>NC_063436.1:34698703-35072207 GCF_020379485.1 Brassica napus
ATATTTAATGCAAAAGAAAGATGCTAAACCTCGACTCATACGCTGGATTCTACTACTCCAAGAGTTTGACATTGAGATTAAGGATAAGAGAGGAGTAGATAATGGAGTCGCTGACCATCTTTCCCGGATAAGGATAGAGGATGATTTCCCTATAGACGATTTCTTTCCCACAGAGAATGTTGCACACATAGATACATCCTTCGTCGGTCAATTATCTCTCACATCTGACGATCTATCGATCGATGAGAGAGATGTCATATCGGTCGATTCACGTAGTGATACATCGATCGATGACGAGACTGATGTAATTTCTCATCTCCCCGATAACCAAAATCACGAACCCCCATCTATTAAAATCAACTTCGGTTTACAAGTTAATGTTTCCGGTGATGAGATTAATCTCACACCTGAGGAATTATCACAACGGGAGGTAAACGCGATTGGTAGAAACTCGGATAACCGACCCTGGTATGCCGACATAGTTAACTATTTGGCAGCTGAGGTTGAGCCGGACGAACTCAAGGGATATATGAGGAAGAAAGTTTTCAGAGAAGTAAGACGCTATCATTGGGATGAACCTTACCTCTATAAGTATTGTTCTGATGGCATATACAGACGATGCGTATCCGAAGCTGAAATTCCGGACATTATTTACCAATGTCACGGAGCTGATTATGCAGGACATTTCGCTACCTTTAAAACGGTTTCGAAAATTCTCCAAGCAGGATTTTGGTGGCCGACCACTTTTCGCGATGTCCATGCATTTATAACCCAATGTGACAGATGCCAAAGACGTGGAAAATCAGCAAAAGACACGAAATGAAACAAAAGTTCATTCTTGAAGTTGAAGTCTTTGATTGCTTGGGCATCGATTTTATGGGACCTTTCCCGTCTTCATATGGAAACAAATATATACTAGTCGCTGTAGACTACGTATCCAAATGGGTCGAAGCAGTAGCTTCACCTACCAATGACGTATCTGTGGTTATTAAACTCTTCAAGAGTATAATCTTTCCAAGATTTGAAGTTCCAAGAGTAGTCATTAGTGACGGTGGAACTCATTTCATTAACAAAATCTTTGATAGATTGCTTAAAAAGAATGGTGTTCATCACATAGTAGCTACACCTTACCACCCACAAACTAGTGGACAAGTAGAAGTCTCTAACCGGCAAATTAAGGAAATCTTAGAGAAAACCGTAGGAACCTCCAGGAAAGATTGGTCTAGGAAACTAGATAATGCACTTTGGGCCTACAGGACCGCCTACAAAACGCCATTAGGAACAACACCATTCCACCTCCTTTATGGCAAATCATGTCATCTACCAGTCGAACTGGAACATAAAGCAGCTTGGACTACCAAACTTTTGAACTTTGATATCAAACCAGCTGCAGAAAGGAGACTCATCCAACTTAACGAGCTTGATGAAATAAGACATTTAGCTTTCAAAAATTCAAAAATCTATAAAGAAAGGACTAAAGCTTATCACGATAAAAGATCATATCCCGGCACTTCAAACCGGATGATCAAGTCCTCCTTTATAACTCTCGATTAAATTTATTTTCTGGAAAGCTAAAATCCCGTTGGTCTGGACCCTTCACCGTAACGAACGTTCAACCCTCCGGAGCTATCACCTTACAAAATGATAAAGGCCAGGAATTTACAGTGAATGGCCATTATTGGGCAAAACCACCAGCGAAAGCGCCCATGGTGCTGTATGAACCTGATAATTAGTTTAATCAAGAAGTCGAGCTAAAGACTTAAAAATTAAGCGCTGAATGGGAGGCAACCCATTTTATAAAAAATGAATAAATTTCATTAAATATTAGCATTATTTAGGAAATTTAGAAATTAGGATTTGTCTTTAAAGAGGACATCGCTCGACGAGGCATTACTGCCATCGATCGATGCAGGCATATCGACAGTTAAAACACTTATTTCACTCGATATCAGCCCACTTCCTCTTCCACACACACAAACGAAACCGAAAACAAAAACACCCCTTTTCTCTCTCGATTCTTAACGGATTTCTTCCGTTCTTCACCTAAATCCACTTAATTTTTCACTCTGTAACGGTTAAATCCACTCCCGAAATCAACATTCAAGGTATGCACTCGAAATTTTACATTTTTCGAAAAATTAGGGTTTTCGTTTTGAGTTGGACTAGAACGCTTGATTTAGTGTGATTGAGAGATGTTTTTGTAGTTCATATTGTTTATCTAGAGTTCGGTTTGTGATTTCCATGCCTTTTGATTCGTATAAACGCGATTTGGAGTTGAGTGATTTTGCAGGTTTCGCGATTCGACATCGGTCGATATGAACTTGTTCGCATCGACCGATGCTCTCTTGTCCGATTGTTCCGACACGACGATATCGATCGATGTTCAGTACAACCCATCGATCGATACTACCTTTTATCGACAATGCTAACTTTCTTTTCTTCTTGGTTTCAGATGAGCAGTTCAGAGACAAACGCACGAAACAGAGAACTCAGGTCGAAAAGGAGGTTCGACGAGACTAGCAGCTCCTCCAACCCACAGCGTCCTCCATGGCCTCACGCCGAAAACACACCATTCGATGTCCCGGGCTATGATGATCCTAAGGCAGCGATCAACAGCAACGAGTGCCGTCAGCGTCCTCTGTCCGATAACTGGGACGACTACGACAGCCTCTTCTACAATGCTTGGCTGGGAGTCTCTATCGAGCCCACCAAATTCCTCGACCGACCCATCCTAAAGAAGCTCGGGATCGAGGGAGATATTAAGGACATGATCACACAGCTAGGACTCGGTACCATGCCCTCTCGCGCTTACGACCTCTACCCCGATCTCGTCCGCCAGTTCATGGCCACTGTCGAGGTCACTTACAGGACTTCAGCAGCGAGGGTAGTGGGAGATGGCACTTTGACCTTCTTCGCCAGAGGGACACGCTACAGGATCACTATCACCGAGCTCTGCCAAATCTACGTTTTCGATGAGAGCATCGCCTCCTACACGGTCCCGCCCTTCTCACACCTCGAGGGATTTTGGGACATCGTCGGCACAGGAGTTTGGGACACGAACATGGCCGTGCTATCAGACATCCGCCATCCTGCACTTCGCTACTTCCTACGGCTCCTTGCAAACACACTGGTTTGCAAGATGGAGCCCAACAAGGTCAGGATAAAGGAGCTCACACTACTTTTCTGCGCAGTGAATGGCGTGGTGGATTTGGTTGAGTTGGACGAGGACGGCGAAGTAAGCCCGCCGAACCTCGGAGCTGTCTTTGCCGCACACTTGCTGGAGCTGAAGAAGAATCCTTTCACCAGCAAGGGTATGAAGAAGAAGGAGACAGTTGGGAGTCTTCTGACCCTGATTTTCTAGTATCTCGGCATCCGCCTCGACTCTCACTCTGCCGACCGCGACCACGCCTTCCTCGACGAGCAGCACTTGGTGCACTCGCTATGGCTCGAGGAAGGGAAACTCTTGCGCTTCAGAATCCGCGATGAGCATCGCCTTCTACCCCTACCAGACAGGAGGATCATTGACTTCGGCAACAATGTGGAGCAGCTTCGATACATGCCAGACGAGGCATTCCTCCGCAACCCGCGGAACATGTCACGCCGACCTCCCAGCATTCGCCGTACCAGAGCTCAGGACGGACAGGCACCTCCTCTCCCCGACTTCCCGAACATACCAGACATCCCTATGCACGACCAGGGAGACTTTCAGAGGTTCGTGGTGGACGCTCTTCAGGCCATCTGGGCTAGAATGTCTTCTCGGATCAGGAGAGCCACAGGAGCGCAGGCACCAGCACCAGCAGCAGCACACAGGGACCTTCCCCAGAGGACGATGAGGCGACTGATGAGGACACCGACTAGTCCACACATCTCTATCTCTTCTCCTCCTATTATGAACTTGTTTATTTATTTTCTGAACTTGTAGGATTTATGTTTTTAAACTTATATTTTATGTTTGAGGATGCTTATTATTTCTTATGATTGGTTGTCTAACAGAGCTAACATTAGGCAAGTAACTTCGAGTTTTGACTCCAAGCACATGCAAAAATTTATGTGCTTCGCCATCGATCGATATGGAGAGGATTACATCGATCGATTCTGGGCGAGTAACATCGATCGATTCTGGGCGAGTAACATCGATCGATATGGAGAGGATTACATCGATCGATGTGTAGTACGGATAGGTACTTCATTCTCACTCTAACATTCTCAAACATCTAACTTGATTTTAACCTACCCTTGGGTACTTTGCACCGAGTCGGTGCAATTTAAGTCTGGGGGAGGTAGTTACTAACACCACTTTCTTGAGTTTTTGTCAAAAATCTTTTCAAAAATAATTTTATTGAGCCAAGAAGGGGATTGTGAACTAATGATTTCTACTTGAATGTCTAACCACTTTCTAGTACAATTCTAGATTTACTGACTGCAGATAATACTATAGATGCTAAAGTGGATCAACCAGTCAACTATACACACTTGCTAGCTTGTTAGAAAGAACCGAAGCTAACCTCCAACACTAACCTGACTTCACTGCTTGTCTTGAGGCTTGGTATACATGGGATCGGATTTTTCAGACAAGTCTGGAAGGTAAAGCCTTGTGTAGAATTATATATCACATTCCTCTTTCTAATTTCGACCCTAGATTAGTTAGTATGTTTAAAAAATAAAATAAAAAATAAATAAATATATAAGATCTATTGTTTAATTAGGATGAGTCTGAACATGACTTGGTGGCTAAAACTATTAAGGCTTGATTCATAAAAGACTCCAATAAAAGAGTTCGAAACGGAACTTGGAGGCGGCAATCTTCAAAGCTCGCTTTCGCAAAGAACTCTTGGATATAGGTCAAAAAGAAGTGAACAGAGCTTGGTGGCAACCACCATTAAGTTTTGACTCAAGAGAGAAATTAGAGAGAGAGAAATTAGGAACTAACTTTTACCTGCAGTTCCAGATACTTGTCTGAAATCCTTGCATCATGTGATCGATACTCCCAAGGTAAAGCCTACACTTTTTACATTAAGAAATGAGGTTGGTTGAGGAGATTGATAATAAGATTAGTTAAGATTATTGGCTAGATGATTTTTGTTGCTAAGCTAGGATATTGCATAATGTATATCTGTAAGAAGGAACCTTAGATGTTGAATGCAATATTATAGAGGTGATAATTTCAATGTTTCAAATCTGTGAGTCTCTGATGTTTTCAACCCTCGTCCAGAGAGATTGTCCGTTGGTTTAACTTGAGGACAAGTCAAAAGATAAGTCTGGGGGAGTTGATATACCACGATTTTCACCCGTTTTTGTACATGGTATATAAAGGTTTTAAGATGTATTAATCATGTTTTAGAGTCTTTTCAAAGCAAATACAGGTTTATTCACCTGATGGAAGGAAATGATACTTTTGGGACATTTTGGAATGCTTTTACGCAAGGAAAATCGATCGACGCTTGAAGAGCAACATCGGTCGATCATAATCACTTACCATCGATCGACATACATACATATGCATCGATCGATGCCCAGTCACACGAATGAAATCACAAATTAAAAGATTTCATTTCCCAGAAGATCTATTATTTACAACTTAAGTCCCTAGCCGCCTGTTAGGCTATATGTAGTAGGGTTTTGTATCATTTCTATGCAGACACTTGCAAAGACCTAGTTTTGGAGAAGGAGCATTTTGGCTACCATTAGGAGAGCTTAGGATTGGAGAGATAGATCTGAGACTGCAAAACAGAGAAGATCTTGAACTCCTTTATTTCTATTACTCTATCTATTTGTGCTCTATGTTTCACTTGAGTTTATTTCACACCATCATGACTTTGTCTCTCATGAATATGTTTGAGTAAACCAATTGTTAGATTTAGGTTTCTCACCATGATTGAAATTATGTACTGCTAATATGACAATTAAAAAGGTGTTTTGATTGTTCTTTCATTGCTTATGAACTTAATGCTAAAATTGAGATTGATCACCTTCATTTTAGATCTTAGGATTAATTGAGTCCAACTAACCGTTTCCCCTCAATACCTGAATCCATTTGCGTGATCTAACTAACTCAGGCGCAACGACAGGTTGTCTGAGAAGGTTAGAGAACAAGTTAAACCCGTTCGCAAAGCTCGCTAGAATAACCATCGATCGACGCAACTATCGTTCTATCGGTCGATCGTTACAAAGGTGTATCGGTCGATGTACATCAAGTCACATCGATCGACACTCTCTCGAGATCAAAATACGACAGTTGAGATCCGAGATCTAGCGAAGATAACCTATCCGGTTAAATCAATGTTTAGTTCAAAAACCATCAAACCCTTTTGATATGATCATGGACCAGCCAGCTGATGGAGATAGAGATGGAGAGTTTAGAGATGAACCGGCTAAGGAAGATGATGTCTTAACCATTCCTAAAGGTCCCATAACTCGTGCCAGAACCAGGAAACTCAAAGAAGCTATTGGAGGACTAATCAGGAAGTCTTTGGAGCAAGAAGAATGTCTTGGAGGAAGCTTGATACTTCAAGATACACTAATCACTATTCAAGCCATCTTACCATCAAGCTGAGTATCATCTAGCCTAGCAAGCTATGTGTGCTCTTTTCCTATCATTGTTTTTGTCCCATTGGGTTTTGCAATGATAGGTTTTTAACGAGGCCATAGTCTTGCTATCTTATCACCTAGTTGATACTCTGGGACCAAACCACATGAAGAACCTTATGTTATCTTTTATTTCTAAGTACTTATGTCTTTTATTTTCGAAAACTCTATCTAAGTTATGTCTTTGTTTCTACATTAATTGGAGGAGCCTGTTCCTCTAATTTCGAAATGCTTGGAGCCTGTTCCAAGCCTTTCACTATATATATGTGTGAGACGGCAACCCTAGCATCTATCAAGTTTTCTTTCACTTAAACCTTTGTGTTTTCTTCTCCCTTGCTTTCACGAGTTAAGAGAGTGTCTGGTGTGTAGTATCCAGTCTGTTGGTGTGTAATATCCAACGCCCAAGGGCTTTAGAAAGGTGTGTCATATCCGATCTAAGCCTAGGAGTATCAAGGAGCCTTTCCGCAGCCTCTTGTGTCACCATTCGATCCACAGCCTTGATAAACTTGAGTATTTGATTCGTTTATGCAAGGATCTATCCAAACCATCCAGAGAAGAGTCCTAGGATCTCATTAAGTGGTATCAGAGCACTCTGGAAGGGGAGTTTCGATTTCTCTTTTGATTGTTCATAAGATCTACTCTTTATCGTTTCATATCTTTGATCATTCGGTTCTTGTGTGTTTATCCTCACTTGATCTGTTTATTTCATTATCAGAATTGCTAGATCTGATTGTTTCGTGTCTCATATTGCTAGATCTAAGAATTTCGATCAAGTTTTAAACAAAAACCTTTCACATTCTTGTCGATTACGTTATCGTTTTGCTTGATCCGAAAGTTTCTTGTGATTGTGTGACTCGATCTGTTGTTAGAATCATAGATCAGGATTTGATTATCTCATTTCATCATTCGTTGAATCTGATCTGTTATTGTTTCAATTTCGAAAGTGATAGAATTCAAATCGTCGCGTGTTGTTCAAGTATCTTCATTTGCCGCTTTGTTTGAATACTTTGTTTCCTTATTTGAATCTTGAGTTTTGAATTCTTTTGAACTACTTACTGGTTCAAGTTTTCGTGTATCAGGAAGCAATGGGGTCTGAGGAGGATGATGAAACCTTTGTGCGAAGGAATAAGTTGTTGCAAGAAGCAATCACCAAACAAGTGATGGAAGCGATGGTGAAGTTGCTGGAAGAGAAGTATGATCAGAGACCGAATGATGGGCAAGGACAAGCATCTGGCCAGAGACGTGAGCAAAGAAGAAACAGACAAGGCCAGCGTGAGCATGCTGGATCAGAAGAAACTGATAACTTCTATGAGAGAAGTAGCCATAGCTCCGGTTCAAGACATAGCAGTAGAAGATCTCGACATGATCATGAGGGCCGAAGGCATAGACGCAATGAGCTATCAGGATTGAAGCTTAAGATCCCTCCTTTCCATGGTAAAGCTGATCCAGATGCCTATCTGGAGTGGGAAAAGAAGATAGAACTCGTTTTCAACTGTCAACATTACTCAGAGACTAAGAAGATTCAAGTAGCTGCTACCGAGTTCAATGATTATGCTTTGAGCTGGTGGGATCAGTTGGTTACAAACAAGAGGCGCAATGGAGAATTTCCCGTTGAAACATGGGCAGAGATGAAGGCTGTGATGCGCAAAAGGTTTGTACCAAGTCATTATCACCGTGATCTTCACCAAAAGCTGAGACTGCTTGCACAAGGATCAAAGTCTGTAGAGGAATACTTTCAAGAGATGGAATTGCTTATGCTGAGAGCTTGTGTATCTGAGGACAGTGAAGCTACTATGGCACGTTTTCTTGGTGGACTCAACCATGAGATACAAGACAGAGTGGAGATGCAACACTACTTGGAGATAGAGGAGATGCTACACAAAGCTATCTTGGTGGAGCAGCAAGTTAAGAGAAGAAGTTATGCGCGTGGCAGCTATGGTTTCAGTAGATACCAGACCTCTAAGGAAGATAAACCAAGCTATCAGAAGGAGAGCAAGCCACAGCCAAAAGAAGAATCTAAGTCTAGTAGCATCTACAACAAAGATAAGGGTAAAGTGGAGGCTACAAGCTCGCGTGCAAGAGATGTGAAGTGTTTTAAGTGCCAAGGGCGTGGGCATTATGCTAACGAGTGTACTAACAAGAGGCTGATGATTCTTCTGGAGAATGGAGAGTTTGAATCTGAAGATGAGAAACTAAGGACTGATCAAGAACTATCAGAAGCTGAGTATGAGGAAGAACCAGTTCAAGGTAGACTTTTGGTTGCAAGAAGAACTCTCAGTTTGAAAAACAAAACTGAGGAGCAAGAACAAAGAGAGAACTTGTTCTACACACGTTGTCTAGTGCAAGGAAAGGTCTGCAGCCTGATCATCGACGGTGGAAGCTGTGTTAATGTTGCTAGCGAGACAATGGTGAAGAAGCTTGGTTTGAAAACTCAAAAGCATCCTAAACCTTACCGGCTGCAGTGGCTTAATGAAGAAGGCGAGATGAGGGTATCTACTCAGGTTTCTATACGCTTTTCCGTTGGGAGATATGAAGATGAGATACTCTGTGATGTGATACCAATGGAAGCAAGTCATATCTTGCTTGGAAGGCCGTGGCAGTTTGATAGGAGAGTTACACATGATGGCTTTACTAATAAGCACTCTTTTGAGTTCAATGGCAAGAAGACTATTTTGGTGCCTCTAACTCCTAAAGAAGTGCATGAAGATCAGCTTCAGCTTCAGAAAAAGAAAGAGATTGATCTCAAACCAGATAAGCAACACAACTTCTATGCTAAAGCTAGTGAAATCAAAAGATCTCTTTATTCTCATCAATCGGTTCTCTTATTTATTTTTAAAGAATCTCTTTTGTCTCTAACTGATTGTACACCGGTGTATCCGAGTGAGATGTCAGCTCTTTTACAGGAATACCATGATGTATTTCCAGAAGATAATTCCATAGGTTTGCCACCTATTCGAGGGATTGAGCATCAGATTGATTTTGTTCCAGGAGCTACTCTTCCCAACAGACCAGCATACAGAACTAATCCTGTGGAAACCAAGGAGCTGCAAAGACAGGTTGAGGAACTGATGGAGAAAGGCCATATCCGTGAGAGTATGAGCCCATGTGCTGTACCTGTGCTCCTTGTGCCTAAGAAAGATGGGAGCTGGCGCATGTGTGTTGATTGTAGAGCAATCAACAATATAACAGTGAAGTATCGCCACCCTATTCCTAGATTAGATGATATGCTTGATTAATTGCATGGTTCTAGTGTCTTTTCTAAGATAGATTTGAAGAGTGGATATCATCAAATAAGAATGAAAGAGGGAGATGAGTGGAAAACAGCCTTTAAGACTAAGCATGGGTTGTATGAGTGGTTAGTCATGCCTTTTGGATTAACCAATGCTCCTAGCACGTTTATGAGATTGATGAACCATGTGCTTAGATATTTCATAGGTTTGTTTGTGGTAGTATACTTTGATGATATCCTTGTTTACAGTAAGAACCTAGAAGAGCATATAGATCATCTTAAGTCTGTTCTTGATGTGTTGAGAAAAGAAAAACTGTTTGCTAACCTTAAGAAATGCACTTTTTGTACGGATAACTTGGTCTTCCTAGGCTTTGTTGTGAGTGCAGATGGAGTAAAGGTGGATCAGGAGAAGGTGAGAGCAATTCAAGAATGGCCAATTCCTAAGACCATAAGTGAAGTGAGGAGCTTCCACGGGCTTGCTGGTTTCTACAGGCGATTTGTTAAACACTTTAGCACTATAGCAGCTCCCTTGACTGAAGTGATAAAGAAAGAAGTCGGATTCAAGTGGGGAGAAGCACAAGAGACTGCCTTCCAGTGCCTTAAAGAGAAGCTTACTCACGCCCCTCTTCTTATACTTCCAGATTTTAATAAAACCTTTGAGATTGAATGTGATGCTTCTGGTATTGGAGTGGGTGCTGTTTTGATGCAGGAAAAGAGACCCATAGCTTACTTCAGTGAGAAGCTTGGAGGCGCCACTCTCAACTATGCAACTTATGATAAGGAATTGTATGCCTTGGTGAGAGCTTTGCAGACTTGGCAGCAGTACTTGTGGCCCAAAGAGTTTGTGATACACACTGATCATGAGTCCCTCAAGTACTTGAAAGGACAGAACAAGCTCAGCAAGAGACACGCAAGATGGGTAGAATTCATAGAAACCTTTCCTTATGTCATCAAGTACAAACAAGGTAAAGAAAACATAGTTGCTGATGCACTATCTCGAAGGTATGTTCTCTTAAACACCCTTGATGCTAAGTTGTTAGGTTTTGAGCAGATTAAAGATATGTATGAATCTGATCCAGATTTTAAAGAAGCTTATAGCTCTTGTGAGAAATTTGCTGCTGGACATTACTTTAGACATGATGGCTTCCTCTTTTATGATAATAGACTGTGTGTGCCTAATTGCTCTTTGAGAGATTTGTTTGTTAGGGAATCTCATGGAGGAAGTCTCATGGGTCACTTTGGTATTGCAAAGACTCTTAAAACTTTGCAGGATCATTTCTTTTGGCCTCGGATGAAAAGTGATGTAGAGAAACTATGTGAGAGATGTGCAACTTGCAAGCAAGCTAAGTCTAAGGTTCAGTCTCACGGTTTGTATACTCCTCTCCCTATACCTTATCATCCTTGGAATGACATATCTATGGATTTCATTGTTGGATTGCCTAGAACTAGGACTGGGAAAGATTCTATCTTTGTTGTTGTTGACAGGTTCTCAAAAATGGCACATTTTATAGCATGTCACAAAACTGATGATGCATTACATGTAGCTAATCTGTTCTTTAAGGAGATTGTGCGTTTACATGGCATGCCTAGGACCATAGTTTCTGATAGAGATACTAAGTTTCTTAGTTATTGTGGGAACCGAAATTCGCACTGTCGATTTCCGTTTAAATAAGGAAACTAGGAAAACCCTAATTTCCCAGAGGTCCCGGATCTCTGCGAGAGCCAACGACAAGTGACCGAATATATGCGGAAATCATGAAAAGATAACAAACGAGTTTAGAGAAAACAGTAGATCTTATTTCGAGTCCGCGTAAGACCGTTGCGATCATTACAAGAGATCATGAAAGCTTTGGCCACAAAGGCTGTCAGCGAGTTACTTAGTTCTAGCGGCCTAATAGCTCAAACCTAGTTTAGTCGCAGCTCGATAACGAAAGACGAAATAGATAAAGAAAAGGTTTTTGATTGATTTCGGACTGAACCTTGTTAAAGGCTGCCTACGTACCCCTTTCGAGGATCAAGCCGAACGTAGTTCAATTGATAGAGCTGGACAAGAGATCGAACTGCCTGGGCGAGTTCGTCTAGTAATCGAGTGCCAGTCATAGAAACCGAACTTGTCGAAAATAAGCCTAAAGTTTCTAAGTGCAGAGAATTCCGAATCTAAAAAGCTCTCTCCTCTGCTCCTCGCCTAGGACTCCTTACATACTAGCTCCAAGGTCGGTTTACGCTTTTACTCTTCTGCCCTTAAGCCGTCATAGCATAAAAATGGAGATATTCCATTTTTCCCGATCTTAACAATTATCTTCAAAACTTCCGTATTTATCCGCGGAAACTTGACATTTATCCTTCCTTGTGGGCCAAGCGTAAACTGTGCTATGGTTTACGGGCTTTTGGTTAGGAAAATCGTAGGATGGGCCTCGAGTCGTGTTCTAGGTCTCTTTGGGCCATCTTCCGACTCGACACGTTTACTGCGAGTTTTCCGCGGTTTCTAATCCGCGAAGTTTGATCGACGAATTAAAATATCGGGAAACATGGACTGAGCTTGCTACGGTCTTCGGGAGATAGCATTCGAAGGTTTGACGAGAATGCAAGGATTGGTATCGTATCGATGTTCAGAAAGATTCAATCGCTACACAGCGACCAAACTTTGGCTCGAGCCCGGTCGCTACGTAGCGACCGGGCGGGACGATCGCTCGGTCGCTATGTAGCGACCGAGCTTTGGCTCGAGCTCGGTCGCTACGTAGCGACCGAGCGGGACGATTGCTCGGTCGCTACGTAGCGACCGAGCTTTGGCTCGAGCTCGGTCGCTACGTCGCGACCGATCGGGACGATCGCTCGGTCGCTACGTAGCGACCGAGCTTTGGCTCGAGCTCGGTCGCTACGTAGCGATCGAGCGGGACGATCGCTCGGTCGCTACGTAGCGACCGAGCGGGACGATCGCTCGGTCGCTACGTAACGACCGAGCGGGACGATCGCTCGGTCGCTACGTAGCGACCGAGCTTTGGCTCGAGCTCGGTCGCTACGTAGCGACCGAGCTGTGTGCATGCTTGGTCGCCGCGTATCGATCGAGCTTGGCTTGTCTGCGGTCTGATTTCCATACTCGAGCTTGTCCGCGGCCAATTTGGATACATGTCCGTTGCCTTCGGACAATCGGTATTTAGTGGTTCGATTGAGATTTGGACGATATTTTACTGCAAGGCTCTTCGTAAAGATTTCTTTACGACGATTACTTTTCGTAAAAACGTTTATGCTGATTTTTACGGACTTTCAGACATTGATTCCGTCGTGACCGATTTTGGCCCCAACAGTTAGCCCCCCAGCGCGTTAGAACCATGAGCTTCTAGCGTGAGGTTCTAGCGAGTGGCTTGGCAAGTTAGGCAAGTTAGGTGAGTTAGGCGGAATTAATGGTTGAAAAGGTCTGTGGTAAGTGATCTTTTCGCTCTCCTAAAAGTAGAAAACGCGATAAGATTGGGGCTGCGCCTTATGACGGCTGCCTACGTACCCTTGTTGAAGGTATCAAGCCTTTCGTAGTTCGTCTTTGAGTTAAGGATCTTATGACTAGTTTTCTAGTGAGACCTTTATGATCTAGTTTTTATGTAGCGGTTATAAGGCGTGTTGCTGCCGATGGCATTTTGTATGGATGTAGAAGGAAAACTACGAGTTGTCATCTCGTAATCTAACTCTGTGTGAATTGCTATATCCGTAATCTGTTTCGAGAGTTTTCCGCAGTGTGTAAACTTGCGGGATTTCTGAAGATTCTCGAATATTGGCAAAGAGACAAATTTTGGGATCTCGTATCAGGGTGTTTGATACTTACTATGCCTAGAGATGTTAGAGACCAGTGCGCTGGGTTTAGGGCAAGACCTAGGTTTACTCCTGGTTTTAGAGGGTGCGATGACTAATTCGACTTACGTATCCCGTTTCAGTTTCATCCTGATTCCATACCGATTTAAAGTCCGCGATAGGTTCTCGGCATATACGACTTGTATGGTTGGAATCGAGCATCTCTCCGGAGATCGGAAGTGCTGGACCAAAATTTCGGATTTCTTTTATAGCGCTATTATCCTTGTGTCGGATGTACGAGAGTCATCTCTACGAGATGGCTAAGTCTGTTTAGGACGTTGAGAGTTTGTTGTGATCAGCAACAAACTTAATGGTAAAAAATACCGTTTCGAGTCTTCGCGAAGGATATGTTTTGAGAAGATGTTAGTGCGTATGACTGTCTGGTCTTCCAAGAAAATGTTTTTATCGAGGAAGGAAATTTCGTCGAAGAACGAATCTTCAGGCGTCTGCGACGTCTCGCGATGCTGAAGATTTGTTATTCTTTCGTATGCCGTGTTTCGGGCTTGAAATGTTCGCGGGTTTGTAGATGTTTCGCGATGTTGCAAGGGTTTAGTCTTAGCCCTGCGTTTGAGAAACATTCTGGTTTGACTACAAATGTTCGCAGCCAAAATTGTTGTTCTTGTTTGGATGCTAATAGTTTTATTTGCGATCGAGGAATTATGACTGAGGTGTCATGTAAATTTGTCCATGGGAACAGGCGTTTTCCTTCATAGTGTTTTGTGAAGTGTTGGCCTTCCGAGATCTATTTCGTGGATTCTTTAGGATGTTTCATATAGCTCTAGGAGCTTTGTTCTGAATTTTTCCTTACATGCCGCGTATTACGGTTAAAACGTTGCGGGCTTGGAGGAGCGTATTGAACTTGGTCAATTTTTGAAAAGTTTAGATTTTCCGTTAACCGTTTGGTTGTTAGGACTTAGTTTCGTTACGAAGAATTTATCATATGATTTCCGACTGTGGGCTATACGATAATTTATCATATCACATAACCGATTTTACGAAGGTCGTAACTCAGTGATATGTATACATATGTCAAAGTGGCATTGTTTCTGCGGGTTCTACGAGAAACCTTCCCGTTGTGATTTTTATCTTAGGTGAAAGTTGCTTGGAGTTACCCATGGAGTATTACCGAAGTTTATTTCAATACGATCTAGTCGCGGGACGTTTTTCATAGGTTACGCTTGGACTGTGATTTGGTTGTTTCCACGTTGACGACTTGGGATATGTCGGTTCCGAGGAAATTGCCAGAAATGAATCGGTTTTAAGACGACGTTCATGTCTCTAACTTTTTCTCTTTTTAGGAAGCGAGCTTGATATGCGTGGCGATCGTTTCTCGACTTTCGGAGAGTTTAGATCGGTTTGCAAGATCTGGATGACCAATTATGGAACAATATATCGAGACAGGAAAAAATCGCTTAAAACTTAGTTCGCTAGATTATCCACCTAGGTTTTACGTTCCCTAAAGTTCTATGGCAGCCTCAAAGTAATTTCCTACGAAAATTCCAAGTCTGATTTCAAAAATTTCAAGTCGGAAATACCTTAGTTCTCTCGAAGATGCAGTTTTGTCCCTTCTCAGTTTTGCGTGCTCATTTATGTTTCCTATTCTCGTGTATGTTCGCCATTTCCGATATTGGTGTTTATCCTTTGAAACTTGACATTTATCTTCCGAACTTGACTGTTATCTTCTCCTTAGATAAGACGTCGATTTTTGTAAGAAGGTCCAATGTAATCGTATAGTTAAGGCGGCTAAGGTGTTAAGTTAACCATTGCCGTTTTATACGATTAATCTGAATCCATGCGAGAAAATAGGTCTTTGCGGGTTTTTTTTTTTTTTTTTTTTATATCGTAAAGTCTCAATGGTAACTTCAATCGAGGCGAAACAAGAGACGTTTCGATCGAGATTCGAAAGTGAACGCAAAGATGGAGGTAGGGTGAGCAGAAACAAGCCAAGGAGTTTAAGATGAGGTTTACTTGTTTTTGTCGTAAAATCTCAACGGAAACTCCGATTGAGACGAAACGAAAAGCGTTTCGATGAGAATTCAAAGGAGAACGCAAAGGAGGACCCCTTTGAGGCCTGACAGGTCGCTATAGCGAGTGAGGATGTCATCTCGGTCGCTATAGCGAGTGGAAGGGAGCCGAGACGAGTCCCACTTGTTTTCGTCGTAAAATCTCAACGGAAACTCCGATTGAGACGAAACGAAAAGCATTTCGAAGAGGATTCATAGGAGAACGCAAAGGAAGAACCCTTTGAGGACTTACAGGTCGCTACGTAGCGACTGACAGTCTGACAGGTCGCTACGTAGCGAATGGAAGCAAGCCGAGAAGCGTCCTACTTGTTTTCGTCGTAAAATCTCAACGGAAACTCCGATTGAGACGAAACGAAAAGCGTTTCGATGAGGATTCAAAAGACAACCCAAAGGAGGACCTTTCCGAGGCCTTACAGGTCGCTACGTAGCGACTGACAGTCTGACAGGTCGCTACGTAGCGAGTGGAAGCAAGCCGAGAAGAGTCCTACTTGTTTTCGTCGCAAAATCTAAACGAAAACTCCGATTGAGACGAAACCAAAAGCGTTTCGACGAGGATTCAAAAGACAACCCAAAGGAGGACCTTTCTGAGGCCTTACAGGTCGCTATGTAGCGACTGACAGTCTGACAGGTCGCTACGTAACGAGTGGAAGCAAGCCGAGACGAGTCCCACTTGTTTTCGTCGTGAAATCTCAACGGAAACTCCGATTGAGACGAAACGAAAAGCGTTTCGACGAGGATTCAAAAGAGAACCCAAAGGAGGACCTATCTGAGGCCTTACAGGTCGCTACGTAGCGACTGACAGTCTGACAGGTCGCTAAGTAGCGAGTGGAAGCAAGCCGAGACGAGTCCCACTTGTTTTCGTCGTAAAATCTCAACGGAAACTCCGATTGAGACGAAACGAAAAGCGCTTCGACGAGGATTCAAAAGAGAACCCAAAGGAGGACCTTTCTGAGGCCTTACAGGTCGCTACGTAGCGACTGACAGTCTGACAGGTCGCTACGTAGCGAGTGGAAGCAAGCCGAGAAGAGTCCCACTTGTTTTCGTCGTAAAATCTCAACGGAAACTCCGATTGAGACGAAACGAAAAGCGTTTCGACGAGGATTCAAAAGAGAACCCAAAGGAGGACCTTTCTGAGGCCTTACAGGTCGCTATGTAGCGAGTGGAGAGTTGGCTTGAGCTCGGTCACTACGTAGCGACCGAGCAGTGTGTGTGCTCGGTCGCTACGTAGCGACCGAGCAGCGTGTGTGCTCGGTCTCTACGTAGCGACCGAGCAGCGTGCGTGCTCGGTCGCTACGTAGCGACCGAGCAGCGTGTGTGCTCGGTCGCTACGTAGCGACCAAGCAGCGTGCGTGCTCGGTCGCTACGTAGCGACCGAGCAGCGTGCGTGCTCGGTCGCTACGTAGCGACCGAGCAGCGTGCGTGCTCGGTCGCTACGTAGCGACCGAGCAGCGTGTGTGCTCGGTCGCTACGTAACGACCTAGCAGCGTGTGTGCTCGGTCGCTACGTAGCGACCGAGCAGCGTGTGTGCTCGGTCGCTACGTAGCGACCGAGCAGCGTGTGTGCTCGGTCGCTACGTAGCGACCGAGCAGCGTGTGCGTGCTCGGTCGCTACGTAGCGACCGAGCTGTGTAACTGTTTTGTTGTGTTTCCTTTTTCCGCGATTAACGTAGGGGTTTTTCAGCGGTTTTTTTGGGAGAACAAGTTTTATCCTTCCGAAATGTTTTCGGAAAACGTGTTTTGGTAAAACCCTTACGCATCGAGATTTGTTTACGGGGTTTTGATAAGATTTATCGTTTCCCTTCTTGTTTACAGGGAGAAATCGCGAGCTTGTTTTAGTGCTCTTCCTGTGGCGGAAGGTCGCGACTAAGTTTTCGATTTTATTGAAAACTACGGCGTTTGCGTAAGCGTTGGCCATAGGAGCAGTCAGTGATGCGAGTTTGTCTTTCATATATCCAAACATCGTTTCGATCAAGCGTTTTGTGGCCATGAGTAAGAGTAATCCGTAACCCCCCCTCCTTCTAGCGCTAAACTGTGGGAACCGAAATTCGCACTGTCGATTTCCGTTTAAATAAGGAAACTAGGAAAACCCTAATTTCCCAGAGGTCCCGGATCTCTGCGAGAGCCAACGACAAGTGACCGAATATATGCGGAAATCATGAAAAGATAACAAACGAGTTTAGAGAAAACAGTAGATCTTATTTCGAGTCCGCGTAAGACCGTTGCGATCATTACAAGAGATCATGAAAGCTTTGGCCGCAAAGGCTGTCAGCGAGTTACTTAGTTCTAGCGGCCTAATAGCTCAAACCTAGTTTAGTCGCAGCTCGATAACGAAAGACGAAATAGATAAAGAAAAGGTTTTTGATTGATTTCGGACTGAACCTTGTTAAAGGCTGCCTACGTACCCCTTTCGAGGATCAAGCCGAACGTAGTTCAATTGATAGAGCTGGACAAGAGATCGAACTGCCTGGGCGAGTTCGTCTAGTAATCGAGTGCCAGTCATAGAAACCGAACTTGTCGAAAATAAGCCTAAAGTTTCTAAGTGCAGAGAATTCCGAATCTAAAAAGCTCTCTCCTCTGCTCCTCGCCTAGGACTCCTTATATACTAGCTCCAAGGTCGGTTTACGCTTTTACTCTTCTGCCCTTAAGCCGTCATAGCATAAAAATGGAAATATTCCATTTTTCCCGATCTTCACAATTATCTTCAAAACTTCCGTATTTATCCGCGGAAACTTGACATTTATCCTTCCTTGTGGGCCAAGCGTAAACTATGCTATGGTTTACGGGCTTTTGGTTAGGAAAATCGTAGGATGGGCCTCGAGTCGTGTTCCAGGACTCTTTGGGCCGTCTTCCGACTCGACACGTTTACTGCGAGTTTTCCGCGGTTTCTAATCCGCGAAGTTTGATCGACGAATTAGAATATCGGGAAACATGGACTGAGCTTGCTACGGTCTTCGGGAGATAGCATTCGAAGGTTTGACGAGAATGCAAGGATTGGTATCGTATCGATGTTCAGAAAGATTCAATCGCTACACAGCGACCGAACTTTGGCTCGAGCCCGGTCGCTACGTAGCGACCGAGCGGGGTGAGCGCTCGGTCGCTATGTAGCCACCGAGCTTTGGCTTGAGCTCGGTCGCTACGTAGCGACCGAGCGGGACGATCGCTCGGTTGCTATGTAGCGACCGAGCTTTGGCTCGAGCTCGGTCGCTACGTAGCGACCAAGCGGGACGATCGCTCGGTCGCTACGTAGCGACCGAGCTTTGGCTCGAGCTCGGTCGCTACGTAGCGTCCGAGCGGGACGATCGCTCGGTCGCTACGTAGCGACCGAGCTTTGGCTCGAGCTCGGTCGCTACGTAGCGACCGAGCGGGACGATCGCTCGGTCGCTACGTAGCGACCGAGCTTTGGCTCGAGCTCGGTCGCTACGTAGCGACCGAGCGGGACGATCGCTCGGTCGCTACGTAGCGACCGAGCTTGGCTGAGCTCGGTCGCTACGTAGCGACCGAGCGGGACGATCGCTCGGTCGCTACGTAGCGACCGAGCTTTGGCTCGAGCTCGGTCGCTACGTAGCGACCGAGCGGGACGATCGCTCGGTCGCTATGTAGCGACCGAGCTTGGCTGAGCTCGGTCGCTACGTAGCGACCGAGCTGTGTGCATGCTTGGTCGCCGCGTATCGATCGAGCTTGGCTTGTCTGCGGTCTGATTTCCATACTCGAGCTTGTCCGCGGCCAATTTGGATACATGTCCGTTGCGTTCGGACAATCGGTATTTAGTGGTTCGATTGAGATTTGGACGATATTTTACTGCAAGGCTCTTCGTAAAGATTTCTTTACGAAGATTACTTTTCGTAAAAACGTTTATGCTGATTTTTACGGACTTTCAGACATTGATTCCGTCGTGACCGATTTTGGCCCCAACAGTTATTTTTGGAAAACTCTTTGGTCTAAACTAGGCACTAAGTTGTTGTTCTCCACTACTTGTCATCCGCAAACTGATGGACAGACTGAGGTAGTTAATAGAACTCTAGGAACACTCTTGCGTGCATTCATTAAAAAGAATCTGAAATCTTGGGAAGACTATCTGCCACATTGTGAATTTGCATATAATCATGCTGTGCATTCTGCTTCTAAGTTTTCACCCTTTGAAATTGTTTATGGGTTCAATCCCACCTCTCCTTTGGATTTAATTCCTTTACCTGAGTGTGAAAGGGTCAGTTTGGATGGCAAAAAGAAAGCAGAGATGGTGAAACAACTCCACGAGCAAGCTAGGCTCAACATTGAAGAGAAAACTAAGCAGTATGTCAAGCATGCCAACAAAGGAAGGCGTGAGATGGTCTTTAAGGAGGGTGACAAAGTTTGGGTTCATTTGAGAAAAGAGAGGTTTCCTAATGAGAGGAAGTCAAAGCTTATGCCGAGAATCGATGGACCTTTTGAGATCATAAAGAAGATCAGCAACAATGCCTACAAGATTGATCTCCAAGGTAAGTATGATGTGAGTAATAGCTTCAATGTTACTGACTTGATCCCTTTTATTGGAGATGAACCTGATTTGAGGTCAAATCCTTTTCAAGAGGGAGGGGATGATATGATCATGGACCAGCCAGCTGATGGAGATAGAGATGGAGAGTTTAGAGATGAACCGGCTAAGGAAGATGATGTCTTAACCATTCCTAAAGGTCCCATAACTCGTGCCAGAACCAGGAAACTCAAAGAAGCTATTGGAGGACTAATCAGGAAGTCTTTGGAGCAAGAAAAATGTCTTGGAGGAAGCTTTATACTTCAAGATACACTCATCACTATTCAAGCCATCTTACCATCAAGCTTAGTATCATCTAGGCTAGCAAGCTATGTGTGCTCTTTTCCTATCATTGTTTTTGTCCCATTGGGTTTTGCAATGATAGGTTTTTAACGAGGCCATAGTCTTGCTATCTTATCACCTAGTTGATACTCTCGGACCAAACCACATGAAGAACCTTATGTTATCTTTTATTTCTAAGTACTTATGTCTTTTATTTTCGAAAACTCTATCTAAGTTATGTCTTTGTTTCTACATTAATTGGAGGAGCCTGTTCCTCTAATTTCGAAATGCTTGGAGCCTGTTCCAAGCCTTTCACTATATATATGTGTGAGACGGCAACCCTAGCATCTATCAAGTTTTCTTTCACTTAAACCTTTGTGTTTTCTTCTCCCTTGCTTTCACGAGTTAAGAGAGTGTCTGGTGTGTAGTATCCAGTCTGTTGGTGTATAATATCCAACGTCCAAGGGCTTTAGAAAGGTGTGTCATATCCGATCTAAGCCTAGGAGTATCAAGGAGCCTTTCCGCAGCCTCTTGTGTCACCATTTGATCCACAGCCTTGATAAACTTGAGTCTTTGATTCGTTTATGCAAGGATCTATCCAAACCATCCAGAGAAGAGTCCTAGGATCTCATTACCTTTAGTCTAAACTAAGTGCATACATTTTATACCTGAGAATTGCCTGAATCTAGCTGCTTTCCCAATCTTGAAACCACTTCAATTCAATCTATTGAATCACTATTGTTTTTGATTTATCATTTACTGCTTTTAAAACTATTAAAACCTTTTAGTCTATCTTCATTTCTAATTATTTAAGTCTGTTGAGTAATCCTAGAGTCTCTGTGGATTCTATCCCTAAGTACTACATTTGAACCTCTTTTGATGAGAGTAACACTCTTTAGGGTAATTTGAGTGATATCACAAAGGGAGCAAGATCACGATAGTGGATTGTTCTAGCCGAGTGATCTGAGTTCTAGAGTGCACTTCATCGCACTTGAATAGTTGTTCAGTTCTGCAATCGACATCTGATTTATAACCCTAAGCCAGCTTCATTTAAATCGAATTTGAATCATCTAGGCATTCTTGTTACTTGTGTCACAATTAATTCTTAAAACCCCACTTGTTTTTCAGCTTAATATTGAATTCATAAGAGTAAAGAGTAAACTGGTCCTCTGGATTGAATCTCAAATATTACAATTACCACTGTTAACTTGACAGTAGCAAACATTCATTTTTAGTGTATCAAGTTTTGGCACCGTTGCGACGGGGACTAGGCTTTTACCTTTATTTTTTGGTTTTAATATTTAGTCTGAGATATCTAACTTCCTTTACTTCTTTGTTGGAACAGATGATCCAAGTGCATGACCAGTAGACATACTCGGAGCAATGCACAAGGACCACTACATCAGCTGACCAAGGAAGAACTCGCAAGATTAGAAAGACAGAACCGTCAACAGCCAAGAACAACCGACACCAACATGGGTGATCAAGGCAATATGGATGACCTCACTGCTGCATTGGCACTCAATCATCAACAAATGCAGAATCAACAACAGCAGATGCAGCAAACCATCCAGAATCAGCAACAAGCTGCGGAGGAACAAGCACCCGAGAACGCCGCGCGAGAGGAGCGTGGTGCTCTTATTGGGGAGCGAAACCTTCCGAGGAACTTCGCTACTAACCGCTCTCTCATCAATCCTCCACCCTGTACTCGACAAGATTATAAGATCAAACCTGCACTGATAGGTCTGGTACAGAAGAGCACGTTCAGCGGCCTCACTTCAGACATACCAATGGACCACATAGAGGCCTTTGAGAGGATCTGCAATTTCTCTCGCTCTAATGGTGTGCCACCGGATTATGTCAAATGGACGCTGTTCCCATTCTCTCTCGAAGGGAAAGCTTCTCGCTGGCTGCAATCTCTCCCAACCGGTTCTCTAACCTCATGGGACCAGGTTCGATCAGCATTCCTGAGCCACTTTTACACAAAGTCCAAAACCTCGGCTCTAAGGCATAGAATCTCCAACTTCAAGCAGAAATCTGATGAACCTTTTTATGAAGCTTGGGAAAGGTACAAAAAGTACCAGAGAGAGTGCCCACACCATGGGTTTGATGAAGATTACATATTGGAGGTGTTCTACGATGGAGTGAGCTATGAGTACCAGAACACCCTTGATTCCTCTAGTAACGGAGACTTCATGACTCAAACCACACCTGGTGCGTTCGCGCTGATTGAGAACATGGCTTCAAGTTCACTCAACAAGAACAAGGAGCATGATCGCTCCAAAAGTGTGAACAGTATAGATGACCTAGCGGCGAAGGTGGACCAACTGCTTAAGGGAAACAAGAGCCAAGTTTTCATAATGGAAAAAGTAACTCCTGAGAAGAGTGCAGGCGACAAGGCGTTTGAAGCTGAACAAGCAGGAGACGATCAGCAGGAAGTGAGCTACGTAAATGGGCAAGGGTGGCAGCTGAAGAACTACCACCCAAACCCTAACGTAAGGAACAATCCACAGCTTTTCTGGCCTAAGCAGGACAAACCAGTTGATCCGGCACAGAGCAACCAAGGTCAGTATGCGGGGTATCACAAGAACTATCAACCCCGAACCTATGTTATAAGCCAACCACAGAACAATCAACCTCAGATGTAGAACCACCAGAACACTTAGGCCGCTACTTTCACCCATGTCGCTGTTCCGCGAGATGAAACTAAAACTATGTTGCAGCAGCTCCTCCAAGGAGAACAACTCCAAGGGAAAGCTTTGAACCAGGTTACTACCAAGATCAATACCAGAATGAACCATATGTTCGGAGATTTGAGCACCAAGTACAATAATGTCGCGAGCCATATGAGACAGATGGACATTCAGATAGCTCAGACTGTTGAGAGTGTCAAGAGGCAGCAAGGTACTCTACCTGGTAAAACAGAGAAAAACCCTAAGGAGTGCAATGCGGTTCAGCTAAGGAGCGGGAAGCAACTTTCCGAGCCAGAGAGGAGGAAGTTCACCACGGCTGAGAAAGGGAAGCAGAAAGAGTCGGAACAACTACCAACCGATCAGGCAGATGAGAGGAATACAGAACCAGCAGTTGAAACAAGTTCGCCAGGGCCAGAACAACCAGCTGAAGCGGTGCGCCCGATCCTTGTGGGAACCGAAATTCGCACTGTCGATTTCCGTTTAAATAAGGAAACTAGGAAAACCCTAATTTCCCAGAGGTCCCAGATCTCTGCGAGTGCCAACGACAAGTGACCAAATATATGCGGAAATTATGAAAAGATAACAAACGAGTTTAGAGAAAACAGTTGATCTTATTTTGAGTCCGCGTAAGAGCGTTGCGATCATTACAAGAGATCATGAAAGCTTTGGCCGCAAAGGCTGTCAGCGAGTTACTTAGTTCTAGCGACCTAATAGCTCAAACCTAGTTGAGTCGCAGCTCGATAACGAAAGACGAAATAGATAAAGAAAAGGTTTTTTGATTGATTTCGGACTGAACCTTGTTAAAGGCTGCCTACGTACCCCTTTTGAGGATCAAGCCGAACGTAGTTCAATTGATAGAGCTGGACAAGAGATCGAACTGCCTGGGCGAGTTCGTCTAGTAATTGAGTGCCAGTCATAGAAACCGAACTTGTCGAGAATAAAGCCTAAAGTTTCTAAGTGCAGAGAATTCCGAATCTAAAGAGAGTTTTTTTATGATCCTCGCCTAGGACTCCTTATATACTAGCTCCAAGGTCGGTTTACGCTTTTACTCTTCTGCCCTTAAGCCGTCATAGCATAAAAATGGAGATATTTCATTTTTCCCGATTTTCACAATTATCTTCAAAACTTCCGTATTTATCCGCGGAAACTTGACATTTATCCTTTCTTGTGGACCAAGCGTAAACCGTGTTGTGGTTTACGGGCTTTTAGTTAAGAAATCGCAGGATGAGCCTCGAGTCGTGTTTTAGGTCCCTTTGGGCCGTCTTCCGACTCGAAGCGTTTACTACGATTTCTTTCGACAAAGAAAGAACTTTCCGTGGTTTCTAATCCGCGAAGTTTGATCAATGATTTAGAATAGCGGAAAACATAGACTGAGCTCGCTACGGTCTTCGGGAGATAACATTCGAAGGTTTGACGAGAATGCATGTACAGGTGTCGTACCGATGTTCGGAAGAGCTAGGTCACTACGCAGCGACGGAACTTTGGCTCGAGCCCAGTCGCTACATAGCGACCGAGCGGAACGAGCGCTCGGTCGCTATGTAGCGACCGATCTTGGCCGACCTCGGTCGCTACGTAGCGACCGAGCAGGACGGACGCTCGGTCGCTACGTAGCGACCGAGCTGTGTGCATGCTTGGTCGCCACGTATTGATCGAGCTTGGCTTGTCCGCGGTCTGATTTCCATACTCGAGCTTGTCCGCGGCCGATTTGGATACATGTCCGTTGCCTTCGGACAATCGGTATTTAGTGGTTCGATTGAGATTTGGACGATATTTTACTGCAAGGCTCTTCGTAAAGATATCTTTACGAAGATTACTTTTCGTAAAAACGTGTATGCTGATTTTTACGGACTTTCAGACATTGATTCCGTCGTGACCGATTTTGACCCCAACAATCCTAGAGGTTGTTCCTCCTCGCGAATACATTCCTAAGGTCCCTTACCCTGTTCCAGCGAAGGCCACTCGTAAGGACATAGAGGAAACGAAGTGCATGAAGATGCTGAGGATCTAGCCGTCCGACTCCCCTTGATGGATGCGATCCAGATGATGCCCTCCATGCGCAGCTTTATGAAGGGATTGATCTGAGGAAAAATATCAGAGGAGAGCGAATTCATGACGGTTTCCAAGGAGTGCAGCGCAGTGCTTCAGAACAGGCAGATAAAGAAGCGAGGAGACCTCGGCAAGTTTGTCCTCTCTATCCAGATTGGGAAGACAGTTTTTGCATGCTCCTTGAAGGGACATAGTTATGCAATTCAAGATGGATGAGTTGCTAAAGAAGCCGATGTTGGATGGGCAGACCTTTGAGGTCGATGAAGGGATTTATCCACTCCAGCCACGAGAAGGAATGATCGAGAGATTCTTACCGAAGACCCACTGGAGCTTGCACTAGTTCGAGCTGATGCCGAGCAGTGTGTAGTGAACATTGATGCAAATGGGTATGCCAAGATGCTTGACTCCGCAAGGAGTATGGGAAGAATGGTAGCGAGTCTAAGTCTGGGGGAGGAGAGCAACAGGGACGAAACCACTCCACCTGGAGCGACCCCTACACCGAACTCGCCTGTTCTCTCGAACCAACCAGAGGACCCCTGAAGCGAGCTTAAAGCTCCCAAGGTTGAGCTAAAACCCTTTCCCAAGGGCTCAGGTACGCTTTCTTAGGTCTGAATTCCACATATCCTGTAATTGTGAATGTTGAGCTAAATAATGTGGAAATGGCATTGCTTTTGTGTGAGCTTAGGAAATATCATAAAGCATTAGGATATTCGCTAGCTGAAATACCTGGCATTTCACCTGATTTATGCATGCATAGAATACACCTAGAAGATGAATCAATGACTTTTGTCGAACATCAGAGGAGGTTAAACCCGAATCTAAAAGATGTCGTTAAGAAAGAGATTATGAAACTTCTTGAAGCAGGTGTAATCTATGCCATATCTAACAGTAAATGGGTCAGCCATGTTCATGTAGTACCCAAGAAAGGTGGGATCACTGTTATCACAAATGAAAAGAATGAATTGATCCCTACTAGGACAGTGACAAGACATCGCATGTGCATTGATTTCAGGAAATTAAATGCAGCAACTAGAAAGGATCACTTCCCACTCCCTTTTATTGATCAAATGCTTGAGAGATTGGCTAACCACCCATATTACTGCTCTTTAGATGGTTATTCAGGTTTCTTTCAAATCCCTATCCATCCAGACGATCAGGAGAAGACGACGTTCACCTGCCCCTACGGAACATACGCTTACAGGAGAATGCCATTCGGCCTGTGCAACGCGCCAGCAACATTTCAGCGTTGCATGATGTCAATCTTTACTGACCTGATCGAAGACATTATGGAAGTTTTCATGGACGATTTCAGCGTCTATGGAAGCTCCTTTAATGTATGTTTTTCAAACTTGTGCAGGGTACTAAAAAGGTGTGAGGAGAAACATCTCGTGCTCAACTGGGAGAAGTGCCACTTCATGGTCACAGACGGGATTGTTCTGGGGCACAAGATCTCCAAGAAAGGAATTGAGGTGGATAAGGCAAAGATCAAGGTGATGATGAGTTTGCAACCACCAACAAATGTGAAAGCCATCAGGAGTTTCTTGAGTCACGCTGGGTTTTACAGACGGTTTATCCAGGACTTCTCAAGGATAGCGAGACCACTCACCAGACTGCTCTGCAAGGAGATCAAGTTCGATTTCGACAGTGAGTGTCTAGCTGCATTCCACACCATCAAAGGAGCTCTAGTCAGCGCACCTGTTGTGCAACCGCCAGACTGGGATCTCCCCTTCGAAATCATGACTAATGCAAGCGACTTTGCAGTTGGAGCAGTACTTGGGCAGCGCAAGGACAAGAAACTTCATGTGATCTATTACGCAAGGAAAACTATGGATGAAGCTCAGTGCAGATACGCTACGACAGAGAAAGAACTTCTGGCTATTGTTTTTGCATTCGAGAAGTATCTAAGGTGATTGTGCACACAAACTATGCTGCTCTTAAGTAACTGCTCACAGAGAAAGATGCGAAACCGAGGTTGTTAAGGTGGATTCTTCTCCTCCAAGAATTCGATCTTGAGATAAAGGATAAGAGAGGAGTCGAGAATGGGGTTGCAGACCACCTGTCCAAAATGAAGATTGATGACGACACAACTCTTGATGAAGAACACCCAGTGGAACACGTCAACGCGATTGGTCTGCGTTCCGCGGAACAACCTCTGCGAATCACATCAGACTGTTCCAGCATCGCGGAACAACCTCTGGGAAGGAGACCCGATTGTTCTCACATCGCGGAACATCCAGTCGCAGTGATCCAAAAGCAGTACTCTCACCTCACGTGGTTTGCTGAAATTGCGAATTTTCTAGCTGCTGATAAGCAACCTCTTAAGTTCACCGAAAATGACAAGAGGAAATTTTTAAGGGAGGCGAGGCATTATGTTTTGGATGAACCGTTCTTGTACAGACATGGCAAGGATGGCTTGTTCAGAAGGTGTGTTCCAGAGGCAGATATTCCCGGAATCCTACATCACTACCATGGTTCATCTTACGCAGGCCACTTCACTACATTCAAAACGGTTTCCAAAATCCTTCAAGCAGGGTTCTGGTGGCCAACAATGTTCAGGGATGCTCACGCCTACATAGCCAGCTGCGATGCATGCCAGCGACTTGGGAACATTCTAGAGGTTGAGGTATTCGACTGTTGGGGAGTCGATTTCATGAGACCATTTCCTCCGTCCTTCTAGAATGAGTACATCCTCGTCGCCGTAGATTATGTATCTAAGTGGGTAGAAGCGATGGCGAGCCCTACTAATGATGCAAAAGTGGCGACTAAGATGTTCAGCTCCATCATCTTTCCGAGATTTGGAGTGCCTCGGGTGGTAATTAGCGATGGTGGAACACACTTCATCAACAAGGCATTTCAGGGCCTCTTGAAGAAGAATGGAGTAAAGCACAAGGTGGCAACTGCTTATCATCCACAGACGAGTGGACAGGTTGAGGTTTCCAACAGGGATATCAAAAGCATCCTCCAGAAAACTGTCAACACTTCACGAAAGGACTGGTCACTTAAGCTGGACGATGCACTATAGGCCTACAGAACAGCCTACAAAACGCCTATAGGGACCACCCCCTATCACCTGGTATATGGTAAGGCATGTCACCTCCCTGTCGAGCTCGAATACAAGGCTGCATGGGCAGTCAAGCTACTGAATTTTGACATCAAGCCAGCAACCGAGAGACGCATGATCCAAATCCATGAGCTGGAGGAGATAAGGCACGTCGCCTATGAAAGCTCCAAAATTTACAAGGAGAAGACCAAGGCCTACCATGACAAGCAAATTATTGCGAGACATTTCGAACCCAACGATAAGGTCTTGCTTTTCAATTCGAGGCTGAGATTGTTCCCAGGAAAGTTGAAGTCTAGGTGGTCGGGGCCCTTCACTGTAAAGGAAGTTCGACCCTACGGAGCTGTTTTGTTACTGGACAGAAAAGGAGACGAGTTCGTAGTGAACGGACAGCGCGTCAAGCATTACCTTGCTGACTCCACCATCGAAGAGGGAGAAGAGATTCCCCTAAGTGATCCCCCATCAGCCTAATCGGCTAATCCAAGTCAAGCTAATGACTTTAACCAAGCGCTTAGTGGGAGGCAACCCACTGGTTAGTACGTACATTGATTTCCATAGTTTATTCTATTTCTTTTCAGATTTATTTTGTAGTTCAAAAACAAGGAAAAAAAATCGGACTCTTCAGTCAGAACAACCAAAGGACTGTTCTTCTGGTAGAACAACCCATTGACTGTTCCATGTAAGTGTTCCCAACCAAAAAAAAAAAAAAAAAAAGAATTTCGGGGGCAGCTAGGGTTTTGCCTATTTAAGGCTTCACCCTTCCACTTTCCCCTTTCACTGCACCGTACACTGACCTTTCCCCCTGCGATTTTTAAGCAACCACCAAATCTTTGATTCTCAACCGTTTTAAGTGGTTTTTGCTTCTCACTCGTTTGAATCTTGAGTTCTCTCTGTCTTTGCAGTTCACTTCACCAGTTTCTAGAGGTACGAGGTTCGACAATCGCCATCCAAATCGCAAAAACTCGGTTTGCAAAGTTCGAGTTCTAACCGCTTCATAGATCGATTCTTGTTGAACTACTTGATTTCGATTTTCCCTTGCGCTGTTAGGGTTGATTTAGAATATGAACTCATTCCTCATTTCACATTTGCGATTTGTGATTGATAGAACTGTTCAGTTTGTGGATAGTTGAATGAAGTCATGGGGTTGAATTTTGATTTGTTGGTTGAAGTAAAAGCGAATTGCGGTTCGCATAAGGAGAGATGGGAATAGTTCGATTCCATTTCTTCTGTGCGACATAATGGAACTAATGCTTATTATTGTTTGCCTTGCAGATGGCAAGAACTAAGCAATCCGCCAAGCGAACGAGAGCTACCTGCAACACGCCACCCCCGCAAGCACAGCAACAAACCTCTGCGACCTACCCATGGCCCCGGGAACAAGAGGGTGAACCGATTGATCTCGACAGCCCATTGCTCTTGGAATTTAAGTGCAAGGGGTGGGATAAGGGAACAGCAGCGTGCTACAACGCCCTCCTCCGGGTTGACATGTTACCCACTCGTTTCTGCCACGCGGAGACTTTGGCTGATCTTGGGATCGACGAGGACGTGTTCGAAATGCTGCACGCCATCGGGATAGCTCCTCTGTGCTATACAACACACGAGCTCTACCCAGACCTTGTTCGCCAAGTGCTCGCCACCGCCATGATCACGTACGAGGATTCCAATGCACCCTCCTACGCCAATTGCTCGTTCTCTTTCATGGCAGATGGAGAGTACTGCTCCTTGTCCCTCGACAAGTTCAATGAGATCTATGAGATAGCCAATGAACCGAAAGGAGTAGCGGTGGCGAAAAAGTTCTCTCCTTCAAACGCCTTTTGGGACTGCATTGCGAACGGGACCTTCACACCCGGAAAGGCTTACCAGTCGCAGATCAGGAACCCAGCGCTTCGGGTCATTGCAAAGATCATCTCAAACCTCCTGTTCGCTAAGGATCTGACCTCCAAGGTCACCAACGGGGAGCTGCAAACCTTGTACGCTGGTATCGAGGATGAAATCCGAGGTTCTGGGTCTGGCATTCCCATCAAAAAGGTCAAGACGAACCCCGGTTTCAACTTCATGACCATGATCTGCGAGAGGCGGCAGTGTCTTATGCATGGTTCGAAAAAGAAGGACAGAAGCAGTAGCTTGCTCACACCTCTCTTCAGACATTTTGGCATTGATCTCAGCAACTACAGCGTCAACAAAGAGGTTCAGTACCTCGACATCAAGTACCTTATGGCCACATCATGCGTGATGAAGAGACCTACAGCTTTTTCGATAAAGCCGGTACCCAGCTGTTCACCAAACTGCCGCACCCCGAGATCACCAGATTCAGCGTGTTCGACAACATACGATTCCTCCCTCCACCCGAGCTCCTTTGCACTGATCCACGTGCTGCAGCACCTGACGCGGACATGGATGACGTTGAGGACATCACCCCAGAAGCTGAACCATCATACGACCTCGGAGAGCTGGCTGATGTAACCGATGATCAAGCTTACTGACGCTGGATGGTTGACTCGCAGCGGAAGAACAACAGCCTCATGCGGAGGATACTCCATCTCGTCACTGGCGGCTAAATTGGAGGGAGTACCCAGCGACAGTCTCCAGCGGAGCGGACTCTAAGACCGCACCGACCAGGAAAGGAGCCTATGGGAACGGGCCCTTCAACAGAGGAGGTTCGTCGCTCGCGCAACAGACGATCCTTTGATCCAGCCGAGAGCGGCGAGTCCGACTGAGTCCGCAGAACTATTCTCTATCCATTGTTCTATCCATCTGAACTCTTTATTTTTATGTTTTATGCATTGTGTTGCTTTATGGCTGACCTCAGCTTCATTTTACACCAGGGATGGTGTAGATTAAGTATGGGGGAAGCACTGTGTGCTGAAACTCTATTTCTTTGCTTTTGAGTCAGTCCTTGTGTCATTTGGATGTTTTATCGAGTCAGTTTAGGATCGAGTCAGTTAAAATTCTTGTGAGAATTAGGACCTTGTGATATATTCTTTTAACCACCTCGTGCTCTAACACTCTTATCCAGTGACCTTAGCAGTGATGAAAGAACCCACACTTGGACTTGGAACACCCTCCGACTTATCTCATTTGATTCTCCAGAAGCTCTCATCCGATCAGGTTACACTGGGTAGACTCAACTCCACCCAACTTGAACCTAATCTTGACAGAAATTCTTCTTGTTATGCGCACTAGATCAGGGAAACGAGACACACGCTCAGGGTTTCTTACTCTTTTTACCAATCTTGCTGATCCTGAGCGGCTAGCTCATCTTTAGCTAGTTCCAACCTTGTACCTAAGCCTTTATTTTCACCCTCATGCACTCTGTTTTTCAATGTCATATGTGCAGATATGTGCAAAAAAGCCGGAGAGGATAGGATTGACACAGCCCCTTACTCGTTGATGCCTTACATTCAAAGAAGAGAGCAAGCAGAATGAGAACAGTCGACAAGATCAATCCTCAAGGAGAGGAACAGTCAAGGGTGCGTGATCTAACAAGAGGAACAATGCAACCCGTGAGAAACAAAAGAATAAACCCCCAGTGGCTGTAAAACATTCATCCTGATACCTTTCTTCGAAACCCCATCACTTTTGTAAAAAAAAAAAAAAAAAAAAAAGACCAGTATACTTTTATTTGTTTTTGGAGATGGGGGAGGTAATTTTGGGAGATGCACGTCATTGGAAAAGGTTGAGCAAGGAGTTGGTACCGATTTTTTGAGGAATAAATAAAAAGAAGTCAAGAGCTGGAGAACAGTCGCATGATTGATCCGAAATGGAGAACAACCCAATCCGTGAAGCAGAAACGAGTAAGGGTTGTGGGCTTCAATAAATCCGTCCTCTCTTGCTATTTTGCGCGATATCCTGCATACACTCAAACACGGTAACCCCTAAACACTCTCAGCTCCACCATAAAACAGCATGTTCCTTATCAACCCGTCTACCCTGAATAGTGTCTGTAATGAGAAGCTCACGCTGTTCCTAAATAATGTTTAAGGAGTTTTGTCTCGATAGTGCAACCTTTTCAGGTATGAGATAGAGAGTACGGAGCTGATTTTCGAACAGCGATCGTGGGTGTTCTGGTAAGGGTGTGCGATCTAAGTCTACAGCTTGTATGGTTCAGAGATGTGTGGTAAGAGCATGGTTATTCAGAGAAAGCGAGTTCCCACTCCTTCAAACCTTTCTCCATGTTCTTGAGGCTTGGTCTTGTTCGAGGACAAACAAGGATCTAAGTCTGGGAGAATTGATATTTGGTGTTTTTAATACCAATATATATGTGTTTTGAACTAATTCTCAGTCCTAATTCGTGCCTAATTGATATCATTCCAGGATTGGAGCAGGTGAAAGAGTAAAGAAGAGAGATTCAGGAAGTTAAATGCCGTTTTGAAGGATTCGATGCGGAACAGTCACTTAGAACAACCCGAAGGTTGTTCCCGAAGATATCAAGCGTTTGACTGCTCCCGATCATTAAGGAAACTTCCTATTCTGGAAGTTTGCCCTAGTTTCCACTCTCTCCTATCTTTTTACCACCAGCGCCTCCATATAAAAAGGCCTACGCTATCATTTCTTTGACTTACGCTAGTTTTGCAAGAGACCGAGAACTATTTTCTCTTTGGATTAAGCAACTTGTAAGGGAGAAGGCTTTATCTCTCATTCTCACGAGAAGATCATCCTGAACCCTTGTCTTTCTACTTTATTTTATATGCAGTATTATTCAGAAATCATGTCTGTGTCATCCTATATTATGATTGAGTAGTAGGCTAAGCTTGCTTAGGGTTGTAGGATGTTAACCGCATGAACTGAACACAAATAAGTGATCTTAACTATTCTTCATTCATATTGTTCTTACTGCCTGCATTGAACTGATCACTTAATGTTTGATCTCTGATTTAATCACCTGGCTAATCGCTTAGGAGATAAATTGACATATATTAAATTAGCTTTGTATCCCTAATCAGCAAGAGTAGATATTAGGGTATTAAGTGAACTAATCAGATCTCGCCTCTAAGGCTTGTTATCGCGTCTTGTACCAAGTGAGAGCTTAGGACTCAAGACCGATATACAAAGGGAGCAAGATCACGATAGTGGATTGTTCTAGCCGAGTGATCTGAGTTCTAGACTGCACTTCATCGCACTTGAATAGTTGTTCAGTTCTGCAATCGACATCCGATTTATAACCCTAAGCCAGCTTCATTTAAATCGAATTTGAATCATCTAGGGATTCTTGTTACTTGTGTCACAATTAATTCTTAAAACCCCACTTGTTTTTCAGTTTAATATTGAACTCATAAGAGTAAAGAGTAAACTGGTCCTCTGGATTGAATCTCAAATATTACAATTACCACTGTTAACTTGACAGTAGCAAAGATTCATTTTTAGTGTATCATTCATCCCACTAACACGACTTCATATCCTATTTCTTCTTATCTTTGTTATGATAAGTTTGATGATGAACACAAAAACTTTCTTCTTTCTATCACCACTACTAAACTTCCTCGATCTTTTAAAGAAGTTATGCTGTCAGATGAATCCAAAAGTGCCAAGAAATCTGAAATGTTTTCTTTGGAAGAGAGTGGTACTTGGTATGTGTGTGAACTGCCTCCGGGGAAGCAACCTGTTGGTTGAAAATGGATTCAGACTATCAAGTATAATCCGGATGGAACCGTTGAAAGGCATAAGTCTCGCTTGGTGGCTAAAAGCTACACTCAATTAGAGGGACTGGATTATCTGGACATATTTTCTCATGTTTCCAAGATTGGAACATTCAGACTCCTTTGGCGCTTGCAGCTGCTAAAGAATGGTCAATAACTCAGCTGGATGTGAGTAATGCGTTCTTGAATGAAGACCTTGATGAGGAAATTTATATGCACCTGCCCCAGGGGTATGAAGAGTTGACTAGGAGGAAGGTGCCTCCGAATTCAGATTGTACACTTCACAAGTCGTAATATGGCTTTAATCAAGCGTCTAGGCAATGGAATCACAAACTACCTCAGGTGATTCTTGGTGATGGATTTACTCAAACCCATTCAGATCATTCTCTATTCAACAAGTATGTCGACAAGAAGTTCCTTGTTGTTCTTGTATATGTTGATGACATCTTGATCGTTGGAAATTGATGAGGAAATAAGTCATCATAAACCATGGAGGAAGGAATCAGGATACATGGAGTGGAAAACATGAAGTTGGGTAGAGGTAAAGAAGCCAATCCGGACATATGTGCAATCAAAAGGCCATATCTTACCAACCAGGAGGAATTTCTTCATAAAATAATTTTCATGGATTCTAAACTTAACAAGGTTTCATTTACAAGTGGAATCATCTTCAAATCTTCTCGGACCAGAAAGTTATGGATTTTACAAACCAGAGGTTTCTCAGCCCCCTATTCGCGAGTACCAGCCTTTAGAAGACGATTTCAGCCCAACCATGAAGCGGAATCCTCCCGAATAAATCATGGGCTTCAAGATGTATATCCTATCTTACAGAAAGCCATAAATCAGAAGAAATGGCCACGGGAATTAGAAGTTATGATCAATTTATCAAAACTGGTCAAACCAGTTCTTCACTTGCCTTATTTGGAAGATGGCCGGTTCAATCAATGCCGAACCAATATCTGCCAACCAGGAGACATTAGACACGATCAAAGGCTTCCAGAAGACATATAAATTGACCCAGAAGAGTTCTACAAGTTCATACCATGCACCAGCAAACATATGATCATGAGGATCCTCATTTAAAACAACTTATCATATCGGTATGTTTTCCAAAAGGAAGCTCTGAAGACCAACGGCTATATTGTCTCAACCTAAGCTTTATGAAGACATTCAGACTGAATATAGACGTGCCAAGGCATCATAATTTTCCCACAAAACTCTCAAGACTCAAGAGAATCATCACCTTCCTTATTTGGCCCAAGCAAGCCATTTATGGCCTAACGGCTACTTTCGTTTTGTTCTTTGATTCTCTTTCTGATTTCTTGATTAGTTTTATTTTTTCTGAGAATTATGTAAGCTCATGTTCGTGCATTTTAAAGACCACCTTTCAATCTAAAGTTAATACATATTTTTTTATGTTTTCAAAGAAAGTTTCTTTGAGTTGTTCTTGTCTTAGTTGCTTAAGTGAGAGAGTTGCTTCTGCCTCTAAAGACCCACAGTTCAGGGTTGTTTGTGGATTCAAACAAGTCAGGATCACCATCGATTGAGAGAGTCAGTCACACCCAAGGATTGAGAGAGTCAATATTCCGCATAGATTATTTGGATCACTCTTGATCACCTTTTGAGAATAGGATTGTGGGGTGATTTCCAATCTTATATAAGAACTGATGATTTAGTTGTGGCTACTTTCAAGACTACTAAAGATAGCTTTTAAGCTACAGTCTTGGTCCAGCGAAGTATTTCTTGACTTTTGAAATTTCCAGAAACAAAACAGGCATTTCAATCAATGAAAGAAAGTATGCATTATAACTCCTTGAAGAAGCAGGCTTACTTGGATGCAAGCCGCTGTCTGTACCTATGGAACCAAATGTCAAGCTTTCTACTATTACTGGCACTGCTTTACCTGATGCTGCACTTATAGAAGACTTGTGGGACGGTTGTTATATCTCACACATACACAGCGTGATATAACATATACGGTTCACAAGCTTAGTCAGTACATGTCCGTTCCTACAGATACTCATTTACAGATGGCTTATCGAGTTCTACGATATCTGAAAAATGACCCTGGCCAAGGTCTCTTCTACTCAGCCTCGTCTCAGATGAAATTAACCGCGTATTCAGATGCTGATTGGGCAGCTTGTCCGGATTCTCAACAGTCTGTTACTGGTTATTGTGTCTTCTTGAGAGATTCTTTGGTATCTTGACGATCAAAGAAGCAACAGACTGTGTCTAGGAGTATCTCGAAAGATGAGTATAGAGCAATGGCAGATACTACTTGTGAGCTCATTTGCTTGACGACTGTGTTAGGTGAAATGCATTGCTCACCATTGTTCCCGGCTACTCTGTTTTGTGACAATCAATCTTCATTGTATATTGCTTCAAATCTGGTATATCATGAGCGTACAAAGCATGTTGAGATTGACTGTTATGTGGTTCGAGAGTGCTTGAAGAATGGATTCTTGAAGACACTTCATGTGAAACCATAGTTGCCGCTTGCCGATGTGCTTACTAAGGCAGTACAACCCAGGCTCTTCAAGAGTTTGTTTGACAGGATGAGTACACAGAGCTTGTGCCTTCCATCTTGAGAGGTGGGTATTAGATTATATAAACCAAGATTGGTTATGTTGGTTAAGGTTTCCTTTTTCCTAACCATCGGTTTAGCTTCCTATCACTAAACCGTATGTATATGTACTTCAGTTTGTACAGCTGTAAAGATTAACTAGAGCATTTACATGTGAATATCAAACTCTTTTACTCTGAGCTCAAGTACTCTAATATAACCTCTTGATGAATATTTTTCTCTCTTTTTGCATTCAGTTTGATGGAGAGACTTTGCTTACTATATCGAGAATTTGAGTAAAAGAAAGTTAATGCATTATCTCAAGATTTTTATTGATTTGCATATGAAATTAACTTTCAAGAGATATATGGGAAGAGAAGGAAAATAATAAACATAGAATTTAAATCGTGAACCTATAACAACTTATTAACTATGCTAAAAGCTAAACCTTTGGGTACTCTTGAATAGCTCTTCAACACATCTTTTCTAAAATCCTGCGAAAAAATATCAATTAAGTAACTCTGGATAATTTTAAGTACTTTTTACAATCAAACTCAACCACTACAAGAAAACGTAGCCATAACGACTACGCGTTACGACGAAAAAGTGTAGTCGTAATTTTACGATGACTTTACATTGACATTACATCGATATTAAAAATCGTCGTAAACTCGACGTAAATTTACAACGACACTAATTTGTCGTAAATTTTCGTAACCTTACGAAATATTTACGATGATTTGTGACGATCTCTACATGTCGTCATAAAAGTGTTGTTGCATTACGACTAAATTACATAAAAAAAATTAGCATCTAGCTAACGACTAAATTATGAGTAAACAGAAGGTTGTTGAACGTGATAAATGTTTGTATGTATGGTTGATAAAAATGGTGGCAACCAAGATGAATTTGAAGAAAATGATGATCCTAGTGATGAGGCGAGTGATGGTTCTAATGATGAGTGAATTTTATTATGTCATATTTCTTAATTATGTAACAACTATATGTTTCATTATATTGTTAGACTCATTGTTTTCATTATCTTGCTTATGTATGAAAGTAATGTTTAAAAAAAAAAACAAATTTCATGTTAAAACAAGTTATGAGACTTTGTAGTTCGGGGTTTAGAAGTGTAAAATGAGACTAAGTAGTTTGGGGTGTGGGGTTTTGGTTTTAGGGTATAAACACGTGTCGACCCTAATTCGTCGTAATTGATAAACGCAGGTCGTCTCTAATTCGACGTAATGGAAAATCGACCCCCATGTCGTTGTAACGTTACTTCTACATTACGACGATTCCTAAAACACGGGTCGAACCAAAACTGTCATAATCTTTAAAAACACTGGTCGTCCCTTCCTAGCCGAAAAGTTGTTGTTATATTACGACTAAATTACATCCAACGATTCCTAAAATTTCCAAAAGTAAAATTACATCAAATTACATCCAACGATGCATTACTCTCATTCTAAAGATTCACAATAAACTGAAGGGAGTGTACAGTCACCAGAATAGTTCTTATCAACTCCGCGTAGCTTTTCCTTGGAAAAACTAGAGGAAAAGCTACTCGGAGTTGGTAAGAACTGTTTTGGTGACCGTGCACTCACTTCAGTTTCTTGGAATCAACAACTCGAATAATCAAGCAAATATAGTAGAATAACAAAAGAATGGAGTGATCATATCTCCTTCATTATTTAAACTCAGAATCTTCAAAATATAATGGTTAGCTAAAATGGAATACAATTTTATCTATTAAAATAGAAATCATGGATTCTTTCATGTGTGATTTTTTAATTTGTATTGTTATTTAGAATTTTTTTTTTATTTAGAAATTTTATTAAATATATTTTACTAAGCTAATAATATATAGAATCTTTGAACTACTTTAATCATAGTATGTTTGATATATTTTTTCATTTTAAATATAAATATATTTATTTAAAATTTCTAACAAAATCTGTTTAAAAAGATTTTAACAAGATCTTAATTTTCAAAAATCATATTTACATATTTTAAATAATTTCAGAGTTAATTTTGAAATATTCTTATGAATTAATATATTCAGTTTTGTTTATAAAATGAAAAATAAAATTATCTCCTATTTTTTATCTATCATATAATCATAATTAATCATATTAAAAGAAAATTATTATATGGAGCTAAATATGATAAATTGTATACAATTAATAAATAATAAATTTTATTTTCATAAGTATAAAATATTTATGTTCAAAAATAAAAAATAATAATATGTTTGTAAGATGGGTTAACATTAGCAAACTATATTATACATGTAAGAAATCTTTGTAACTACTTTAATCATTATATTTTTTCATTTTAAATATAAATATATATTTAATATTATATTCTAAAATTATAATAAATCTTTTAAAAGTTTTTTAATAATATTTTAATTTTCAAAAAGTTTATGTAAATATTTTCACTAATTTTGTAATTAGCGATGAACTATTATTATGCATTAATATATAACAAGTTATTGTTTATAAAATGAAAAATTAAAATTCTATCCTATTTTTATCTACTTTATAATAATAATCATCATGTTAAAATACAATTATTATATTGAAATAAATATGATAACTATATTAAATTGATAAGTTTATAAATTTTATTATCCTCAATATAAACTATTTACGTTAAAATTATAAAACGATAACAGAACGACTTAAAATTAGCAAATTCTATAACACATGTCTAAAAATTAACATATCTTAAATTTTTTTACATAAAATAATATATTATTTAATATCAAGAAGCATGAAATATATTGGTACAAAGAAATACAGCCTGAAGAGTGGGTCTTTTTATATATTTTTTAAGTATTTATTTATATATTTATTAGAATCCTAAATTTCATATTCCAAAAACCCTACCCCACCCCTCAACTCCAAACCCTAAGTTTAGATTAGTTAACCCTAAGGGTATAATTGTCTTTTACCCTTCACTAAAAGTGAGGGTAAAAGTGGTTAGTGTAAACATGAAAAGTTGTACTATGAATGTGCTATTTGTGGTAATTTCCCTTTGTTTAATAACTAAATTTAAATACAATAAAATAAATGTATAATAAGAAGTGACAAATACATCTGATGTTTTAAGCAATCATTAAGTATACCATGTAAATTATAAAATTAATATATTTGAAATTGTTATATAAACATTTAAGTATATGATTAACGTTAAAATATATATCACTAATGATCGGAAATATATATATATATATATATATATATATATATAACATAAAACAAACATCTGAGCGGTTGCGCGGGTCAAAATTTAGTTACCTTTTAATTGAGGGGGCAATATGTACATCACCTCCTTTCTTCACAATGACCGGCTTTCAACAGTGTTATTTACGGTATAGGGAGCGATGAGTTGAAGCAAAGATGACCTTATTATTTAAAGGTGTACTCTTCATCGGTTACCATGGATGAGTCTGATCGGTATTTATTGCAACAAAGTGGAAGGAGTGGCGTTAACTGCATCCATTATTACATCGACCAATTTAAGGCCTAAGACGTTATACAGCTGGAATTACAAAAACGACGCTATGTAGGTTTAGCTTAACAGAAGTGATGGTGTGACGTTGACGGAGACGATAAAGCGTCAATCAATGGGATGAAAATCCAACGTGATCGTAAAAATGTAGATTTAATGTCACCGCACTCGACAAGCTTCAACATCAACTTGCTAAAATAATCATAAAAGCCAGTCTGGGCCAAGCATCTGATAGAATTTTGGGCCGAAAGAAATAAGAAGCGCAACTCCTCAAGCCCAAAGCCCAAATCGAAAACACCCCTTTCAGCAAATGAGAGAATAACAAGTCTCCTAAAATGTTTCAAGGAGAGAAAAAAAACTATACTTTATTAATAAAGATGATAGGACAATCTAGGGTTATGAGTAGTTTGATGACAATATATAAAAGAATCGATGCATTTATCTTACAATTGATTGAAATATAAGTGTGACAATATTTTATGTTTTCGATGCTTATTTGTTTGATTTACATTTTCTATGGTTGTTAATTAAATTAAATATTTTTGGGAATCATATTGAACAAGCTGTTTATAGGCAAGAGGTGTATAATGATACACACAATTTTGTAAATTGTGCAGCCAAATTTATGTGATATGATTGAAGAATATATTAATTTCTATACTAACCATGACTCAAGTCACTATATAGTAGGCATGAGACTTTTGTCCGAGATCCGGATTCGATCCGAGATTCGATCTGGATCCGATCTGAAAATCCGGATATCCGGATCCGGATAGTAAAATGTTGGATCTGTCAAAGTCAGATCCGGATCCGAATGTCTTAATTTTTTAGTCCGGATATCCGGATCCATAATTTTTATTAATAACTATTTCAAAAATAGTAATATCTATATATAAAATTTATTTTATTTAAAATATTTTCATTTTTATAATAGTATATAAAAATTTTATGTAAATTTTGTAATATTATACATAGAAATAATTAAAAACATTATATATATTTTTATTTTTAAATTATTTTTAATATTTTATATATATTATTATATTATTTTTTATTTATTTTAAGGATCCAAATCCGGATCTGTATATCCGTCGGATATTACAATTTTTAGAAGGTATCGGACACCCAGATATCCGAGAACCCCGGATCCGGATAAAGATAGTAAAATTACGGATCCGCGAGATAAGGATCCAGATCCGGATACCTTAAAATTGCCCGAATACCCGATATGTCCCATACCTACTATATAGTTGTGATTTTGTGGAACAATTAATATCTTACCATTTTATAATATTTTAGTATCAAATTAATATCACGAGATAACAACAATAAATTTGGAACATCCTTTTTGATATAGAAGTATATCATTAATTATCATCGTATATATTAGTATATAAGTCCAATACAAAAACGACATAATTGTTAATATATATGATTATCTCATACAAAAATATTTGTAGCTTTTTAACTAACAAATGAAATAAATTAAAAAAGAACATCAAAATCTTTGTGAAAAAAATGGACAACTCTCAAAGAAGTTGAACTCCATATTGTTTACCACGTTTTGAAAGTTAAGTCAATAATAAAATAGTGTATATAAAATGAATATATCACAAGTATATTACACATTTATTTTTGTAACAACAAAATGAAAAAATATCCGCGTTTCTAAAGCACAGATCAAAATCTAGTAACTTTTACAACTCAAATCTTAAAAACATATAAAATCAATCTCTTAAATTAATTATGAAATTAGCACCTAAACCATAGAGGAGACCAAAATATTAGTTAACACAGAACGAGAACAAGTATTAGTCAATAATATACTGTTTGAGACGCCATATATCTTTGTTTCGACGTGATTTTGTAGGTTGTTATAATATTATTACAAACATACTTATCAGTTGTTCGAATAATTTAAAAACGAGACATGGTTGTTTAGAGTTGTAATATCAAAGGTCAAATTCCATAAAACTAGCTTTTTATTCTTATGTATTGGGCTGTTATTTTCAGGAATCTAATTATAACGATCCAATTCCGCAGGTCCAGCAAGGCCCAATCAGTTTACATGAAACCGATTTAAACAGAGGTAGCCTATTATTTTATTAAGAAAAAGTCTAAGGCGTCGAACCCATGCAAATTTAGAGCCGTCAGAGAGAGATATTGGTGAACTGTCTCAACCACCGTCGACTGAGATCAGATCCGTCACGCCGCCACCGTCTCACTCCCTAGGTAATCCGCAAACCGCCTTTTCCGATTGGTTAAGTGTTAGCCGTTTGGTAAATCGTCGATATCTCTCTAACCATTGAGTTTTTCGCGATTTCAAGGCCACCAGTGTGTTCGTGACTTTGAGACGAGTTCGGAGCAGGAGTTTCAGCCGGAGATCCGCCGCGACGCGCTCACACGCGCAGGAGGAAGATTCGCGCGTGAATCTCACGCGCCGCCATCTCGGCCGGACGTTCGCAGGAGCCACCGCCGGGTTTCCGCCACCGCCGGTGATTTTCCGGTAAGCCACCACCGTCGTTGGCTGCCGCCGGCGACCGGTCTACGGCGACTCGCCGGTCGACTCGCCGGTAACTCGCTGGTAACTCGGTGACTCGGCCGAGTTGACTCAGCGAGTCAAGCCGTTGACCAGTCAAGCCGGTTCGGTTAGTCAATTGATTTTATTATTGATTAAACCGATCAGTTATTGGGAATTGGTTTGGTTTGGATTACATCGAGTTGAAATCAATTTTAATCTGTCCAATTGAAATCGAATCTGGTTAAGGAAAACCGATGGTTCAATTTGATTTCAATTTGGTCAAGGGTTGACCGGCTTGGGTCAGAGTAGACCGGATTGACCTTTGACCAGCGGGTTGACTTTTTGACCAGATCGCCGATTATCCGTTTTTGACCGTTCAAAGGGCGTACTGACTCGATTTTTTGCCCTGATTTCAGATTTGGAGTTTGTTTGAGCAGCTGGAGTTCATAGCTATCACTTTTCCACATTGCTAAGGTGAGGGTCTATTCCGTAAATCTTGTACCAGTGTAGAATTCTCTCTATGTTAGTTTAGATTTTGAATCATGATCTGTCTGTTTGAATTGAGTCTGTTTGAGTCTTGATTGTTAGTTAGTTCATTCATTGTAAATTGGAACTAGGGGTCTAGAGGATTCAACCGTTGATTTGATTGAGTGATGTTAAAAAATGCAATATATATATGTATGTATACTGATACCACTCAAATTACCCTAAGGAGTGTTACTCGCATCAAAAGAGGTTCAGATGTAGTACTTAGGGATCGAATCCACAAGGAGCTAGGGAACAATTAAATCTAGTGTTTATTAATTCTAAGAGTTGTAAATTTTAAATGAAATAACAATAGTAACAAGCGAAGTAAATAGTAAATGTAACTTGGTTGGAAATGATATTAGATGCAAGGCCACTATTCAGGTGTTGGAGATTATAATATCTATAGATGCCTATCTGCTGCATGCATGATATGTTAGAGCTCAACCGCTTAACTCAGTGATCAGCTGTCGCATGTTTCACTGGTTAACAAACTAGAACTCGTGTCTCAACGGTTAGTATGTTGACAACAAAAGAGTATCGATAGATGGTCCTATAGGGACGTCGAACGATACACCTTTACCTACGTCGACCGATAGTCAGTTGAGGACATAGATCGACGGGTTCTACCCAGGCCTATGCGCGAGTATGATATGCCCTATTAAGATACTAAATTGGCGGTTAGCCCTCTCTAGCAGTCCTAATATGATAGATAGATGTCAGGATGGGATAACAAGGGTGCTTGAGTATGCAATCCTATGATCATGTTCTAGTTAGCAAGGCTAAAACAAGCAATGAATACAAATCTATCATGAATATCACAAAAAGACAGATCTGTAGTTTGGGGCTAATCCCACAAACCTATCTGAACCCTGGATCTAATAAATGAACTACTCAGACATAGCAAAGCAATTCATGACAATGAAGAAATGGGAATTCATAGTATAGATGAAAAGAAATGAAAACAAGGAGTTCCAATCACAAGTGATCTTCTCCCCAAAACTCTCTCTCTCTCTCTCTCTCAAAGTAAAACTATAACAAAAAGCTCTCTCTGCCGTCAAAACACTTAGGCAGTATATAATCTACTAGGTTAAAAACTCGTCAGGGCATTTTCGTAATTTAGCTTGGACTTGGGCTTCAAGTCCGCTGGATCCAAAATGTCGCATGTCCAATGTCTCGACATCGATCGATGGTACTTGTGTACATCGATCGATATTAATCTTCATTTGTCGAGGCATCTCATGGTGTCGATCGACAGCACTGGATGTGCATCGATCGATTGTTCTACCTCTCGTCGACCTCTACATTGTCAGCTCGGATGAAATATCTTTTAAGCTCCAAAATGCTCCAAAGTCATAGCTTTACTCCGAAATGTATCTGAACCTGAAAACATACCTAGAAGAGTAGAAAAAATAGATATATATATATATATATATAGTAAAACACCTATATACCATGGATGAAAACATGTCAAATCCAATGTATATCAACTCCCCCAGACTTACCCTTTTGCTTGTCCTCAAGAAAAACATACATGCAGTCTCTCTGAAAGAGGTTTGAAAATATTAGGGACTACATATTTTAAAGCATAGAAATATTTTCCTCAACAATTTTGCAACCACATCTAAAAAGTCCTAATCACGGAAGCACACTATGCAATATCCTAGCTAAACAACCATTTCTAACATAACACAACTCAGCAATTCACGTCTGACATCCCCTCTACAGACTTCATTTCTTAGCATAAATATAAAGTGAATGCTTTACCTTGGGATTATCGATCATAGGATGCAAGGATTTCAGACAAGTATCTGGAACTGCAGGTAAAAGTTAGTTCCTAATTTCTCTCTCTAATTTTCTCTCTTGAGTCAAAGTCTGCTTCCATTGCAGAATCAGTGACCAAGATTGGACAGGCTTACATGAATCAAAACTTAATGGTGGTAGCCACGAAGCTCTGTTCACTTCTTTTTGACCTATATCCAAGAATTCTTTGTGAAAGCGAGCCTTGAAGATTGCCGCCTCCAAGTCCCGTTTCGAACTCTTTTATTGGAGTCTTTATGAATCAAGCCAAAATGGTTTTAGCCACCAAGTCATATTCAGGCTCATCCTAAGTAAGCAATAGATCTTATTATTATTATTTTTTTAATGGGATAGAACTGAAATATAAATCACTAACTAATCTAGGGTCGAAATTTAGAGAGAGAAAATGTGATAAATAATCTACACAATGCGTTACCTTCCAGACCTGTCTGAAGAATCCGATCCCATGTATACCAAGTCCCAAGAGAAGCGGTTATGTCAGGTTTAGTGTTAGAAATCAGCTTTGGTTACTTCATAAGGTCAAGGCAAGTGTGTAGTTGATAGGTTGATCTGCTTTAGCATCTATAGTGCTATATGCAATCAGTAAATCTAAAATGGTGCTAAAGATTGGTTAGATATTCTAGTTTAAATCAATATAAGATCATAGTTTCATTTTCAATAGCTAAGCATAATTTATTAAAATTCCTTTTATATAAGAATAAAATAAATTATATTAGTAAATCTCCCCCGAGACTTAAACTACACTGTCCCAGTGTAACTCAGTCGGAGTTATGATGGAATAATTCATAGGTACGGAATGTAACAAGTAAGGAAGATACATCTGACCGGATTAGATATCGATCGATGTGGTGTGTTTGTCTATGTCGAGCGATGTCGACGTCTCGTCGGCGGTCGATATTCAGGTCCTCCTACTTGGGTCTCCTAAATCTGAAAGAAATAAAACGAAAGTAAATAAATGCTAGCTAATAAAACCAAAATAAAATACCTAATAGTGGGTTGCCTCCCACTCAGCGCTTGGTTATAGTCATTTAGCTTGACAGTGGTAGTGATTGGCTATTTGGTGGATAAACAGATGCTTGTTGGAAAACAAGCATCCACGTCATCTCTGCACATTCTGGACCAAGATGCAATGAAACTTCTTTTGGCCTCATCATTTCTTGTCCATTTGTCATCCATCTTCTTAAGTACATTGGAGATGTTCTGTAGCTTATCTTGAATGTTGTCAATGCTGACCTGCTGCCAGCCTATGTTGTCATAGGCGTATGCTGAAAGTTCTGTCAGTTCCTCGTGCATTGACTCTATCGTTTTTTGTATCAGCTGCTCACCGGCTGGTGTAGACTCGGCGTCGATCGATGCGATTAAGTGTTCATCGGTTGATCTCGGCGATTTATCGAGCGATTTCGCTCGCTTCCTGTCGACCGATGCTGATATCTGGTGTTGAGCTGCGAGTTGCCTCTGAATGGCTTTGACTTCTTTCTGTAGCTATTCTGTGTGGCTGTCTAGTCCACCGATTCTGTTGTCGAATGGAAAGTAGATGTCATCGCAGCGTTTGTCAAGTCGTTCTTCCATGGTGTCTATAGTAGTGTAGATCTAGGATGTGATCTTGTCAACCTCTGCTGCTGTGTAAGGAAGTAACTCCACAGGATTCTTGCCATCAATCTATGGTCCTCGTAGCCTGTCGATCGAAAATGAGTTTGCCTGCAAAAAATTTTGATTAGTAATTTTATCAATATCCCTTTGGGCATGAAGTATTTGACTAGACAATTTGTTTAAATATAGCATGACTGGTGATACGAAGCGGTCATGCATGTCCTCGTAAGTCTGCAGCCTATCATCCATGGCTGAGATCTTAGCGTCGAGCGATGTGATAGTACACAAGTCGATCGATGTGGCTGGTTGTTGGTCCTTCTTGCGAATGGTGTCCAGATCTTACTGTAGTAGCTCGATTTTAGTTGTCAGCCAGTCCACGTTGTTGTTGAGAGGGTAGTACATGTCGTTTATCCTCGTGTTGATGTATGAGACTTCCCATTCATCCTTGTGTTCTGCTGAACATTGAGGTTCTGCAGGGATCTGGGCTGTCGGAAGACTGACGTCGATCGATGGTGCATGTGATGCATCGATCGATGCTGAGGTCGTGGCTTCCTTCTCAAGTTGCTGTCGTAAACTCTCAATTTCTGTCCTCATTTCTACCAGACTTCTGAAAAGCTCATTGTAGCCTCTATCCAAAGGTTGATGTGTATCTTCTACCAATGATTTGAGCTCCTCTCCCAGTTTTTCCTGAGCTCCACAAATACCAGTCACCATCTCGTTGATTTCATCTTTGGTGTAGAGTTTTGGTGCCAGTCTTGTGAGTGTGAAGGAAGTGGCTTGTTCTGGAAGACAGATGTGGCTCTCTTCAAAAAGAGATGCACTTTCCAGTAATTTCCTGATGTCATCCTTTGTGACAGGTATCATCTCACCAGCTACGCCTCGTGCGTGTCCACACTCATCTCTGTAGACTCCATCCTCGTCCCTTCGTTCCCAAGTGAACTTTCTGGCTCCGTACATCCTTCCATCTATTGCACGTGCGTTGCCATCTGGGTCCCTGAAAATACCAAATTCACCAGGTGTTAGAAAACCATAATCAATGTTTGCATTATCATTCATTTAGAAATAGAAAGATTAGGTTTAAGAGTAGTATCGATCGATGTTGATACAGATGCATCGATCGAGGGCATAATAATTTCTGCAAAAACTTGTGTTCTTGAGATGATTGCTCTTCATGGATTTTCCTGTTGATGTAGATGGAAGAGTGTTCATCTTTTCTACTTGTGTGTCTGCTCTGGTGTGTGGATGTGGTTTCAGGGGTGCAAAATGTTTTAAATAGGTATCTATAAACCTAGTTGGAGAGGGAATATTCTCCTGCTCTTGGATTTTTGCTGTGGTGCGAATATCGATCGATGTTCCTGTATGGGTGTCGATCGATGTGAGCGGTTGTTTTGCTGGACGAGGGTGGGTATCGACCGATATGGAGTGCACTTTGTCGAACGATGATGGAAACATGTTGGTGAACTTATGTGTTTCAAATCTTTCATCCTGCAAAGACATTTCTATTGCACGTTCCTTCCAATAATCCTCATCGTATTCCTCTGTATGTTCCTCGTTAGGTGAAGTAATTACAGTGTCAACTGCAAAACTTTCATGGAAACCACTGTCTGCCCAACTGCCTATGGAATAATCATCACGTCCTCTCTTGCTTGGAGGCTAGAAGGCAAAGTGTAGGTAACAATGATTAGGTAGAGCGAAATGGTCAACCGGCTGATCAACGTCGAGCGACGTGTTGTTGCGGTCATCGGTCACCGTTGACTCATTGGAATCGATCGATGGAAAGGTGTTGGTGTCGATCGATTCCGAATACTCTGTTTCATACTCTGATTCGTACTCTGCTCCACAATGGCATGCGCCAATGAAGCCAAGTTCTTTTTCGTAATCCACAGAATTAATATTTTTTCTCTTAGGTCGGATAGGGTCGTAGTGGATGTTGGGGTCTGTCTGCGTCAGACACAATTTGTTTTTGTGCATGTCACATACAGCTCCTACTGTAGCTAGGAAAGATCTTACAAGCAGAAGTGAAGAGTTCCATTTAAGTTTGATGTCCAGGACATGAAAATCTACCAGGACAAGGGCATTACCAATCTGTACCTCCAGATCTCTTATGATACCTCCTGATCGTTTTTCTGAAAGATCCACGAAGGTGAAGGATTCTGTTGAAGGTTCGATGGTCAAACCAAGATGGTCTGCCATGATCCTAGGGAGGATACTAACTGATGCTCCTGTGTCACACATTGAATGGGGAAATTCAACACCCTTGACTACGCATGGTATTGTGAACTTCCCAGGATCACTCTTCTTCGACAATGTGATCCTGTGTCTCATCTTCTCTCTGACTTGATGAAACATTCTCCTAATGTCTTCCTCAGTTACCTTTGTTTCTCTGAAGAACATCCATAACCTGTGTGTGAAGTAAGCTTCATCAAAAGGTTTTTCGATTGGGATTCTGAGGATTCTTTTAGTGAAACCATCCATCTCCTTATCGTTAGCTTCCCTCTTAAGGTTCTTAGGAATTTTCTCCTTTCTTTTCCTTAACCTTCTCCCTTCAGTTTCCTGATCTTCTTGAACTGGTTCTGGTGAACTATTTAAAGGGTTGGGTTTTGGTTCGGGTGGGCTATCTAATGGTTTAGGTGGTGGTTTTAGTGCGTTGATATAGTCATTATCGATTGAGGGTAACCCCACTCGGTATGTCAGAGGTGCTTGTCGATCGATGGGAGGTGTGTTGTGACGATCGACGTCGGACTCACTCTGTCGATCGATGGTTGGGTCAACCGATCGATCGATTTTATCAAAGAAAGGGGAGGGTGGGTGAGGATGCTTAACTGCAAATTCCTCATGAGTTAGAATTCGAACTGCATTGCATTTTGTCGATTTAGCGGACGTCGTTGATCGATGACTGGAGTAATCCGTCCATCGATCTTCGTCATGGTCTGTCGATCGATGCGAGTTCATCGACATCGGTCGACACCATTGGGATCCGCCGAGACTCATGGAGCTTTCGATTTCGAAATCTCATTCCTCAAGCTTTTCATGTCTCACCACTTGTCAGAAATCATCATCTATGATGGCATTTACGTGGTGTTTTCCTTTGTCAGCTCCTGCCTCTCTAGCGAAAGCTTCTTGCCTCTTTAAAGTTTCGCCAGTCTGAATCACTTGCGTTTCAAATTTTCTCACCTGAGTCCCTAAGGTCTCGATTTTGGTGTTCAGATTGTTGTAGGCGGAGTCTATTTTACCGTTGAAATCTACGGTGATTTGTTGTTGTCCCAACAATACTCGATCAAGCATTTCTTCGATCTTGCTTTCCTGAGTCTGGGGTGGTGGATTCTGGCAGTAGGAGTTCGAGTAGCTTTTGCTGTTGTTGAAGGGTTTTTGAAATTGTGAACTCTGATTACTTCTTTGACCATTTCCAAAGAAGTTTATGTTTCCGCCCTGGTTTCCAAATTTCTGGAATTCGGTACCTCCGATGTAGTTCACATTTTCTTCTCCTTCCGTATCTGCTACTTCTCCTTCAGCTAAACAGAATTGCTTCCTAAGAAGCTCGTGCACCACATCTAACTTAGCTCTTACTTCGTCCATCTGTTCCTTCCCGATAGAGGCTACAGACTTCTTCTGTTCAGAGTCAGTTTTTTTGGTGCTGCTGCTGTTAGCAAGGTTTTTGATAAGTCTCACAGCTTTTAACGGATTCTGAGTAGTGAAGTTTCCTTCACTCGCCGTATTAAGAGCCATTTGATACTGTAAGGCGAGACCTCGGAAGAAAGTGCTTAGCAGCTGCACTTCGTTAAATCCGTGGTGTGGACAGTCTCGCTGGAAGAACCTAAATCTAATCCACGCATCTTTGAAGGACTCTCCAGCCTCCTGCGAGAATGTGGAATTTTTGTTTCGAAGTTCCTCAGCGCGCGCCTCATCGAAGAAGTTTCGTAAGAAAGCATTCTTGATGTCGGCCCAGGATGTTAAGGATCCTGTGGGTAGCTGCCTAAGCCAGTGCATCGCTTCTCCATTCAGCGTGTATCTGAAAAACTTGCACAGCAGGTAATCTTCGGGGACTCCTTCCATCTGAATAGCAGCGATTAAATCCTCGAACCGCTCTAGATGGTCCATAGGATGCTCGTGCGGTAACCCAGAGTAGGGTTTCTGCGACACGAGAGTGTAGTATTAAGGCTTCAGCTCGAAATTCTGCTTCTGGATCTCCGGAAGTCGAATAGCTGATCTGTTGGAATAGTACTCATCTAGGCGATTGTAGTCGGCCAGTGGTTTCGATCGAGCGTCCTCGTCTACAGGTTGAGCAGCTCCTGTAGCATCAGCATCAGGGATTACAGTCCCCTGAGCGTAAATTTCCTGACCTGTTGCATTACGCAGATGACCATCCTGGTCATACAGGTTTCCGTTCTCATCCTGTGTTAGAATAATAACGTTTACCATTTTTGACGACACGGTATCGATCGACGTACGCGGTGTAATATCGATCGTTGTCGAACGATTAGGATCGATCGACGATGAAGGTCTGGTGTCGGTCGATGGTTGGTTGTGAGTATCGATCGACGACGAAGTTGTTGCATCGAGCGATGTGGAACGTTGACCTATACGGATGGTGCGTTCCAAATGAGCAGGATCGTCTGAGAACAGCAAGTCTTTCTCCTTGTTGCTTCTGGTACCGCTGGGCATGCACCTGAAATGACAAGAAAAAGATTATGTTAGAAAGGGGGGTATTACTAGACGAACTCGCCCAGGCAGTTCGGAATTCTCTGCACTTAGAAACTTTAGGCTTTATTCTCGACAAGTTTGGTTTCTATGACTGGCACTCAATTACTAGACGAACTCGCCCAGGCAGTTCGGTCTCTTGTCCAGCTCTATCAATTGAACTACGTTCGGCTTGATCCTCGAAAGGGGTACGTAGTCAGCCTTTAACAAGGTTCAGTCCAAAATCAATCAAAAACCTTTTACGTATCTTTTTCGTCTTTTGTTATCGAGCTGCGACTCAACTAGGTTTGAGCTTTTAGGCCGCTAGAACTAAGTAACTCACTGACAGCCTTTGCAGCCAAAGCTTTTATGATCTCTTGTAATAATCGCAATGCTCTTACGCGGATTCGAAATAAGATCTACTGTTTTCTCTAAACTCGTTTGTTACCTTTTCACGATTTCCACATATATTTTCGATCAATTGTCGTTGGCTCTCGCAGAGATCCGGGACCTCAAGGAAATGAGGGTTTTCTTAGTTTCCTAATTTAAACGTAAATCGACAGTGCGAATTTCGGTTCCCACACTAACTATCGGGTATTGCTTCTTCGGGTTGAAAAGCCTAGAGTGATATCTGATAGGAGTGTTGGTGTTCTTTGGTTGTTGGTCTAAGGCGATCGAAAGTATTCTGAGAACCTCGGATCGACCATCGAGGAACATCAACCCTATCATTTCCGGTCAACTATGATCGGGGGTGTCACAAAGGTGGTATCAGACCATGGTTATACGATGCTAGAATGAGACTTGTTTCAAACGTTTTTCGAGTCAAAATGAGTCGCAAGAATAACTAGGATATGCTGGTTGGTTCCTTCATTTTAGGATAGATAGTCGTGGGTAGTTACCTAACAGTGATTTTTCATAGCAGAAGCACCGAGACAAGCTTGAACGGGTGGACCGTACTTACCGATGTTACTATCATCAGGCTCCAGTTTGCTAACCTTATGGTGGGGTTCACTACCGTCTTGTTAGGAATCAGTAACCTCATGCCTTCCTGCCGTTCTTTTGAGTTCTAGTGGGGGATACCAATTCTTCAGAGAGATATATGGGATAAAGTTTATACATCGAATACATCTCCGGACTCGTGTGTTATCGATGTCAAGGTGGGTGTTGTTTGTGATCCAGTTCAGAGCGATTCGACTACACATGATCACTTAGATGCACTTATTATTCCGGTTTCTCAAGGCTAACCAGCTCATGCTAAGATGTATAAGCACCAGAGCCATACAAGCATGATTTCTTCATCATTTGTTTCAAGCTTAGCGTTAGAGGAAGAGATGGTTTGATTGTATTACAAGATGATGGAAGCACCAGAAGCATTCTGTTTGCAACGGAATATCATGAAGCTTATGATGCAAAGAAGAAGAAGTTGGGACCATAAGATACTGAAGAAGGACTAAACCGTTCGAAGTATACTTTGGCTTGAGGCAGATTTGGGATCCAACACTCAGAGCAGAATATTCACGTGGCCTTTGTTCAGAGAATTACAAGAAGGATTTGGCAGCAAGCTATTTGGAGATGAACGCTATGAGTTGTTGGTCGAGAGTCAAGAATTACTTCAGAGAGTTGAGTTCGAGTTGGACAGATTTCATGAGTTCAAGAAGTAGTATTTTCTACACAAGCATCAAGATACGTGGCCGAGTGAATTGGATTCATCGATTATGGTTTGGAGAATAAGCAAAAGATCATACGAAAAATCTTTCGAAACTTAGCCAAGAATTTTGGAGTAGATAAAAGACCATGGAGTTTCAAAGCTTCGAGGAGATGTTAGAGTATGACGTGAATATTAAAGAAGCTATTATTGCTGAAGAAGTTAACCAAGTCATGCAGACCGTTTATTTTTCAACCGGTGCAGATCAAAGGTCAGTTTCAAGCAGTGAGTTAAGTAAGTCATTGGGGATGATTTTGGTTGTATATTTCATCAGATCAAGATTGAGGATCTTGAGCCGTTATGGTTGTGACTAGCAAAGACATAATGGTCGTGATTGTCAAAGTTTGGAAAATGTGATATACCCTGGATTTGACCCATTTTTATCCATGGTATATTACTATTTTACTATATATATCTATGTTTTCTACTCTTCTAGGTATGTTTTCAGGTTCAGGTGCATTTCGGAGTAAAGCTATGACTTTGGACCATTTTGGAGCATAAAGGACATTTCACCCGAGCTGACCACTTAGAGGTCGACGAGAGGAAGAATAATCGATCGATACGCATCAGTGCTGACGATCGATATCAGGAAATGCCTCGACAGATGAAAATCAATATCGATCGATGTACACATGTACCGTCGATCGATGTCGAGACACCAGACGCGAAATTTTGGATTCAGCAGACTTAAAAACCAAGGTCAAGCCAAATTACCAAAATGCCCTGACGAGTTTTTAACCTAGTAGAATATATACTGCCTAGTGTTTGTCGGCAGGAGAGCTTTTTCTTTTCTAGACCTAGTTTTGTTACAAGTTTCATTTGGGAGAGAAGATCACTTGTGATTGGAACTCCTTGTTTCATTTCCTTATCATCTATTCTATGAGTTTCTATTTATCCATTGATATGAATTGCTCTGCTATGTCTGAGTAGTTCAACTGTTAGATCCAGGGTTCAGATAGGTTTGTGGGATTAGCCCCAAACTATAGATCTGCCTTGTTGTGATATTCATGATAGATTTGTACTCATTTCTTCTTTTAGCCTAGCTAACTAGAACATGATCATAGGATTGCATATTCAAGCACCCTTGTTATCTCATCCTGACATCTATCTATCATATTAGGATTGCTAGAGAGGGCTAACCGCCAATTTAGAATCTTAGTAGAGCATTTTCATACTCGCGCATAGGCCTGGCTAGAACCCATCGATCGATGTCCTCAACTGACAATCGATCGATGTTGGCAAAAGTGTATCGGTCGACGTCTTAATAGACTATCGATCGACACTCTCTTGTGTCTGCATCTAACCGGTGAGACACAAGATCTAGTCTGTTAACCAGTGGTACATGCGACAGCTGATCACTGAGTTAAGCGAATGAGCTCTAATATATCATGCATGCAACAGTTAGGCATCTATAGAAATTATAATCTCCAACACATGAATAGTGGCCCTGCATCTAATATCATTTCCAACCTAAGTTACATTTATCATTTACTCGCTAGTTACTATTGCTATTTTATTTAAAACTTTACAACCTTTAGAATTAATAAACACTAGATTTAATTGTTCCCTAGCTCCTTGTGGACTCGATCCCTAAGTACTACATCTGAACCTCTTTTGATGAGAGTAACACTCCTTAGGGTAATTTGAGTGGTATCAAATTTGGCGCCGTTGCCGGGGAGCTTTGATCGCCATTAGATTTAGTTTTATTAGTTCTTATTCTTTTCTTTACCCCCTTATCTAATAATCTTCCTTTTTCTTGTCTTTTCAGGTGCATGCCCAGCGGTACCAGAAGCAACAAGGAGAAAGACTTGCTGTTCTCAGACGATCCTGCTCATTTGAAACGCACCATCCGTAGAGGTCAACGTTCCACATCGCTCGACGCAACCACTTCGTCGTCGATCGATACGCACAACCAACCGTCGACCGACACCAGACCGTCATCGTCGATCGATCCCAGTCGTCCGACGACGATCGATACTACACCATGTACGTCGATCGATAACGTGTCGTCAAAAATGGTAAACATTATTATTCTAACTCAGGATGAGAACGGAAACCTGTATGACCAGGCCGGTCATCTGCGTAATGCAACAGGTCATAAAATAGATGCTCAGGGAACTATAATCCCTGATGCTGATGCTACATAAGCTCCTCAACCTGTAGATGAGGAGGCTCGATCGAAACCACTGGCCGACTATAATCGCCCAGATGAGTACTATTCCAACAGATCAGCGATTCGACTTCCGGAGATCCAGAAGTAGAATCTCGAGCTGAAGCCTTAATACTACACTCTCGTGTCGCAGATACCCTACTCTGGGTTACCGCACGAGCATCCTATGGACCATTTGGAACGGTTCGAGGATCTAATCGCTGCAATTTGAATGGAAGGAGTCCCCGAAGATTACCTGCTGTGCAAGCTCTTCAGATACACGCTGAATGGAGAAGCGATGCACTGGCTTAGGCAGCAACCCACATGATCTTTAACATCCTGGAGCGACATCAAGAATGCTTTCTTACGAAACTTCTTCGATGAGGCGCGTGCTGAAGAACTTCGGAACAAAATTTCCACATTCTCGCAGAAGGCTGGAGAGTCCTTCAAAGATGCGTGGATTAGATTTAGGTTTTTCCAGCGAGACTGTCCACACCACGGATTTAATGAAGTGCAGCTGCTAAGCACTTTCTTCCGAGGTCTCGCCTTACAGTATCAAATGGCTCTTGATACGGCGAGTGAAGGAAACTTCACTACTCGGAATCCGTTGGAAGCTGTGAGACTTATCGAAAACCTTGCTAACAGCAGCAGCACCAAAAACACTGACTCTGAACGGAAGAAGTCTGTAGCCTCTATCGGGAAGGAACAGATGGACGAAGTAAGAGCTAAGTTAGATGTGGTGCACGAACTTCTTAGGAAGCAAGTATGTTCAGCTGAAGGAGAAGTAGCAGATACCGAAGGAGAAGAAGATGTGAACTACATCGGAGGTACCGGATTCCAAAAATTTGGAAACCAGGGCGGAAACAGAAACTTCTTTAGAAATGGCCAAAGAAGTAACCAAAGTTCACAATTTCAAAAACCCTTCAACAACAGCAAGAGCTACTCGAACTCTTACTATCAAAATCCACCACCCAAAACTCAGGAAAGCCAGATCGAAGAAATGCTTGATCGAGTACTGTTGGGACAACAACAAATCACCGTGGATTTCAACGGTAAGATAGACTCTGCCTACAACAATCTGAACACCAAAATCGAGACCTTAGGGACTCAGGTGAGAAAACTTGAAACCCAAGTAATTCAGACGGGCGAGACTATTAAGAGGCAAGAAGCTTTTGCTAGAGAAGCAGGAGCCGACAAAGGGAAATACCACGTAAATGCCATCATAGATGATGAATTCTGGCAAGTGGTGAGAAATGAAAACCTTGAGGAAGGGATTTCGAAGTCGAAAGCTCCATGAGTCTCGGCGGATCCCAATGGTGTCGACCGATGTCGATGAACTCGCATCGATCGACATACCATGATGAAGATCGATGGACGGATTACTCCAGACATCGATCGACGTCGTCTGCCGATTCGACTGAATGCAATGCGGTTCGAATTCTAACTCATGAAGAATTCGCAGCTAAGCATCCTCACCCACCCTCCCCTTTCTATGAAAAAATCGATCGATCGGTTAACTCAACCATCGATCGACAGAGTGAGTCCGACGTCGATCGTCACAACACACCTCCCATCGATCGACAGGCACCTCTGACATACCGAGTGCGGTTACCCTCAATCGATAATGATTACATCAATGCACTCAGACCACCACCTAAACCATTAGCAAACCCACCCGAACCAACACCCAACCCTTTAAATAGTTCAACAGAACCTGTTCAAGAGGAACAAGAATCTGAAGGGAGAAGGTTAAGGAAAAGGAAGGAGAAGATTCCTAAAAACCTTAAGAGGGAAGCTAACGATAAGGAGATGGATGGTTTCACTAAACGAGTCCTCAGAATCCCAATCGAAAAACCTTTTGATGAAGCTTACTTCACACACCGGTTGTGGATGTTCTTCAGAGAAACAAAGGTAACTGAGGAGGACATTAGGAGAATGTTTCATCAAGTCAGAGGAAAGATGAAACAGAGGATCACATTGACGAAGAAGAGTGATCCTGGGAAGTTTGCAATACTATGCATAGTCAAGGGTGTTGAATTTCCCCATTCAATGTGTGACACAGGAGCATCGGTTAGTATCCTCCCTCGGATCATGGCGGACCAGCTTGGTTTGACCATCGAACCCTCAACAGAATCCTTCACCTTCGTGGATCTTTCAGAGAAACAATCCGGAGGCATCATAAGAGATCTGGAGGTACTGATTGGTAATGCCCTTGTCCCTGTAGATTTTCATGTCTTAGACATCGAGCTTAACTGGAACTCTTCACTTCTGCTTGGAAGATCCTTCCTAGCTACAGTAGGAGCTGTATGTAACATGAACAAAAACAAATTGTGTCTAACGCTCATAGACCCAAACATCCACTACGATCCCATCCGACTTAAGAGAAAGGTAATTAATTATGTGGATTATGGGAAAGAACTCGACTTCATTGGCGCATGCCATTGTGGAGCAGAGTATGAAACAGAGTACTCGGAATCGATCGACACCACAACCTCTCCATCGATCGATTTCAATGTGTCAATGGTAACCGATGACCACAACAATACGTCACTCGACGTAATGCACCCACTTGACCATTTCGCTTCACCTAATCATTTCTACCAACATTTTGCCTTCCAACCAGGAGAGGACATGATGATTATTCCACAGGCAGTTGGGCAGACAGTGGTTTCCATGAAAGTTTTGCAGTTGACACTGAAATTACTTCACCTCATGAGGAACATACCGAGGAATACGATGAGGAATACTGGAAAGAACGTGCAATAGAAATGTCTTTGCAGGATGAAAGACTTGAAACACACAACTTCACCAACACGTTTCCAACATTGTTCGACGCTGTGCAATCCACATCGGTCGATCCCCACCCTCGTCCAGCAAAACAACCGCTCACATCGATCGACACCAGTAAAGGAACATCGATCGATATTCGCGCCGCAGCGAAAACTCAGGAGCAGGAGAATATTCCCTCCCTAACTAGGTTTACAGATACCTATATAAATCGTTTTGCACCCCCGAAACCACCTACACACATTAGAGCAAACACACAAGCAAATAAGATGAACACTCTTCCTTCTACATCAACAGAAAAATCCATGAAGAGCAATCATCTCAAGAACACAAATTCTGCAGAAATTACTCTGCCATCGATCGATGTAACTGTATCTACATCGATCGATACTACTCTAAACCCTAATCTCTCTATTTCTAAAAAGAATAATTATGCAAACATTGATTACGGTTTTCTAACACCTGATGAATTTGGTATTTTCAGGGATCCAGATGGCAACGCACGTGCAATGGATGGAAGGATTTTACAAGTGTCCAGAGAGGACATAGCAGACATCCTTCAAGTAACCAATGGACCCGACAACCTGTTCTCACAGCAACGTGGCACTCCAGACGTCATTCTAACAGATCCCAACAACCACGCAGGAGTCACCACAACAGAGACCAACCCAGATCTATCACGCCAACCAAAAGGGCAAGCATCGATCGACGGTATCATGGAGACATCGATCGACAGGGTAACACCAACGTCGATCGATATGGATAATCCGACGTCGATCGACAGACGCTATGAATGTGGGAGCCGCGCTTTCGACATGTATGGAGCCAGAAAGTTCACTTGGGAACAAAGGGACGAATATGGAGTCTACAGAGATGAGCGTGGACACGCACGAAGCGCAGCTGGTGAGATGATACCTGTCACAAAGGACAACATCAGGAAAATACTGGAAAGAGCATCTCTTTTTGAAGAGAGCCACATCTGTCTTCCAGAACATGCCACTTCCTTCACACTCACAAGACTGGCACCAGAACTCTACACCAAAGAAGAAATCGATGAAATGGTGTTTGGTATTTGTGAAGCTCAGGAGAAACTGGGAGAGGAGCTCAAAACACTGGTAGATGAAACACATCAGCCTTTGGATAGAGGCTACAATGAGCTTTTCAGATGTATGGCAGAAATGAGGACAGAAATTGATAGTTTACGTCAGCAATTTGAGAAGGAAGCTACGGCCTCAGCATCGATCGACGCACCATGTGCAAAATCGATCGACGTCAGTCTTCCTACAGCTTAAACCCTTGCAGAACCGCGATGCTCAACACAACACAGGGATGAATGGAAAGTCTCATACATCGACACAAGGATAAACGACATTTACTGCCCTCTCAACAACAACGTGGACTGGCTAAGCACCAAAATCGAGCTACTACAGCAAGACCTGGACACCATTTGCAAGAAGGACCAACATCCAGCCACATCGATCGACATGTGCACCTTCACATCGCTCAACGCCAAAGTCTCAGCAATGAATGAGAGGCTGAGGACTTACGAGGATATGCATGACCGTTTTATATCACCAGTCATGATAGATTTAAACAAATTGTCTAGTCAACTACTTGATGCCCAAAAGGATATTGAGAACATTACTAATCAAAGTTTTTTGCATGAAAAATCAACATCGATCGACAGGCTAAGAGAACCCTGGATTGATGGCAGGAAACCTGTGGAGTTACTTCCTTACACAGCAGCAGAAGTTGACAAGATCACATCCAAGATCTACACTACTCTAGACAACATGGAGGAACGACTTGACAAACGCTGCGATGACATCTACTTTCCATTCGACAACAAAATCAGTGGACACCACGCAGAATGGCTACAAAAAGAAGTCAAAGCCATTCAGAGGCAACTCGCAGCTCAACATCAGCTATCAGCATCGATCGACAGGACAAAGGCAAAATCGATCGACGACAACTCACTAAGATCGACCAACGAGCACATAATCGCATCGATCGACGCCGAGTCTACAACAATCGGCGAGCAGCTGATACACAAGACAGTGGAGTCAATGCAAAAGGAACTGACAGATCTTTCAGCTTACGCCTATGACAACATAGGCTGGCACCAGGTCAGCATTGACAACATTCAAGAAAGGATACAGAACATCTCCAATGTACTTGGGAAGATGGATGACAAATGGACAAGAAATGATGAGGCCACAAGAAGTTTCATTGCATCTTGGTCCAGAATGCGCAGAGATGACGTGGATGCTTGCTTTCCAACAAGCAGCTGCTTCTCCACCCAATAGCCAATCACTACCACAGTCAAGCTAAATGACTATAACCAAACGCTGAGTGGGAGCCAACCCACTATTAGGTATTTTACTTTGGTTTTATTGGCTAGCATTTAATTTCTTTCGTTTTATTTCTTTCAGATTTAAGAGATCCAAGTAGGAAGACCTTTATATCGACCGACGACGAAACGTCGACATCGTTCGACATAGGCAACCACACGACGATCGATGTAACACTTACCCATCGATCGATATCTAACACGGTCAGATGTATCCTACCAACTTGTTACATTTCGTACATCATACACTTTTCATCATAACTCCGGCTGAGTTACACTGGGACAGTGTAATTTAAGTTTGGGGGGAGATTTACTGATATAATTTATTTTATTCTTACGTAAAAAGGAATTTTAAATAAATTATGCTTAGCTATCGAAAATAGGGACTATATTCTTATACTGGTTTAAACATGAATATCTGACCAATCTTTAGCACCATTTTAGATTTACAGATTGCAGATAGCACTAAAGATGCTAAAGCAGATCAACCTATCAACTACACACTTGCCTTGAACCGTATGAAGTAACCAAAGCTGATTTCCAACACTAAACCTCACATAACCGCTTGTCTTGGGGCTTGGTATACATGGGATCGGATTCTTCAGATAGGTCTGGAAGGTAACGCCTAGTTTTAGATTATTTATCACATTTCCTCTCTCTAGATTTCGACCCTAGATTAGTTCTATTACATTTAAAAAAAAAATAATAATAATAATAAATAATAAAAAAAATATAATAAAGATCTATTGTTTAATTAGGATGAGTCTGAACATGACTTGGTGGCTAAAACCATTAAGGCTTGATTCATAAAGACTCAAATAAAAGAGTTCGAAACGAGACTTGGAGACGACAATCTTCAAGGCTCGCTTTCGCAAAGAACTCTTGGATATAGGTCAAAAAGAATTGAACAGAACTTGGTGGCAACCACCATTAAGTTTTGATTCATGGAAGCCTGTCCAATCTTGGTCACTGATCCTGCAATGGAAGCAGACTTTGACTCAAGAGAGAAATTTAGAGAGAGAGAAACTAGGAACTAACTTTTACCTGCAGCTCCAGAGACCTGTCTGAAATCCTTGCATCCTGTGATCGATACTCCCAAGGTAAAGCATTCACTTTATATTTATGCTAAGAAATGAAATCAGTAGAGGGGATGTCAGACGTGAATTGATGAGTTGTGTTATGTTAGAAATGGTTGCTAAGCTAGGATATTGCATAGTGTGCTTTTGTGATAAGGACTGTTTAAATGTTGTTGCAAAATTGTTGAGGAAAGATTTCTATGTTTTTAAAATCTTAAGTTCCCAAATATTTTCAAACCTCTTTCAGAGAGACTGCCTGTATGTTTTGCTTGAGGACAAGCAAAAGGGTAAGTCTGGGGGAGTTGATATACCCTGGATTTGACCCATTTTTATCCATGGTATATTACTATTTTACTATATATATATCTATGTTTTCTACTCTTCTAGGTATGTTTTCAGGTTCAGGTGCATTTCGAAGTAAAGCTATGACTTTGGAGCATTTTGGAGCATAAAGGACATTTCACTCGAGCTGACCACTTAGAGGTCGACGAGAGGAAGAATAATCGATCAATACGCATCAGTGCTGACGATCGATATCAGGAAATGCCTCGACAGATGAAGATCAATATCGATCGATGTACACATGTACCGTCGATCGATGTCGAGACACCAGACGCGACATTTTGGATTCAGCAGACTTAAAAACCAAGGCCAAGCCAAATTACCAAAATGCCCTGACGAGTTTTTAACCTAGTATAATATATACTGCCTAAGTGTTTGACGGCAGGAGAGCTTTTTCTTTTCTAGACCTTGTTTTGTTACAAGTTTCATTTGGGAGAGAAGATCACTTGTGATTGGAACTCCTTGTTTCATTTCCTTATCATCTATTCTATGAGTTTCTATTTATCCATTGATATGAATTGCTTTGCTATGTCTGAGTAGTTCAACTGTTAGATCCAGGGTTCAGATAGGTTTGTGGGATTAGCCCCAAACTATAGATCTGCCTTGTTGTGATATTCATGATAGATTTGTACTCATTGCTTGTTTTAGCCTAGCTAACTAGAACATGATCATAGGATTGCATATTCAAGCACCCTTGTTATCCCATCCTGACATCTATCTATCATATTAGGATTGCTAGAGAGGGCTAACCGCCAATTTAGAATCTTAGTAGAGCATTTTCATACTCGCGCATAGGCCTGGCTAGAACCCATCGATCGATGTCCTCAACTGACAATCGATCGATGTTGGCAAAAGTGTATCGGTCGACGTCTTAATAGACTATCGATCGACACTCTCTTGTGTCTGCATCTAACCGGTGAGACACAAGATCTAGTCTGTTAACCAGTGGTACATGCGACAGCTGATCACTGAGTTATGCGAATGAGCTCTAATATATCATGCATGCAACAGTTAGGCATCTATAGGAATTATAATCTCCAACACCTGAATAGTGGCCCTGCATCTAATATCATTTCCAACCTAAGTTACATTTATCATTTACTCGCTAGTTACTATTGCTATTTTATTTAAAACTTTACAGCCTTTAGAATTAATAAACACTAGATTTAATTGTTTCCTAGCTCCTTGTGGATTTGATCCATAAGTACTACATCTGAACCTCTTTTGATGAGAGTAACACTCCTTAGGGTAATTTGAGTGGTATCAAAATGCTTGAACATTTGCATCATTCTCGCTTTGATGGTTCTTGTGAAGAGTTAGGATTTTAGGTTACCCTTCCTCATGAAGTTACACGATCTACGTTACCTATACCTAAGATAACACTTGTTGAACTTGTCCGCTTTTCCTTACCGTTAGTCCACATCCAAGTGTTAGGCTATTTGGGTAGAGCCTACACTTTATAGTTGACTGAACCGTCAAAACCCCTGAAAGGTCCAACCACAGGTTTGCTTCTTATCCCATTGTGTGTTGTGTTCATTTTTAAAATTTTATGAATGATTGAAATTATAAAAAAAAAATGTGAATTGTGATCAAGGTGTCGTAAGAGACCTTGCATATGGATGGAATTTTCCGTCCATATTGTGTTTGATTTGGGAACCACACGTAGTTGTAGTTCCCGAGTATTGTCATAGTTGTAAGTAGGATTCACTTTAGTGAATTCAAGTACCCGTTCTTATTCTTGGAAGTACTAGCTACCAGTTAAAATTTATGGTATGCCTTTCCCCATTCCTCAGTGCTTCCGTTAGAGCGGTATGTTTCTATCTAGAGTGAGATTGGCTATCTAGTTACCAAGCTCAATTAGGATGTTGAGGAAAGAATTTTTTTGGAAGAAGACTAGTCGCCAATGGCCTACAATGGTATTCTACCAAGTGTTTGAGCATCGTCCGTACCAGTCTTGGGAGTTGAAGACCTTTTGGGAAAAGGTGAAGATGTGTATTCCATTATCTTGATCATTAGGAAAAGAGAAGATGACAAGGATCAGAATATAGTGAACAATCAGATAGCTAGAAAATTTGAAGTTATGCTTAAGGAATTGGAAGAGTTGTTGCTATCTAGAAGTAAGCTGTTCAATATTCTTGTTCAACCTGGATTCACTGCAATAGCCTAGGGATTTCACCAAGTGGTTCTTGTCGAGTTCTAGTAGTAGTTAGAAGATTATAAAGAGCGTCTCAGATAGATCAGAAGTGTAAAGAATACTGTAAGTGAAATCATTCTTGGAATGGGTGAGTGTGTTTATTTGAGAGTAGCTCCTCTTGTCCGAATCATGTTGGCGTGATTGATCGTGCATGTTCTTGTTTGATTGTTGCACGGTTAATCAAGTTAACATTAACCAGACTGGAGATGTTACATTCACGTATGACACATCACCTCACGTTCCAAATTTCATGTTGCTGTTATGGGGGAAAGTCAGATAGAAAAGGTTGAGAAGTGATAGTCTACAAATACAAGATTGTTACAAAAAGTATGCAGACCGCAATTGACAAGAGTTGTGCAGAGCAAAGAATTTTATTATCTTGAAAGTGGCTACTCAGAAAAGAAAGGATCGGTTGGGGAATCAAGGGATCGACCATGAGTTGTTTTGATATGGGTAGATTAAGATAAGGTCAGAGCTAATATCTAGAACTCCTTTCAGAGACTGTTCAGTAAAGAGTGTACAGCTACGTTTTCAGAATTCGAGGACGAATTCTTTTAAGGGGGAGAGAATGTAATAACCCTCAGCAGATAAAATTTTGGTCAAAAAAATTCTTTAAGATCAGTTTGAAGATTGATCGATCAGAACTTAAATAAAAATCGACACGGAGAATTAATCTCTCGGCAGGGCTGTCTTTTGGTCAAAACACCATCTCTTGATGGTTCTGGTCGAGTGTTAATTATTATTGTTTGATTTTTATTCAAGCTGGGCGAGTTTATCCAGAGCAGGACGAGATTTTAATGATGAAAAATATTTAGTCGAAACAGTCCAAAAAATATCGACAAAACTCTTAAAATTATTTCTGAACAGTCACATGTCTTGCACCTTCTAGCCTACTTGCTTCCTCAGTAATTAGGTCACATGACATGCACCTACTTGCTTACCTGCTTGCTCATTAGAAGTCACATGCTGGTCACAAGCTGTTTGCTTCAGCTGCTTGTATCTTTCTTCATGGAAGGGAAATGTTCAGCTGCTTGTGCTGCTTGGTGTGCTGAAGCATGTCACCAGCTGTCTAACCTCAGATTTGTCTTTTGTGGGAGAAAACCCTCATCTGAAGCAACTCCTTATGATATAAAATACCCTCTTCTCTCCTCTGGACGTCCTGTTACTGCAAGAAAAACCAGAGAAAAATTCAGAGAGAAAGAGAGAAAGAAGAGAGAAAAATCTGTGAGAAAAACTAGTTGCAAAATTCAAAAAAAAATTCAGAGAAGAGAATTGAGCATGGACGAACCTTTCTCACCATCCTGTGACTTTAATCAGTGTGTTTTGGTGTGGTTAAGAGCTGAAGATTTGGTGTCCAAGAGTTTAGAATCACCCAAGTTCTTTAGCCTTGGATTTTATCGGTAAGAACATATGGGTTTGATGAGATCAGTTTTGCTTGAGCTTCAGTTCTTGTTAGGTAACCAAAACGATTTGGTCTGTTTCTGATCTTGAACCTATCACGGGTATCTTGTCCTGATCAGGTTAGATGTGTGTTCAGCTTGAAGTTTATATCAACCAAGTTCATCTTAAAGCTTGAGGAAATCGGTAAGCCATAGCTACTAGTTCAGAGAAGTTTTGTTTGGAACAAGTGGACTGATTTGTTAAGCTTCCTGTCCAGATTAGTTTCTAAACTTGTATGTGGATTGATCTTGGTTCAGTTATGTCTCTTAGATATTTTTTTAAAGGCTTAGCTAAACTGAATTATCCTTCAACCGAACTGAACTGCTTTGAACTAAGCTGAGTAGAGTTTCTGTTGAAATCAACCTGACTGATCTTGTATCCACACATTCTGAATCAGGAGTGAAATGGAGTATTATTAGTTGAGCTCGAGTATAGTCTTCCCTAGCCAATCTCATGGAATCAAAGGTGAGTCTAGATAGATGATTGATGAGTAGTGAATGAATATTTCTTGATTGAACGTACTGATTGTAGACGATTGATATGTTTTGTCTCTTGATCAATATTGAATTGGTAAGGTGTTTACTTAGTGTAAACACTTATTAAATATTTATGAATGATCATAGAGGTTTATTCCAAACCTTAGTACTTGTTCTCAAGTACTAATACATATGTATAGTATTAAATATAATTAAGTATGAAAGTATTAATCATGTGAAGTTTTATTATAAACTTGTCTTCCAAAATATTCCCGTATGAATGATGATTAGCGTGAATTGGTCCTGCGATATGGAACAAGGTCACGAAGACACGATGATGGGGTTGCACCATGGAGGCCGTGTAACTGCATGCATCGTTAGATGTTCAATTTTTGAATATCTGATGGCGATGATGGTGATGCTAACTCGCTAGACTCGTTTAGCCTTTGTGGTTTCTCGGGTCTGGTATATATATATATATATAAATATGATTATATGAAGGATAAGAGAGCCGGAAATAGAAAGTGAGGTATATGATTAGATTCACAATGATGGAAGGATATTCCTTATATATAAATATCCAGATATGGAATATATTTCCACTGCATACAAATGAAGTTGATTGCTTGAGATATTATTAATATATGTTGGGGTGCAAGACTAGGCTCACTGAATAAACTAGTTACTCATGACTCATTTGTGATGCAGGTAACCAATAGGTGGGAGACCTAACTCTAGGACGGGAAGGAACATCATTAGCCAGCAGTAGTTTTATTATCCTTGCAAAGTCGTTTTGATATATCTTATGTATAAGATTTGTAGACCGAAAACCTCGAGGTTAATTTATAACAAATTTTGTAAGAGGCTTTTGAATGATATATAAAGAATGTTTTTTTTTAAGTACGGGTTCCATATGATATTAGTCCTTGTCCGGACGAACTAACTATCGGGTATTGCTTCTTCGGGTTGAAAAGCCTAGAGTGATATCTGATAGGAGTGTTGGTTTTCTTTGGTTGTTGGTCTAAGGCGATCGGAAGTATTCTGAGAACCTCGGATCGATCATCGAGGAACATCAACCGTGTCATTTCCTGTCAACTATGATCGGGGGTGTCACACTATGTGAGTGGGCGGGGGTCCAGAGATGTCTGGACTAGCGACGCAGCTTTGGTGGGCGCGGGCTCAGAGACGTCTGGGCTAGCGACGCAGATTGTGTGGGGCGTGGGTGCAGAGACGTTTGCATTCGATGCAGCTTTGGAGGGCGGGGGTACAGAGACAGACTGTACTAGCGACGCAGCGTATGTATATATATATCCGTATGAGGAGATGCGGGGTGTATGGACTAGCTATATGCTATCATAGCATTGCTTGTGTTGTGTGATGCTTTAGGCGTCTTGTTTGTTCATGTTAGAGCTAAACTTCCATAGTGGGAGTTCTATTACTCAAGTCAGTGGTTTGCATGTTTAGCATCCCATACCTCACGGAGTAACTCCCCTGTTACTCACCCCTCCTATTCCTTACCCCTTTTAGGTGAGACTGACGAGCAGGAGTGATTGCTATCGGATTGGTGCTTTGGGAGTTTTATTTCTTTCTTTTTCAGACTTGCGGATTTTATGGTTTTATCAATATTTCGGGATTTATTATGTTATATGGATTTATGGTTATTTATTGGATTTACGACTTTGGAGTTGACTTTTGAGAAGTAATAAATGGAGATTTAAGACTTTATATTTATTTAAGTTATTTTGGAAAATACGGGTGTTACAATTTGGTATCAGAGCCGGGACGGGTATCAGAGCGGGGTTCCGTCCCGGCTCTGACCCAGGATGGCGATTTATGGGGACTCGGTTTTTAATCGGTTTTAGACGATTTTTAAAATATTTATGGGAATATGGGGATTTTAAAAATAAAAGTAAATATCACCTTTTTGGTTGGCATTATGTCTTAAATCGTTAGTGTTCGGTTTCGGCAGAAGTTAATTGAATTGCTATTTCTTTCAGATGCCGCCGTGTAAGAGAGTTGTTCGCACCAGGACGCTAGTTCTCCTCGAGAGGGTGGAGATGAGCATGTGCCGCCAACAGTTCCACCGATTGATGCAGGATGGTCATGTTATTGCTTACACATCACGTCAGTTGAGACCTCACGAGGTCAACTACCCTACTCATGATTTGGAGTTAGCAGCAGTTGTGATTGTGCTAAAGATTTGGAGGTCATATTGTATGGAGAGATAGTTCAGATCCTCACAGACCACCAGAGTCTGAAGTACATATTTACTCAGGCGGACCTAAATATGAGACAGCGTAGATGGATGGATTTGGTAGCAGACTACAACCTGGATATAACGTATCATCCAGGTAAGGCCAATCAGGTGGCAGATGCCGTGAGTAGACGCAGGAACGATGTTTCAGGAACCAAGGAGGTTCAGGAGCTGACTGGGACACTTGCTAGTCTCAGATTGTGTGCAGTTACCGCAGAGGGAGAGACTGCTGGTCTTGAAGCATTAGAGCAGGCTGATTTATTGTGGAGGATACGCAGAGCTCAGGATAGTGATGATGCTTTGGTTAAGCAGATTGAGATCGAGAGTATTGGATATCATATAGCTTTGAGCGGGATGTACATGTACCGGAACCGATTCTGTGAGCCAGAGGACAAGCTTATAAGGAAGGAGATTTTACAGCAAGCATATAATTCGCGTTTTTCGATCCACCCGGGAAATACCAAGATGTACAGAGATTTGAAGCGCTACTACCACTGTCCTAGTATGAAGAAAGATGTGGCTACATTTGTATCGCAGTGTCAGACGTGTCAGATGGTTAAGGCTGAGCATCAAGTGCCTAGCGGGTTATTGCAGAACCTCCCGTTGCCAGAGTGGAAATGGGACATGGGGACTATGGATTTTGTGACTGGACTTCCGATAATCTTTGGTGGGAGGAATGCTATTTGGGTGATCATGGATAGACTTACCAAATCTGCTCATTTTATAGCAATCAAGAAAACAGACGGAGCTGATCAGTTGGTGCAGATTTACCTTCGAGATATTGTGAGGTTGCATGGAGTTCCTGTCAGTATTGTATCAGATCGGGATACCAAGTTCACTTCTACATTTTGGAGAGCATTTCAGAAGGCGCTTGGGAAAAAAGTTCATATGAGTACAGCCTATCATCCGCAGACAGATGGACAGTCAGAGAGGACTATTCAAACATTAGAGGATATGCTTAGGGCTTGCGTCCTGGATTGGGAAGGAAGCTGGGGAAAGTATTTACCTCTAGCAGAGTTTGCTTACAACAACAACTATCATTCGAGTATTGAGATGGCACCGTATGAGGTGCTTTATGGCAGGCCTTGTCGTACACCACTTTGTTGGACAGAAGTGGGAGAGCGGCGAGACTTAGAACCAGCAATGGTTCAGGAGACAGTAGAGCACGTAGAGATGCTCAAGACTCGGCTTAAGGAAGCCCATGACCGGCAGAAAAGCTATGCAGATAAGTGCCGTAAAGACTTGGAGTTTCAGGTAGGAGACTTAGTATACCTGAAAATGAGGACATTCCAAGGAGGATCTAAGACTCGGAAGCTTAAGAAGCTTAAACCGAGATATATGGGACCATAACCTATTGTGGAGCGGATTGGAGCAGTGGCTTACAGATTGCGGTTATCAGCAGAGTTGTCAGATTTTCACGATGTGTTCCATGTGTCAGTCTTGAGGAAAGTTGTGAGAGAGTCAGAGCTCAGTTTGCAGCAGCCACCCAATGATCTTGAGAAAAATTTGTATGCACCTTGTCAGCCAGTTGAGATTTTAGATCGGCAAGTGAAAGCCGTTCAGGGGATGATGACCAGTTTAGTTAAAGTTCGTTGGGAGAGAGACAAGATTCAGGAGGAAACCTGGGAGGCCGAGTCTCAGATGAGGATTTATTATCCAGAGTTTTTCCAGGACAGTATTGGACAGTCGGTTCAGGAGCCGAATTCGGGGACGAATTCTCCATTGGTGGGGGAGAATTGTAACGACCCAATTCCGCAGGCCCAGCAAGGCCCAATCAGTTTACAGGAAACCCTAGGTGAGTTCCTATTTAAACAGAGCTAGCCTATTATTTTATTCAGAAAAAGTCTAAGGCGTCGAACCCCTGCAGATTCAGAGCCGTCAGAGAGAGATATTGGTGAACTGTCTCAGCCACCGTCGACTGAGATCAGATCCGTCACGCCGCCGCCGTCTCACTCCCTAGGTAATCCGCAAACCGCCTTTTCCGATTGGTTAAGTGTTGGCCATTTAGTAAATCGTCGATATCTATCTAACCATTGGGGTTTCTCGCGATTTCAAGGCCACCAGTGTGTTCGTGACGTTGAGACAAGTCCGGAGCAGGAGTTTCAGCCGGAGATCCGCCGCGACGCGCTCACACGCGCAGGAAGAAGATTCGCGTGTGAATCTCATGCGCCGCCATCTCCGCCGGACGTTCGCCGGAGCCACCGCAGCCGGCCACCGTCCGTTCGCCGCTGGGAAGCTGCCGCCGTATTGCCGCCACGTCTCCGCTGCCGCCGGTGATTTTCCGGTAATCCACCACCGTCGTTGGCCGCCGCTGGCGACTCGCCGGTAACTCGGCCGAGTTGACTCAGCAAGTCAAGCTGTTGAGCAGTCAAGCCGGTTCGGTTAGTCAATTGATTTTATTATTGATTAAACCGATCGGTTATTGGGAATTGGTTTGGTTTGGATTAAACCGAGTTGAAATCAATTTTAATCTGGTCCAATTGAAACCGAATCCGGTTAAGGAAAACCGATGGTTCAATTCGATTTCAATGTGGTCAAGGGTTGACCGGCTTGGGTCAGAGTAGACCGGGTTGACCTTTGACCAGTGGGTTGAGGTTTTGACCAGATCGCCGGTTATCCGTTTTGGAGCGTTCGAAGGGCGTTCTGACTCAATTTTTCGCCATGATTACAGATTTGGAGTTTGTTTGAGCAGCTGGAGTTCATAGCTATCACTTTTCCACATTGCTAAGGTGAGGGTCTTTTCCGTAAATCCCGTACCAGTGTAGAATTCTCCCTATGTTAGTTTAGATTTTGAATCATGATCCGTCTATTTGAATTGAGTTTGTTTGAGTCTTGATTGTTAATTAGTTCGTTCATTGTAAATTGGAACTAGGGGTTTAGAGGATTCAACCGTTGATTTGATTGTGTGATGTTAAGAAATGCGATATATATATGTATGTATACATAGTTATGAGTAGGGACTATGTGAGTGGGCGGGGGTCCAGAGATGTCTGGACTAGCGACGCAGCTTTGGTGGGTGGGGGCTCAGAGACGTCTGGGCTAGCGACGCAGATTGTGTGAGGCGTGGGTGCAGAGACGTTTGCATTCGACGCAGCTTTAGAGGGCAGGGGTACAGAGACATATTGTACTAGCGACGCTGCGTATGTATATATATATCCGTATGAGAAGATGCGTGGTGTATGGACTAGTTATATGTTATCATCGCATTGCTTGTGTTGTGTGATTCTTTAGGCGTCTTGTTTGTTCATGTTAGAGCTAAACTTCCATAGTGGGAGTTCTATTACTCAAGTCAGTGGTTTGCGTGTTTAGCATCCCATACCTCACGGAGTAACTCCCCTGTTACTCACCCCTCCAATTCCTTTTCTCTTTCAGGTGAGACTGACGAGCAGGAGTGATTGCTATCGGATTGGTTGTTTGGGTGTTTTATTTCTTTCTTTTTCGGACTTGCGGATTTTATGGTTTTATCAGTATTTCGGGATTTATTATGTTATCTGTATTTATAGTTATTTATTGGATTTACGATTTTGGAGTTGACTTTTGAAAAATAATAAATAGAGATTTCAGACTTTATATTTATTTAACTTATTTTGGAAAATACGGGTGTTACACTAATTTGCAAAGCTTAAGCTCTACTCCACCAAAACCATATCGTGTCTTCTTGGTTTTTTAATTAGAATTTCAATAGTAAATGTCTAAATCAGTCAACATTCTTCAAAGTTCGTTAATCTAAAACAATATAGCATATAAATTAATAAAGTTACACGTTTTAGTGACAATTGGATTGAAGTCAATATTTATAACATTTTTAATAGAAATCATTAAATAATATCAATATTTATTACTTCGGATAGTGTGCCATTGAATTGCAATGTTCAAGTCTTATCTATCATCCAACTGCAAATCAATGGCAACGTTTTCCCTTTTTTTTTTTTTTTTTTTTGATAATCCAGGGGGTTCCCCACTTACGTGGGTCATTCCCCGGGAACCTCGGCTTGGGTTTTACCACGGCCCAAATTCCGGCAAACCAACCTCAGTGTCCTGTTGACTTGGTCGATCTCCAGGTTTGCCTCAACGTATTTACCAATGTCATCAACCCACAAGATCCGGCTAATATCCTCAACCCACAAGATAAGGCTCAATGTTGCACTCTCTTAACTAGGCTTGGTGGTCCTGTTGCGGCTTTATGTTCCTGCGAACTCGCTAGAACCAGAGTTCCGGGCGTAGTAAATGCAAGCATCATCACTGCATCAGCTGGTCAGTTCCTCAACGTCTGCCCAGGTGTGACGTCACCACCCAATTTCAGATGCAACTAATAAGTTTACAACATGCAAAAAACATATATATTAAAATCACTATAAAATAAGCAGGACCATTTTATAATATCGGTTCATGGTGCAACTATGTGATTTCTTTTCTTTAAGTAACTATATATTTATCTTACGTTTGAAATAAAATGAAACTTGGATGGTGTTTCACTTGTTCGGCTGTGCATTATTCTTCATTTCAGTTTCACGTAAATGCATGCATCACAAAAGTTCTTGCAGTGAATTTTTTCTTAGTTGTTGGGCTTATGACACTTTCTGAGTTATAAACTCAGCCCAAGACACTTAATTTAAGGGGAATTAGGTGGTATGGCTACAAAAAAACAATATTTAGATCAATAGCCAAATACCCTAGAATACATCGATACATAGTGTATTTTATATAATATTACACTTCTAACCTTCAACGCAACTGGCTAAACCTGCAATTTAAAAGAAAAAAAAAATTATTCAAGAGAGTTAAAATTAAACGTGGTCATCAGAAAGTCACACATTTCTTCTTCTTCTTCCTAACATCTTACATGGTTTTCATTCCACATTATTGTTATACTATACAATTTATTTTACATTTACTTTGTTATATAAATCCTAACACCTTTATCTTTCACTTTTGTTTCTTAGGTTACAAATAAAAGATTAGGCTGCCAAGTAGATTGTTCGAAACTGGATTTGAGCCATCTGGTGAATATATTCTCATTTATATGTAATGATGCAATGTGTATATAAGTGGAATAGATCGTGTGTACGTAGAATGGAAAGACCATTCATGTGAAATGACATATTTGATCTTTACTATTTGTTGTATTATATTATAATTGCAGAACATAGACATTTCATGATATCATAGACATTTCATGATATTATTTGGAGTTAGCATTAACTTTTTCCATGATATCATATAAATTTTAAAAATTCACCAATATATACTATACTATTTATCTAGTTCCATTCTATTTAGGTTGAGGGTTTATATTTGGGTTTAGGGTTTATATTTGAGTTTAGGGATTAGTGATTATGGTTTAAGGTTAAGTATATAGGGGTTTATGGTAAGATTGTTCTATGGTTAATTATTGAGGGGTTTAGGATTTAGTGATTAGAGTTTAGGATGTAGTACTTCTTCTCAAGACTATTTTCCTTTCCATTTTATGTAGTATAGGTGATAGTACACAATATTATATATTATTTTCATATGTTAATTTAATCTAAAATATTTTACATTTAGATTTGAGTTTAGGAATTCAAGTTTAGGGTTTAGTATTTCAGTCTTGAAGGTGTGTTGGGTTGGGGTTGAATTACAAGAGTAGTCTTTATTCCATGTTAGATAATATCAGAATAATAGTTCAAAATTTATATATTTATTATTTTTTGTTGTTTTCCTTAAAATATTGTAACTTTAAATTAAATTTAACATTTGGGTTTGGATTTAGAGACTCGAGTTTATGGTTTAGTATTTAAGTGTGCATGTTAGATTTAGAGTTTATAATTCTGTTTCGTATGAAGATATTCTGTTTGTTCTATCTGACGTAGTACTTTTATAAATGGAATACAACACTTACTTAGAATAGTTAACCCGTACGTGAACAATATTAAATCTCAATTTCTCTTGGACATGTGCTTTTGTCGATGTTAATCCTTGGTCCCACTGTCACCGGTAACTTAGAAAGGATAAGGACATAACCGGATAAAATGTGTATAAAATGTTATCAATTTAATAACGTCAAAATCAAAGCTAGTTACTTAATGTTGACTCTAAACTTGGCTAGATAGCAAATTCACCCTTAATTTAAAGATAGCAACTAACAAGTAACTAACATTTATGAGTGCTAAATTGCCTTTTTGCCTTTTCCCCCAAAAATCCAAAATACACATGCGCTGGGGGATGATTAACTTTTTAGAAATTTAAATTAAGAAACAAAGAAATTGCCTAATCAATTAAATAACAAAACAACATCTCTTCTCTTATTATTGGTGATGAATCGAGCGGTGTTCGTCAAATTATTGGAGAGTTCTTCCGAAGCAGATTCCCGCTAATGAGATGGTCAGTAAAATTCTTCCGAAGCATATTCTACAGTTGAAACAATAGATAAATCTTAAAATTCACTTAAAAATAGGATTTACGTTTCGGAAATTCACTTAATAATAGAAAGTGAGGACTAAGCGCTTAAGTGTCGAATGAAACCGCTAAGATGACTGTGAGAAGGAGATTTAGAAAATTTACATTCATTTCTGCCAACTTTTGATAATCTTATCTACTGACAAGATTTTTGTATATTTCTTGATAAAAAGAAATGTATTTAGACCGAATAGTTTGGGTTGCTTAGGGGATGGAAGATTAACAAGATTTTATAGACATAGCTAAAGTAAAGGTGTTTAAGTTTTGAGTGATGGAGTTGTTGTGAGGCGATAAGGTTGTTAAGCAAATCAGGTTATGAATACAAGACTCGTTTGGTTGTAGTGTAGTAGAGTTGAAGCATTTGTAATATAGATTCTTGAAAACGACAGATAAAAAAAAAAGAAAAATGTTCAATAGCAAGGCTACGTCTGGATAATGATATAAGTGTGGTATGAGATATTAATCGTTTACGTCTACATTATCCAATAAACAATTGTTAGAAAAACATATAGAGAAACATTCACTAAATGCTAATGTCGCATCCCAGATCCTGAATAGGATCGTTGGGACGGCCATGGTTCGAGGAAACGTACTAGCCAGTCTTAAGACATAAAGGCAAGCGTTCCATGGCCAAGAAAGAAGGTTACGGACATAAGAAAACTTAGACTTAACCTTATAAGAGCAAAGAGACAGGTAGGACGAGTAAGACAGTAACTGGACGAAGTGATCGAGTAGCTCAACCAGCTCAACGAAGCTAGGTTAAGTTCACTCCAGCTCGACTACTACTAAGTCAGCTCCACTAGCTGAACTACTAGCTCACTCAGCTGAGACAGCTGGGAGTCAGCTCATCTCAGCTAGACAGACTGTTCGGGTTTCGGACTGATGGTCCAGATCCAGGTCAGTGGCGGGCTGTGAGGTCCAGCCATGAGGCCATGGGCTTTTGGGTCTTTGGAAAAGGCCGTGGGATAAGTCCAGAGGGCTTGGGGAGTGGGTTGGGATTATGACCGACCACAAACCCAATCAGAAAGGGCGATGGGATGCAAGTTGCCGAGAGGGCACAACTCTTGGCCGATGGTGCCTATTCGCTAACAAGTCGTGCCTGTTCGTGGGGCAAGACTTACCCCCTCGTTTTCTATAAATAAGGGGGCTCTCCTGTTGATTTCATTATCCATTTTCAGAATAAAATACTCAGAGAAAAACGTAGAGAGAGAGAAAGAGAGAGAGAGAGAGAGAGTTCCGGCCAAGAGAAAGGCCTAGTGTGGTGGTGTTTTGTTTCGGCGACTCTGATCGTTTGGGAACTAACTCCGATCAATAATGGGAGATCAAGACAAGGAGAAGAAGATGGAGAACCCAGACGTGGTTCACAAGGTATGTGATTGGCCGTGGCTCCATCAGACCGAACTGACGATCCATGTGATCGCACCGTGGCTCTGCTCGGTTCCTAAGTCCCATCCAGTTCTCCTTATCTGCTCGTGAGTATCCAAAGATCACGAGTTACCAAAGGTTGTGAGTTGCCAAAGGGTGTAAGTAACCAAAGGGTACGAGATGCCAAGAGGTACGAGGACCAAGAGGTACGAGGACCAAGAGGTACGAGGCCCAAGAGGTACGAGGATCAAGAGGTACGAGGACCAAGAGGTACCAAGGGCTGAAGGGGTGCATGTTCCAAACGGTGTTTGTTGAGACAGGTTGGGTCCGATCCTTATGGATCAGTCTATGACTTGTTAAGTCAAGACAAGTACACGATTTGTGTAAGTCAAGGCATGAGTCGCAAGGTCTGACGGTTGCGAAAGCCTTCCGGATTGAGCTTGAGGCTTGCTCGGCCGATTGGATCCAGGCCCATGGCTAGATCAGGTAAAGAAGTCCGTTGGGCCATCAAGCCGGACTTCATGGGCCGGTCGAACTATATTCTATCCGGTTAGACGGATTAGACTTTGGGGCGATCCGGATCTGTTTGTGTGTTCTGTTTATCTATTCTGGACTATCTATCTGGTTTTAAGTCAAGGGGTGGTTGGTTGTATGACTTAGGATACGGTAGATAAGTTCATATCTTTTATGATTATGTTGACTGAGGTTTATCTAAGTTCTAGGAACCAAGCCAAGCATTGTAGAATCAATCCGTTCTATTCTCGGTTATGATTAATGCTTATCTGGTTGTGGTTTTAGAAGCTAAGGATGGTTTTGGTCAAGCTAAGGAGCCGTGAAGGCTCGGCCAGTGAAGGAGCCGTGAAGGCTCGGCCAGTGAGAGGCTGTGTAACGTGTGGTTAGCTGATGCTAGGGATGAAATAGTGATTGTCTATGAAACTGTTAAGAAGTTGTGTACTGGATCTCATGTTTCTAAGTAATACAAAGTTAACACATTATTATTCCGCTGTGCAATCTGTTCGTTTGTTTCGAATATGACCTAGTAAATAAAATACTTAAAATGAATCAAACAAGCATTCGTATTCAATTGGGTCGAGAGGCCAGGATCGGGTCTTACAAGTAATGATCTCCAAATGCTCTTTGGCCAATATTGTCATATGAAGCTTTTAAAAGAGTATTTACATTTATAAATTCTAAAATTAAGGAAAATATATAAATAGTTCATATATTTTATTTAATAATACCATAGAATTATTTTTATATCCAGAAAATCAAATTTTGATTTCTTAAATTAATTTCCAATAAAAATATTTTTTTAAAAATAGTATTTCACATTTAAAATATAATTTAATTTATAAAATATAATTTATTTTAAATTTGAAAAAATATTTTTAGAAATAGATATTTTTATTATAAAATTTATTTAAAAATAATATTTTGCGAGATAACCTAATTTTTTAATTATTAAATAAAATTAATTAATTATATATGTTTTTAATTTTATATTTTAATATATTTATATATATATATTAGAAATATGTTCATTAAAATAAAGATATTTTATATTATATACTAATTTTTATAATAATTTTAAATAGCATACTCGTACTGCTCTACCAATCATCCTATTAAACTTTTTAATAAAAGCATACAGCTCCTGCAGCATAATGCTTCTATAGCATACTACTACTGCTAATGCTAATGATCTACCAATTAAGGCCATAGTATTGCTTAAACAGCTCAGAGAAAAAAAAGAATCTCTCTAGGCTGTGCTGGCTAGTACAAAATATTTATTCTGGGACCAATTAAACTCAACGTTTTTGTTCATTTAATTCCCAAAACCAGCATGAAAATTTATTTTAAACGATATTTAGTCTGTTGAAAACAACACGCTATATCTCTTGTTGATGATAAGTTTAAACGAAAAAAATCTTGCGGAGTAATTTTTGTAACGTCTCACCTCCGAGATCTTCGCGAGATTTCCACCAACGTGCGCACAACAACAAAAACAAGCATATCTCCCAAGGTCAGTCTAGAGAGTGTTTAATAGATTTTTACTGAAAGTGGCTCGTGTTCTCCTCTTTAAAAGTTCGTCTCCTTCTCATTTCATGCTTCACGACAGCAAAAACATCAAATCTCCCAGGGTAAATCTAGAGAGTGATTAGTAGTTTTTTAGTTCATAGGGACTGGTTCACGAGTTTCGCGTGACAGTCTACCAATGGTTTTATCATGGGTCTGTTCTGTCTGGACGCTGAAGATAATTTTAGGATAGGGAGGGCAGCCGGAGGGCAAGCCCTGAACTCACTAGGTCTCATGTCAAATATCCCTGTGTCAATTCAGAGAAAAGTATTTCCTGTGAATTTGGTCTGTGTCCACCTAAAAAATCACGAAGTGATCCTAGGCATGGACTGGTTGGGAAAGTATCGGGCCACTCTCGATTTCCATAAAGGTCGTGTGCAATTGGAGACTGGGATTCATCCGATCAAGTACCAATTTATGTGTCCGGCTCAAGAGAAAGTAGTGGTTTCAGCATTTCGAGCTATTCGGATGCTGGAACAGGGTTGTCAATCTTTTTTGGCTACAATTACAGAGCATGGCAGTTCTGTCTGTCTGAAAGACCTTTTAGAGGATTCGTTGGTGCCTGAGTTCCCAGATGTGTTCCAGTCGCTACAGGGTGTCCCCCCTGATCTATTTACGATTGAACTAGAGCCAGGGACAGCACCGCTGTCCAAGAGTCCATATCGAATGGCTCCGGCCAAGATGGCCGAGCTAAAGAAGCAATTAGAAGAATTGCTAGACAAGGGGTTCATACGGCCAAGTAGCTCCCCTTGGGGTGCACCAGTCCTCTTTGTGAAAAAGAAGGATGGTAGCATGCGTCTGTGCATCGACTATCGAGGGTTGAACATGGTTACTGTGAATAACAAGAACCCATTGCCCAGGATAGACGAGCTGTTGGAACAACTCAAAGGATCCAAGTGGTTTTCTAAGATCGATTTGGCCTCAGGATATCATCAGATTCCTATAGAGCCAAATGATATTAGAAAAGAGCATTTAGGACCAGGTACGGCCATTATGAGTTTGTAGTGATGCCGTTCGGTCTGACCAATGCACCTGCTGCATTCATGAAAATGATGAACAACGTGTTCCGGAATTTCTTGGATGAATCAGTGATCATCTTCATTGATGATATCCTAATTTATTTCAAGGATGAGGAATCTCATCGGAAACACTTGAGAGCTGTGCGGGAACGATTACGAGAACACAAACTTTATGCTAAACTAAGCAAATGCAGTTTTTGGCAGAAGAGTATTGGGTTCCTCGGCCATATTGTTTCCAACCAGGCGTCTCAGTGGATCCAAAGAAGATCAGGGGAATCAAGGATATGCCCCCCGACCATGCAGTGCCACAGAAGTCAGGAGCTTCCTAGGGCTGGCAGTTTACTATAGAAAGTTTGTGAAAGGATTCGCAAGCTTGGCTCAGCCTATTACACGGTTGACTGGGAAGGACGTTAAGTTCACATGGTCTGAAGAGTGTGAGGGATGTTTCTCCGCACTTAAAGACATGCTGACTAGCGCACCCATCCTGGTTCATCCGGTGGCCGATCAACCATATATGGTTTATACGGACGCGTCCATCACTGGACTAGGTTGCGTATTGATCCAACATGGGAAGGTCATCGTCTATGCGTCAAGGAGTTGAAAAAACATGAGGGAAACTACCACACCCATGATCTCAAAATGGTTACGGTAGTATTCGCCTTAAAGATTTGGCGATCATACTTGTATGGCGCCAAAGTTCAGATACTTACGGACCATAAGAGTCTGAAGTATATTTTCACCCAGCCTGAGTTAAACTTAAAGCAGAGGAGGTGGATGGAATTCGTAGCTGACTACGATTTGGACATCACCTATTATCCGGGAAAGGCTAATCTAGTAGCAGACGCTTTGAGCCGGAGGAGGACTGATGTATCGGCCGAACGGGAGCGGACTACTGATGTACCATGGATTTGACCCATTTTCACCCGTGGTATATAAGTATTTTACTATCTATAGACCATATATTCTCTCCTATTAGGTATGTTTTTAGGTTCAGAAGTATCTTGGAGTAAAGTGATGATTATGGAGTATTTAGGAGCTTAAATGAAATTTCATCCAAGCTGACCATTAGAGGTCGATACGAAGGAGAAACAATCGATCGATGGCACATCCAGTGTCGTCGATCGATACAGAAGAGACGCCTCGACGATTGAAGATTATGATCGATCGATGTACATCCAGTACCATCGATCGATGTCGAGACGCGGACGCGCGACCTAGTTGCAGCCGACTTTAAACCCAAGACTTCACCAAATTACAAGAATACCCCTGACGAGTTTTTAACCTAATAGATTATATACTTGCCTAAGTGTTTAGAGGCAGGAGAGCTTTTAGCCACCTTTTGTGTTTTTTTAATTTTCAGTAGAGTTTTAGGAGAGAAGATAATAGAGAGATTTGTGATTGGAACTCCATTTGATTCATCTATTCGATTCTATGCAGTTTTCATTTACATTTTGTGTCATGAAATGCTTAGCTATGTCTGAGTAGTTCACCTGTTAGATTCAGGGTTCAAATAGGTTAGAGGAATTAGCCCCAACTATAGATTGCTAAGTTGTGGTATTTATTGATAGATTGATCTTAATGATTGTTCTAGATTCGCTACCTAGAATGTTGAATCTAGGAATCTGCATGAGTCAAGCAACCTTGAGCATCCAGTCCTTAATCTAATCTGTCAGACTAGACGATAGGAAAAAGGCTACCGCTGAACCAGGAAGCTAGTGTTCATTATCAACTTGCGCCTAGGGCTTAACTAGAAGCATCGATCGATACTGTCTTCTGACAATCGATCGATCTTGCGAAAGGTGTATCGATCGATGTCCCTATAGGACCATCGATCGACACTTTCTTGTGGTCAATAAACAACAGTTGAGATCCAAGATCTAGTTAGGTAACCAGTGAAACATTGCCATTGCTGATCACTGTGTTAAGGGGTTGAGTTCTAACATATTATGCAAGCAACTGATAGGCATCTAATATCTTTCCAATAAGTTACACCCCCAATCATCTTGTTAGTCGAGCAATAGACTTACTCATTTAGGATTGCTATTTACTTTTAAACCAATAAACAACAAAACCTTAGAATTAATAATAATCTAGATTTAATAGGTTCCCTAGCTCCTTGTGGATTCGATCCCTAAGTACTACTATTTAACCTCTTCTTTGAGAGAGTAATTCACTCCTTAGGGTAATTTGAGTGGTATCAAATTTGGCGCCGTTGCCGGGGAGCTTTGATTGCCTATAGATTTAGTATTATTAATTCTTTTCTTTTTCTTTACCCCTATTCTGACACAAACCTTTTTTTTGTCTTTTCAGGTGCATGCCCAGCAGTACCAGAAGCAACAAGGAAAAACACCTGCTATTCTCAGAAGATCCTGCTCACATGGAACGCACGATCCGCAAAGATCAATGTTCTACATCGCTCGACGCAGCAGCTTTCCCGTCGACCGATACTCGCACCGAACCATCGACCGACACCCGACCTTCACCGTCCACCGATATACCTCGTTTGACATCGACCGATACAACACCGCGTTCATCGATCGATCCTCAGTCGCGAAACATGGTTGCGATTGTTATTCTTGTGGGAACCGAAATTCACACTGTCGATTTCCGTTTAAATAAGGAAACTAGGAAAACCCTAATTTCCCAGAGGACCCGGATATCTGCTAATTACCACACGTCAAGCAATCAGAACACGAGAATAACAACGATAAAAATAAGAAATCGAAAAGAGAGCAAAGTATATCTTATTCCGAATCTGCGTATGAGCGTTACAACAAGGTATAAGCCTGGGCTCGAGAGCTGTCGGCGAGATTTCTAGTTCTAGCAACCCTAAGACGGCTAAACCTAATTGAGTCGCAGCTCGAAATAACAAAAACGGAAAATTGCCTAAATTGCTCTAAGTGCTAAGTTTGCTCTGAAAAAGTTCTCCCCCTTGCTCCTCGCCTAGGACTCCTTATATACTAGCTCCAAGGTCGGTTTACGCTTTTACTCTTCTGCCCTTAAGCCGTCATAGCATAAAAATGGAGATATTCCATTTTTCCCGATCTTCACAATTATCTTCAAAACTTCCGTATTTATCCGCGGAAACTTGACATTTATCCTTCCTCGTGGGCCAAGCGTGAACCATGCTGTGGTTCACGGGCTTTTGGTTAGGAAAAATCGTAGGGTGGGCCTCGAGTCGTGTTTTAGGTCCCTTTGGGCCGTCTTCCGACTCGACACGTTTACTACGAGTTTTCCGCGGTTTCTAAACCGCGAAGTTTTATCGATGAATTAGAATAGCGGGAAACATGGACGATCGCTCGGTCGCTACGTTGCGACCGAGCGGGACGATCGCTCGGTCGCTATGTAGCGACCGAGCTTTGGCTCGAGCTCGGTCGCTACGTAGCGACCGAGCGGGACGATCGCTCGGTCGCTACGTAGCGACCGAGCTTCGCTCGGGTTTGGTTGCTGCATAGCGACCGGACGGCGTGTATGCGTGGTGACCGAGCTTGGTTTGTTCGGTTTGAATCCCAAAGGATACTTCGTCGTAAAAACTTCGTATTGGTTATTTTTACGAAAATTACATCTCTTCTTTTACTATCTCTTTCGGAAATACGATCTCCGAGGATTTTCGGGTGGTAATTCCGTCGTAACCGTTTTTGACCCCAAGAGTTAGCCCCCCAGCCCGTTAGGATCATGCATCGTAGGATCCTAGCGTGCGGTTAGGCATGTTTGGCAAGTTAGGCGTGATGGATGGAATTAATATCCGAAAGTCCGAGCTTGAATAGTAAATCCTCATGTATTATAAGAAGGGAGGTAACTTGTTCCATAATTTTTTCACTTTCTTGTTTTTCTCTAAGATCTTTCTTAAAAAAAACTTTATATCTTTCTCTCCACCCTTTTTCTCTATTCTCTCAAGAGAAGTGTAAAGATGTCGAGCAAGAAAAAGATTGCAAGAAAAGGGTCTTCGTCCGCGAGTCCTTATGAAGAGCTCGTCGTTCCGAAGATGGAGTTCGTGCCTCACTCGGTGCATCCTGCCGAGAACGAGGCATGGTGGATTGCTCATTATGGCTCGTTGACCCCCCCCCCAAGGAGAAGCCGTTCCCGGTCCTGGTCCATCGTGGAGTCGAGGAAGAGGATGCAAGCAGGACTACTGACGAGTTTCTCGCGACGATGCGATCGTTCTACCACATCCCGGATGCTGTGGAGTTCCGGGTTCCCTGCCGCGGGGAATGTGCTAACAGCCCCCCGGAGGGTTACTTTACTTGCTATGAGGCGTTCGTAGTGCGTTGTCGCCTATGGTTCCCCATACCCGAAATTCTCGTCCGAGTGTTGGATCGTTTCGAAGTTGCGATAAGTCAGTTGACACCCCTTGCCATTCAGCATCTTATTGGGATCCTGATCCTAAGCTACGAGCAGGGCCTTTCCCTTTCCGTTGATCATTATGAAGCGCTTTTGAGGCTTCAACTTGTCAGGGGTACGGATAAGCATAGGTTGGTCCCTCGGAAATTTATGTCAGTGGTTAAGAAGTTTATTTCGAACTTCAACTCGTGGAAGAAGTTCTTTTCTTTGTTCGTATCGACGCTGCATCCGTCGAAGAGAGTTGCATTCCACTGTTCCGGAGGTTGCCGAATGATCGTCCCTTCATCAACCCTTTCGCTCCGTTCCCCGAGGACATCATTTCGGTGAGGGATCTTCTCAGGAATGGTCCCTTCTTCTGGACTTCTTTTACGTCGAAGAGGGTTCGGAAGGCACTGAGATTCGTGCAACCCGGTCCTACTTTGGATGCGGACACGGGAAGTGAATCCGAACCCGACGACCAGAATCCCGTCGAAGCTCCAACAGCTGTGCCGGAGTCGAGCTCTTGGAAGGGAAAAGATGTCGATCTTGGCGACATAGAGTTTTCGATGGATGACTCTATGCTTCCAGGATGGGATCCGAACCTTGCTTACGGCGACGGGAGCGGTTCGAGCGAGGCCCCTATTCCGGATTTCGATGATTTCTTTGCTGGGCTGCCATCGGGTTTCGATGCTCCTCCTCCTACGAAAGAATCGGCGAGGCCGAGAGTCGTTGCGGAAGGATCTCGCATCATCAATGGGGTTAGTTTCTTGAGAATTTTTTGGTGATTGCTCTGTGTATATGTTTATAACATGCCAATCGATTTTGCAGGGCCTGAGCTTGCTGGGCTCGGCCATTGAGGCGGGCCATAGAGAAGCCATGGTCTACCGCTTCAAAGCGGAGAAAGCGGAGCGGGATCTCGCTCGCGTGCAAGGCGAGATGCTGGAGCGAGAGGCGCAACTTACTCGTGATCATGCGCGGGCTGTTCGTAAAGCGGAGAGGAAAGGCAAAAGAGAAATCGTCGAGGTGATGAAGACTCGTGCATCTCAATTCCAGGTTGAGTATGGGAACCTCAAGAATGCCTTTACCTCGGTGGGTGACTTTCGCGAGTGCCGCGGTTCGGTCGGAAGTCTTTGGAGGACGCGAGCCGATGACTATGTGTTTGAAGAGGAAATGAGCTTGATGAAGAGTGGGATGAGTGAACGTGCCCATGCTGAGGCGCTTATCCCTCCGATTGACGAGAAGATTCAAGGGTTCTGGGATTCCATCCCGGTTTCCCCTGATACCGAGGAGGTTCCGACCGGGTTTCCCGATGGTGGCGAGGAAGTGGATCGTCCCGCGGATGCGTTCGGCGCTTCGTTGTCCGGGGACTTTGACTTTGGATTATGAGGGGCGGATTAGTTATCCTTTTATCTGTTTTCGGCCAAGTGTGGCCCTTTGAATTTGGATTTTGTTTAGGCCTAGATGGCCGTATTTGTATTTACCGGGACTGGCCGTTGGTGGCTTTGAATCCCTTGCCGCTTTACGCGGTTTATTTATATGATAAATTTTTTGTTTCGAGTTTTCCTGAGTAGGGTTGAAGTAAATACGAGTTGTCGTCTCGTATTTAGTTCTGATTAGACGTTCAATCTGTTGGTTCGTTCGTGATTTTCGTAAAAATTTACTTATCTTTACGATTTTCGAGAACATTGAGATATGAACGAAGAGACATGGTTTAGGATCTCGTATCTTTTAGATATCATGCCTTGAGATGTTTGAGACCAGAGCGTTGGGTTTAGGGCAAGACCTAGGTTTACTTTCGGTTAAGGTTTGTGCGGTGACTAGCCGGCTATCGTTTTTCCTGTTGCGATTTCTTCCTGACTCGCACCGATTTAAAGTCCGCGATATGTTCTCGGCTTATATGACTTGTATGGTACGAATCGAGCATCTTCTCAGAATCAACTGGAAGTGCTAAACCAAAATTTCGGATTTTTGTTGTAGCGCGCTTTTGTCCTTGTGCTGGACGTTTTTAAAGATCAAAAGAGTGATCGGATTGCGTTTGTTTAAGACGGCTGGCGTGTTCGTCGGGGCCAATCGACGAACGGGGTGTAAGGTTTTTGGTGGTCGCGTTCGGACAATTTGTTAGCATTGTCCTCGAATTTTAACTTTTGCGACGTCTCGCAGTTATTTCGAGGATTATACGTGTATTTTTGCGTGTTTGAAAGGCGATAATCTTTACGATTTTTGGGCCGGAAGGGGCCGCAGATAAGAGTCTTAACGTTTTCAGGCGTGTCCTGAAAGTTTCTCTTGTGTTTTACTGAAGCGTAAACGTTTTCGATAAAAAAGGACAACGTATATTGTAGTAAAAGTTTTTGAAGTTTCTAAAAACTCGATTACAATAATGAAGATTTTTCTAAGTGGGAGTATACGAGTATACGCACCCACTCCCCCCCCCTTTTTTAGAGAGGGGGATAGCTGAACTCGTCTTTCCCTTTCGAGGATCAAGCCATCTCGTAGTTCTGTTTCATGCCGCGAGTGTTCTTACTCGGCGGTAGATGTCGCGATGTCCGCCTTGACCGTGTCGATCGTGGCTGGGTCGACGCTATTTTCCGGATGTTCCTGTTGAGTTGTCGCGTGGGCTTCGGATTTATGTCGAGCTTCGACGTCAGCTGCGTTTGCGTCGATAGACGATTTTACTTCGTTTTCTCCCGGGGCGCTTTTGGCTGAAGATCGATCTATCTTCGCGCGTTTGCCGTTTGCGGAAGCCGTGATTTGCCTTAACTTATGCTCCGCGAGGAAGCACAGTCGCGACTGTTTTTGGCATCCCCAGATGGCCGCGACTCCGCTCGGCGTTGGGAACTTGAGACCCAGGTGGTAGGTTGACGGAACTGCCTGCATGGCGTTGAGCCATGGGGTTCCCATGATCACGTTGTAGATAGCGGGATGATCGACTACCGCGAATTCGACGATTTTCGTGATCTCCTTGGCCATGACTGGCAATTGGATTGATCCGAGAGTCATCGACACTTCGCCTGAAAAACCCGTGAGTGGTTTTGGCGTTGGAATTACTTCTCCGAGTTCGATACTCATCCGCTTGAGAGTGTCGCGGAAGATTACGTTGACCGTGCTTCCCGTGTCGACGAGTACCCTTCCGACTTCTAGATCTCGTATGACGAGATCTATGACAAGCGGGTCGCAGTGAGGTTGGTCGATACCGCCGGCTTCTTCCTCTGTGAAGGTGATCGAGCAACTTTGGCCGTCTCGAGGAGGAGACCATGTAGGCCAATTTGCACTTGATTCTGCCTTCCGTTGGTAAGCCTTGATGGCCGACACGGTATCGCCGCAGTATTGTGATCCTCCGATGATCATATTGACTCTGCGACGATTGTTATCGTTCCCTTTGTCATCCGGCCTCCTACCGCGTTTATCCCCAGGATGGTTTCGTTGAGGGGATTTTTCAGCGGGCGGATTTCTATCTGTCTTTGGAGGCCGATCAGAATCGAGGATGAGATCCTTGACGCTAGTTACTTCCGAAAGCTCTCCAGCGAGTAGCTTCGCGGCCAGTCTTGCTCCCAAGACTTTGCAATTGGTCGTGGAGTGTCCTCGGGATTGGTGGAACTCGCAGAAGGTGTTTTCGTCATACCCTTGATTGCGAGTCCATGTGTTGCCCGTGGTCCGGCCTTGATCCGAACTGATCGCATAGTTATGCGCCCCTTGGAGATCTTCCCCCTCGTGATGGACGTACTTGTCGTTACGAGAGTTCTTCTTTTTCCCCTTCGGATCTGCGTCTTTCGAGGATGGTCTTGCCGGCTTATGTTTTTGCGATAAGACTTTAGTTTCTTCCTCGACTATGATGTAGTCCGTTGCTTTGTGGAGGGCGTCCTGGATCGTTCGCGGTTTGTCGAGAGTTATCCATTTTCTGAATTTCGACTTGTACCAGAGCGTCTTTCTCAGCGCGTCGATGGCCACTTTGTCGCTTATCCCGCTGACCCTGGACATTATCAGCTTGAATCGACTGATAAACTCGCGGAGGGGTTCGTCTTCCCTCTGGGAGAGACTCCAGAGGTCAACATCGGAGGTTTCCCTGTCTATGAATACAGAGTACTTTTTGAGGAATTCTGATGCGAGCTGTCGAAAACTCCCGATGGTGTTGCGACGAAGGCGTGCGAACCATTCGAGCGCTGCTCCTTCGAGATTTTCGATGAACAGGCGGCAATAGCCGGCAATAGCCGGCATCTTTTTCGCCGTCCTTCAGTCTTGCTCTTCCCATCACGATGTGGAAAGCCTGAAGGTGCGCTTTTGGATCGGCCGTACCATCGTACTTCGGTACTTTGATCTTTCCCGGATTGGACACCCTCATGTCCGAAATGCGACTGGTAAAGGGGGTCTTTCGAGCTCCTTCCAGCAGTCGATCGATCTCGGGGGCAGCACTAGTAGCATGATGGATTTGAGACTTTACGACTCTCACTTTTGCCGCAGTCTTAGTGATGTAGTCGCGAAGATCGCGGATATCCGATGTCTCGTCAGTGGATTTCTGAGCCTGTCGGCGTTTACTGCGAGTGAGCTCGGTTTGCCTTTCGGCCAGCTCCTCTTGTTCGTTCCAATAGGCGACTTCTTCTTCTTCCGTCATTGGTTTTTCGAACGGGGAGCCTTCCCGAGCGGATCGGCTTCTGGTCCTTCTTGGATGTCTGTCTACATCCTCGTCGGTGTCGTTGGAGACATCGCTAGGATCCAGGTCAATGTGTTCGGCTTCGTTATCCTCCGAGTCCTTTGCAGGGGGCGGAAGATTTTCAGGGTTCCCCTTTTCGACGGGAGATTTCTCGCTAGGGTTTTGACCGGAAGGTCGTTCCCGCGCGAGTCCTGCTCTATCGAGTGGGGTGGCGAAGTCGAGCCTCTTCCCGCGGATTTTGGTGGTTCCGCGGGGACGGATAGCTTGGGTTCTTGCCGTTAAGGTTTCAACCTGTTTGGTCAAGGTATTCACGAGCTTATCCTGTTCTTCCGACCTTTTCTCATAGGTGGCGAACATCTTTTTGAACTCCTCGAGCGTCGCGGCGTTGGCTTGCGCGTTGGCCGCGGATACGTCCGCTACTGGAGTGTGGAGATCGGTGCCGCTGCCTCCATTAAGAGGAGTTTGCACGTTATCCGCGTCGTTGGTTGACATGTCAGATTGTGTGTGGCTTTTGCGGGTTAGATTGATCCGTAAGTCCCCCTCCTTCTAGCGCCAAACTGTGGGAACCGAAATTCACACTGTCGATTTCCGTTTAAATAAGGAAACTAGGAAAACCCTAATTTCCCAGAGGACCCGGATATCTGCTAATTACCACACGTCAAGCAATCAGAACACGAGAATAACAACGATAAAAATAAGAAATCGAAAAGAGAGCAAAGTAGATCTTATTCCGAATCTGCGTATGAGCGTTACAACAAGGTATAAGCCTGGGCTCGAGAGCTGTCGGCGAGATTCCTAGTTCTAGCAACCCTAAGACGGCTAAACCTAATTGAGTCGCAGCTCGAAATAACAAAAACGGAAAATTGCCTAAATTGCTCTAAGTGCTAAGCTTTAGCTCGAGCTCAGTCGTTACGTAGCGACCGAGCGGGACGATCGCTCGGTCGCTACGTAGCGACCGAGCTTCGCGATCGCTCGGTCGCTACGTAGCGACCGAGCTTTGGCTCGAGCTCGGTCGCTACGTAGCGACCGAGCTTCGCTCGGGTTTAGTTGCTGCATAGCGACCGGACGGCGTGTATGCGTGGTGACCGAGCTTGGTTTGTTCGGTTTGAATCCCAAAGGATACTTCTTCGTAAAAACTTCGTATTGGTTATTTTTACGAAAATTACATCTCTTCTTTTACTATCTCTTTCGGAAATACGATCTCCGAGGATTTTCGGGTGGAAATTCCGTCGTAACCGTTTTTGACCCCAACAATTCTCAGACAAGATGAGAATGGAAACCTGTATGACCAGGATGGTCATCTGCGTAATGCAACAGGTCATAAACTAGACGCTCAGGGGGCTGTAATCCATGATGCTGATGCTACAGGAGCTGCTCAACTTGTAGAAGAGGCTGCTCAACCAAGGGCACTGGCGGACTACAATCGTCCAAATGAGTACTACACCAACCGATCTGTCATTAGCCTTCCAGAGATTCAGAAGGAGAATTTTGAGCTGAAGCCTCAGTACTACACACTCGTGTCGCAGCTACCCTACTCTGGGTTACCGCACGAGCATCCTATGGATCATCTGGAAAGGTTCGAGGATCTAATCGCTGCTATCCGTATGGATGGAGTCCCTGAGGACTACCTACTGTGCAAGCTCTTCAAGTATACTCTGACTGGAGAAACGATGCACTTGGTTAAGCAGCTACCTGCAGGATCTCTAACATCCTGGGCCGACATTAAGAATGCTTTTTTGCGAAACTTCTTTGATGAGGCACACGCTGAATACTTGAGGAGCAAAATTGCTACATTCGCGCAAGAGACTAGAGAGTCTCTTAAAGATGCGTGGATCCGATTCAAGTTCTTCCAGCGTGACTGTCCACACCACGGATTCAATGAAGTGCAACTGCTGAGCACTTTCTTCAGAGGTATCGCCTTGAGGTATCAGATGGCTCTTGATACAGCTAACGAGGGAAATTTCAACACTAGGAATCTAGTGGAAGCTATAAGACTGATAGAAAATCTGGAAAACAGCAGCAGCACCAAGAACACTGACTTTGAGAGGAAGAAGTCTGTTGCATCCCTAGGAAAGGAGCAGATTGACGAGGTTAGAGCAAAGTTAGATGTGGTTCATGAGCTTCTTAGGAAGCAGGTCTGCTCAGCTGAAGGAGAAGTAGCTGTAGATATGGAAGGAGAGGAAAATGTGAACTACATTGGAGGAACTGGATTTCAGAGGTCTGGAAACCAGGGAGGAAACAGAAACTTCTATGGCAATGGTCAGAGGAGTATCCAGAGTTCACAGTTCCAGAAACCTTTCAGCAACAACAGCAGAAGCTATGGAAACTCATACTACCAGAATCCACCACCACATACTCAGGAGAGCAAGATCGAATCGATGCTTGATATACCTTGGATTTGACCCGTTTTCATCCATGGTATATAGGTGTTTTACTATATATATATCTATGTTTTCTACTCTTCTAGGTATGTTTTCAGGTTCAGGTGCATTTCAGAGTAAAGCTATGACTTTGGAGCATTTTGGATCTTAAAGGACATTTCACCCGAGCTGACCATGTAGAGGTCGACGAGAGGAAGAACAATCGATCGATGCGCATCCAGTGCTATCGATCGACACCAAGAGATGCCTCGACAGATGAAGATTACTATCGATCGATGTACACAAGTACCATCGATCGATGTCGAGACATTGGACACACGACATTTTGGATCCAGCGGACTTAAAGCCCAAGGCCAAGCCAAATTACGAAAATGCCCTGACGAGTTTTTAACATAGTAGATTATATATTGCCTAAGTGTTTTGACGACAGAGAAGAGCTTTTTGTTACAGTTTTACTTTGAGAGAGAAGAGAGAGTTTTGGAGAGAAGATCACTTGTGATTGGAACTCCTTGTTTTCATTTCTTTTCATCTATACTATGAATTTCCATTTCTTCATTGTCATGAATTGCTTTGCTATGTCTGAGTAGTTCATTTATTAGATCCAGGGTTCAGATAGGTTTGTGGGATTAGCCCCAAACTATAGATATGCCTTGTTGTGATATTCATGATAGATTTGTATTCATTGCTTGTTTTAGCCTTGCTAACTAGAACTTGATCATAGGATTGCATACTCAAGCATCCTTGTTATCCCATCCTGACATCTATCTATCATATTAGGACTGCTAGAGAGGGCTAACCGCCAATTTAGTATCTTAATAGGGCATATCATACTCGCGCATAAGCCTGGCTAGAACCCGTCGATCGATGTCCTCAACTGACTATCGGTCGACGTAGGCAAAAGTGTATCGGTCGACGTCCCAATAGGACCATCGATCGACACTCTTTCGTTGTCAACATACTAACCGTTGAGACACGAGATCTAGTTTGTTAACCAGTGAAACATGCGACAGCTGATCACTGAGTTAAGCGGTTGAGCTCTAACATATCATGCATGCAACAATTAGGCATCTATAGATATTATAATCTCCAACACCTGAATAGTGGCCCTGCATCTAATATCATTTCCAATCAAGTTACATTTACTATTTACTTCGCTTGTTACTATTGCTATTTCATTTAAACATTTACAACTCTTGGAATTAATAAACACTAGATTTAATTGTTCCCTAGCTCCTTGTGGATTCGATCCCTAAGTACTACATCTGAACCTCTTTTGATGAGAGTAACACTCCTTAGGGTAATTTGAGTGGTATCAATGCTTGACAGAGTTCTGGAAGGACAACAACAACTCACTGTGGATATCAATGGGAAGATAGATTCTGTCTACAACAGTCTGAACACAAAGATTGAGACCTTAGGGAATCAAGTGAGGAAGCTTGAAATGCAAGTGGTTCAGAATGCAGACACTGTAAAGAGGCAGGAAGCCTTGGCTAGATAGGCAGGAGTTGAGAAAGCAAAGCACCACGTGAATGCCATCTTAGATGATGATTTCTGGTAAGAGGTGAAGCATGAGAAGCTTGAAGAAGGAGTTTGATATACCTTGGATTTGACCCGTTTTCATCCATGGTTTATAGGTGTTTTACTATATATATATCTATGTTTTCTACTCTTCTAGGTATGTTTTCAGGTTCAGGTGCATTTCTGAGTAAAACTATGACTTTGGGGCATTTTGGAGCATTAAGGACATTTCACCCGAGCTGACCACGTAGAGGTCGACGAGAGGAAGAACAATCGATCGATGCACATCATTGCTGACGATCGATACCAGGAGATGCCTCGACAAATGAAGATTAATATCGATCGATGTACACAAGTACCATCGATCGATGTCGAGACACCAGACACGCGACATTTGGACTCAGCAGACTTAAAACCCAAGGCCAAGCCAAATTACCAAAATGCCCTGACGAGTTTTTAACCTAGTAGAATATATACTGTCTAAGTGTTTTGACGGTAGGAGAGCTTTTTCTAGACCTATTTTTGTTACAAGTTTCATTTGGGAGAGAAGATCACTTGTGATTGGAACTCCTTGTTTCCATTTCATTTCATTTATACTATGAGTTTCTATTCCTTCATTGTCATGAATTGCTTTGCTATGTCTGAGTAGTTCAATTATTAGATCCAGGGTTCAGATAGGTTTGTGGGATTAGCCCCAAACTATAGATCTGCCTTGTTGTGATATTCATGATAGATTTGTATTCATTGCTTGTTTTAACCTTGCTAACTAGAACTTGATCATAGGATTGCATACTCAAGCACCCTTGTTATCCCATCCTGACATCTATCTATCATATTAGGACTGCTAGAGAGGGCTAACCGCCAATTTAGTATCTTAATAGGGCATATCATTCTTGCGCATAGGCCTGGCTAGAACCCGTCGATCGATGTCCTCAACTGACTATCGATCAACGTTAGCAAAGGTGTATCGGTCGACGTCTTAATAGACCATCGATCGACACTCTCTCGTCGTCGACATACTAACCGTTGAGACACGAGATCTAGTTTGTTAACCAGTGAAACATGCGACAGCTGATCACTGAGTTAAGCGATTGAGCTCTAATATATCATGCATGCAACAGTTAGGCATCTATAGGTATTATAATCTCCAACACCTGAATAGTGGCCCTGCATCTAATATCATTTCCAAGCAAGTTACATTTATTATTTACTCGCTTGTTACTATTGCTATTTCATTTAGACATTTACAACCCTTAGAATTAATAAACACTAGATTTAATTATTCCCTAGCTCCTTGTGGATTCGATCCCTAAGTACTACATCTGAACCTCTTTTGATGAGAGTAACACTCCTTAGGGTAATTTGAGTGGTATCAAATTTGGCGTCGTTGCCGGGGAGCTTTGATCGCCATTAGATTTAGTTTTATTGATTCTTATTCTTTTCTCTAAGCCTTTCTAATAATCTTTTTCTTGTCTTTTCAGGTGCATGCCCAGCGGTACCAGAAGCAACAAGGAGAAAGACTTGCTGTTCTCAGACGATCCTGCTCATTTGGAACGCACCATCCGTAGAGGTCAACGTTCTACATCGCTCAACGCAACAACTTCGTCATCGATCGATACGCACAACCAACCGTCGACCGACACCAGACCATCATCGTCGATCGATCCCAATCGTTCGACAACGATCGATACTACACCGCGTACGTCGATCGATACCGTATCGTCAAAAATGGTAAACATTATTATTCTAACACAGGACGAGAACGAAAACCTGTATGACCAGGCCGATCATCTGCGTAATGCAACAGGTCAGAAAATAGATGCTCAGGGGACTGTAATCCCTGATGCTGATGCTACAGGAGCTGCTCAACCTGTAGATGAGGACACTCGATCGAAACCACTGGCCGACTACAATCGCCCAGATGAGTACTATTCCAACAGATCAGCTATTCGACTTCCGGAGATCCAGAAGCAGAATTTCGAGCTGAAGCCTCAATACTACACTCTCGTGTCGCAGATACCCTACTCTGGGTTACCGCACGAGCATCCTATGGACCATCTGGAATGGTTCGAGGATCTAATCGTTGCTATTCGGATGGAAGGAGTCCCCGAAGATTACCTGCTGTGCAAGCTCTTCAGATACACGCTGAATGGAGAAGCGATGCACTGGCTTAGGCAGCAACCCACATGATCTTTAACATCCTGGACCGACATCAAGAATGCTTTCTTACGAAACTTCTTCGATGAGGCGCGCGCTGAAGAACTTCGGAACAAAATTTCACATTCTCGCAGAAGGCTGGAGAGTCCTTCAAAGATGCGTGGATTAGATTTAGGTTCTTCCAGCGAGACTGTCCACACCACGGATTTAACGAAGTGCAGCTGCTAAGCACTTTCTTCCGAGGTCTCGCCTTACAGTATCAAATGGCTCTTGATACGGTGAGTGAAGGAAACTTCACTACTCGGAATCCGTTGGAAGCTGTGAGACTTATCGAAAACCTTGCTAACAGCAGCAGCACCAAAAACACTGACTCTGAACGGAAGAAGTCTATAGCCTCTATCGGGAAGGAACAGATGGACGAAGTAAGAGCTAAGTTAGATGTGGTGCACGAGCTTCTTAGGAAGCAAGTCTGTTCAGCTGAAGGAGAAGTAGCAGATATGGAAGGAGAAGAAAATGTGAACTACATCGGAGGTACCGGATTCCAGAAATTTGGAAACCAGGGCGGAAACAGAAACTTCTTTAGAAATGGTCAAAGAAGTAACCAAAGTTCACAATTTCAAAAACCCTTCAACAACAGCAAAAGCTACTCGAACTCTTACTACCAAAATCCACCACCCAGACTCGGGAAAGCAAGATCAAAGAAATGCTTGATCGAGTACTGTTGGGACAACAACAAATCACCGTAGATTTCAACGGTAAAATAGACTCGGCTTACAACAATCTGGACACCAAAATTGAGACCTTAGGGACTCAGGTGAGAAAACTTGAAACCCAAGTAATTCATACGGGCGAGGCTATAAAGAAGCAAGAAGCTTTCGCTAGAGAGGTAGGAGCCGACAAAGGGAAACACCACGTAAATGCCATCATAGATGATGATTTCTGGCAAGTGGTAAGAAATGAAAAGCTTGAGGAAGGAGACTTCGAAATCAAAAGCTCCATGAGTCTCGGCGGTTTTCAATGGTGTCGACCGATGTCGATGAACTCGCATCGATCGACAGACCATGATGAAGATCGATGGACGGATTACTCTAGTCATCGATCGACGTCGTTCGCTCAATCGACTGATTGCAATGCAGTTCGAATTCTAACTCATGAAGAATTCGCAGCTAAGCATCCTCACCCACCCTCCCCTTTCTATGATAAAATCGATCGATCGGTTGAGCCAACCATCGATCGACAGAGTGAGTCCGACGTCGATCGTCACAACACACCTCCCATCGATCGACAGGCACCTCTGACATACCGAGTGCGGTTACCCTCAATCGATAATGATTACATCAACGCACTCAGACCACCACCTAAACCATTAGCTAACCCACCCGAACCAAAACCCAACCCTTTAAATAGTTCACCAGAATCAGTTCAAGAAGAACAAGAAGCTGAAGGGAGAAGGTTAAGGAAAAGAAAGGAGAAGATTCCTAAAAACCTTAAGAGGGAAGCTAACGATAAGGAGATGGATGGTTTCACTAAAAGAGTCCTCAGAATCCCAATCGAAAAACCTTTTGATGAAGCTTACTTCACACACCGGTTGTGGATGTTCTTCAGAGAAACAAAGGTAACTGAGGAGGACATTAGGAGAATGTTTCATCAAGTCAGAGAGAAGATGAAACACATGATCACATTGACGAAGAAGAGTGATCCTGGGAAGTTTGCAATACCATGCGTAGTCAAGGGTGTTGAATTTCCCCATTCAATGTGTGACACAGGAGCATCAGTTAGTATCCTCCCTAGGATCATGGCAGACCAGCTTGGTTTGACCATCGAACCTTCAACGGAATCCTTCACCTTCGTGGATCTTTCAGAGAAACGATCAGGAGGAATCATAAGAGATCTGGAGGTACAGATTGGTAATGCCCTTGTCCCTGTAGATTTTCATGTCCTAGACATCGAGCTTAACTGGAACTCTTCACTTCTGCTTGGAAGATCTTTCCTAGCTACAGTAGGAGCTGTATGTGACATGAACAAAAAAAAATTGTGTCTAACGCTCATAGACCCAAACATCCACTACGACCCCATCCGACCTAAGAGAAAGCTCATTAATTCTGTGGATTACGGGAAATAACTTGGCTTCATTGGCGTATGCCATTGTGGAGCAGAGTATGAATCGGAGTACAAAACAGAGTACTTGGAATCGATCGACACCCCAACCTTTCCATTGATCGATTCCAATGAGTCAACGGTGACCGATGACCGCAACAACACGTCACTCGATGTAATGCACCCAGTTGACCATTTCGCTCCACCTAATCATTGTTACCAACATTTTGCCTTCCAACCTCCAAGCAAGAGAGGACATGATGATTATTCCATAGGCAGTTGGGCAGACAGTGGTTTCCACGAAAGTTTTGCAGTTGACACTCTAATTACTTCACCTAATGAGGAACATACAGAGGAATACGATGAGGATTATTGGAAAGAACGTGCAATAGAAATGTCTTTGCAGGATGAAAGATTCGAAACACATGAGTTCACCAACACGTTTCCAACATCGTTCGATGCAGTGCACTCCACATTGGTCGATACCCACCCTCGTCCAGCAAAACAACCGCTCACATCGATCGACACTCACACAGGAACATCGATCGATATTCGCGCCGCAGCGAAAATTCAGGAGCAGGAGAATATTCCCTCCCCAACTAGGTTTATAGATACCTATATAAATTGTTTTGCACCCCCGAAACCACCTACACACATCAGAGCAGACACACAAGCAAAAAAGATGAACACTCACATCAACAGAAAAATCCATGAAGAGCAATCATCTTAAGAACACAAGTTCTGCAGAAATTACTCTGCCATCGATCGATGCAACTGTATCTACATCGATCGATACTACTCTAAACCCTAATCTTTCTATTTCTAAATTGAATGATTATGCAAACATTGATTACAGTTTTCTAACACCTGATGAATTTGGTATTTTCAGGGACCCAGATGGCAACGCACGTGCAATAGATGGAGGGATCTTACAAGTGTCCAGAGAGGACATAGCAGACATCCTTCAAGTAGCCAATGGACCTGACAACCTATTCTCACAGCAACGTGGCACTCCAGACGTCATTCAAACAGATCCTAACAACCACGTAGGAGTCGCCACAACAGAAATCAATCCAGATTTATCACGCCAACCAAAAAGGCAAGCATCGATCGACGGAACAACGGAGACATCGATCGACAGGGTAACACCAACGTCGATCGATAGAGATGACCCGACGTCGATCGACAGACGGTATGAATTTGGGAACCGCGCTTTTGACATGTACGGAGCCAGAAAGTTCACTTGGGAACAAAGGGACGAGTATGGAGTATGCAGAGATGAGTGTGGACACGCACGAGGCGTAGCTGGTGAGATGATACCTGTCACAAAGGACAACATCAGGAAATTACTGGAAATAGCATCTCTTTTTGAAGAGAGCCACATCTGTCTTCCAGAACATGCCACTTCCTTCACACTCACAAGACTGGCACCAGAACTCTACACCAAAGATGAAATCAATGAGATGGTGTTTGGTATTTGTGGAGCTCAGGAGAAACTGGGAGAGGAGCTCAAAACATTGGTAGAAGATACACATCAGCCTTTGGATAGAGGCTACAATGAGCTTTTCAGAAGTATGGCAGAAATGAGGACAGAAATTGAGAGTTTACGTCAGCAACTTGAGAAGGAAGCTACGACCTCAGCATCGATCGACGAAATACATGCAACATCGATCGACGTCAGTCTTCCTACAGCCCAGATCCCTGCAGAACCGAAATGTTCAACACAACATAGGGATGAATGGGAAGTCTCATACATCGACACGAGGATAAACGACGTTTACTGCCCTCTCAACAACAACGTAGACTGGTTAAGCACTAAAATCGAGCTAGTACAGCAAGATCTGGACACCATTCGCAAGAAGGACCAACAACCAGCCACATCGATCGACATGTGTACCTTCACATCGCTCGACGCTAAATTCTCAGCCATGAATGAGAGGCTGAGGACTTACGAGGACATGCATGACCGCTTTATATCACCAGGCATGACATATTTAAACAAATTGTCTAGTCAATTACTTCATGCCCAAAAGGATATTGAGAACATTACTAATCAAAGTTTTTTGCAGGCAAAATCAGCATCGATCGACAGGCTACGAGGGCCTTGGATCGATGGCAAGAAACCTGTGGAGTTACTTCCTTACACAGCAGCAGAGGTTGACAAGATCACATCCAAGATCTACACTGCTCTAGACACCATGGAGGAATGACTTGACAAACGCTGCGATGGCATCTACTTTCCATTCGACAACAAAATCAGCGGACTAGACAGCCACACAGAATGGCTACAGAAAGAAGTCAAAGCCATTCAGAGGCAACTCGCAGCCCCAACACCAGATATCAGCATCGATCGACAGGACACGAGCGAAATCGATCGATGGCAACACGCCGAGATCGACCAACGGACACATAATCGCATCGATCGACGCCGAGTCTACACCAATCGGCGAGCAACTGATACACAAGACGATAGAGTCAATGCAAAAGGAACTAACAGATCTTTCAGCATACGCCTATGACAACATAGGTTGGCACCAGGTCAGCATTGACAACGTTCAAGAAAGGCTACATAACATCTCCAATATACATGAGAAGATGGATGACAAATGGACAAGAAATGATGAGGCCCCCAAGAAGTTTCATTGCATCTTGGTCAAGAATGTGCAGAGATGACGTGGATGCTTGCTTTCCAACAAGCAGCTGTTTCGCCACCCAATAGCCAATCACTACCACAGTCAAGCTAAATGACTATAACCAAGCGCTGAGTGGGAGGCAACCCACTATTAGGTATTTTATTTTGGTTTTATTAGCTAGCATTTATTTACTTTCGTTTTATTTCTCTCAGATTTAGGAAACTCAAGTAGGAGGACCTGAATATCGACCGACGATGAGACGTCAACATCGCTCGACATAGACAACCACACGATGATCGATGTAACACTTACACATCGATCGATATCTAATCCGGTCAGATGTATCTTCCTTACTTGTTACATTTCGTACATCATAAACTATTCATCATAACTCCGGCTGAGTTACACTGGGACAGTGTAATTTAAGTATGGGGGGAGATTTACGGATATAATTTATTTTATTCTTATATAAAAAGGAATTTTAATAAAGTATGCTTAGCTATTGAAAATAAGGACTATAACATTATATTGATTTAAACTTGAATATCTAACCAATCTTTAGCACCATTTTAGATTTACTGATTGCATATAGCACTAAAGATGCTAAAGCGGATCAACCTATCAACTACACACTTGCCTTGAACCGTATGAAGTAACTAAAGCTGATTTCCAACACTAAACCTGACAAAACCGCTTGTCTTGGGGCTTGGTATACATTGGATCGGATTCTTCAGACAAGTCTGGAAGGTAACGCCTGGTTTAGATTATTTATCACATTTTCTCTCTCTAAATTTCGATCCAAGATTAGTTAGTGAGTTATTTAAAAAAATAAAATAAAATAAAATAAAAAAATAATAAATAATAATAAAAATAAAAATAAAATAAATAAAAATAAAAAAAAAAAAATAAGATCTATTGTTTAATTAGGATGAGTCTGAACATGACTTGGTGGCTAAAACCATTAAGGCTTGATTCATAAAGAGTCAAATAAAAGAGTTCGAAACGGGACTTGGAGGCGGCAATCTTCAAGGCTCGCTTTCGCAAAGAACTCTTGGATATATGTCAAAAAGAAGTGAACAGAACTTGGTGGCAACCACCATTAAGTTTTGATTCATGGAAGCCTGTCCAATCTTGGTCACTGATCCTGCAATGGAAGCAGACTTTGACTCAAGAGAGAAATTTAGAGAGAGAGAAACTAGGAACTAACTTTAACCTGCAGCTCCAGAGACCTGTCTGAAATCCTTGCATCCTGTGATCGATACTCCCAAGGTAAAGCATTCACTTTATATTTATGCTAAGAAATGAAATCAGTAGAGGGGATGTAAGACGTGAATTGATGAGTTGTGTTATGTTAGAAATGGTTGCTAAGCTAGGATATTGCATAGTGTGCTTTTGTGATTAGGACTTTTTAAATGTGGTTGCAAAATTGTTGAGGAAAGATTTCTTGCTTTAAAATCTGAAGTCCCTAATGTTTTCAAACCTCTTTGAGAGAGACTGCCTGTATTTTTTGCTTGAGGACAATCAAAAGGGTAAGTCTGGGGGAGTTGATATACCTTGGATTTGACCCGTTTTCATCCATGGTATATAGGTGTTTTACTATATATATATATATATATATATATATATATATATATATATATATCTATGTTTTCTACTCTTCTAGGTATGTTTTCAGGTTCAGGTGCCTTTGGAGTAAAGCTATGACTTTGGAGCATTTTAGAGCTTAAAGGACATTTCACCCGAGCTGACCACGTAAAGGTCGACGAGAGGAAGAACAATCGATCGATGCGCATCATTGCTGACGATCGATACCAGGAGATGCCTCGACAGATGAAGATTAATATCGATCGATGTACACAAGTACCATCGATCGATGTCGAGACACCAGACACGCGACATTTAGACTCAGCAGACTTAAAACCCAAGGCCAAGCCAAATTACCAAAATGCCTTGACGAGTTTTTAACCTAGTAGAATATATACTGTCTAAGTGTTTTGACGGCAGGCGAGCTTTTTCTAGACCTAGTTTTGTTACAAGTTTCATTTGGGAGAGAAGATCACTTGTGATTGGAACTCCTTGTTTTCATTTCTTTTCATCTATACTATGAGTTTCTATTCCTTTATTGTTATGAATTGCTTTGCTATGTCTGAGTAGTTCAATTATTAGATCCAGGGTTCAGATAGGTTTGTGGGATTAGCCCCAAACTATAGATCTGCCTTGTTGTGATATTCATGATAAATTTGTATTCATTGCTTGTTTTAGCCTTGCTAACTAGAACTTGATCATAGGATTGCATACTCAAGCACCCTTGTTATCCCATCCTGACATCTATCTATCATATTAGGACTGCTAGAGAGGGCTAACCACCAATTTAGTATATTAATATGGCATATCATACTCGCGCATAGGCCTGGCTAGAACCCGTCGATCGATGTCCTCAACTGACTATCGATCGACGTTGGCAAAGGTGTATTGGTCAACGTCTTAATAGACCATCGATCGACACTCTCTCGTCGTCGACATACTAACCGTTGAGACACGAGATCTAGTCTGTTAACCAGTGAAACATGTGACAGCTGATCACTGAGTTAAGCGATTGAGCTCTAATATATCATGCATGCAACAGTTAGGAATCTATAGGTATTATAATCTCCAATACCTGAATAGTGGCCCTGCATCTAATATCATTTCCAACCAAGTTACATTTATTATTTACTCGCTTGTTACTATTGCTATTTCATTTAGACATTTACAACCCTTAGAATTAATAAACACTATATTTAATTGTTCCCTAGCTCCTTGTGGATTTGATGCCTAAGTACTACATCTGAACCTCTTTTGATGAGAGTAACACTCCTTAGGGTAATTTGAGTGGTATCAGAGACTTCAAAGTTGAAATCTCCATGAGCTTTGGCGGATCCCAATGGTGTCGACCGATGTCAATGGATGCACATCGATCGATAGACCATGACGAAGATCAATCGACAAATTACTCCAAACATCGATCGATGTCATATGCGGAGTGTAGTGCAGTTCGAAGCATGACTCATGAAGAATTCACAGAAAAACACCCTCATTCACCCTCCCCTTTCTACGTCAAAATCGCATGAGCCAACCATCGATCGACAGAGAGTGACCGTCATCGATTGACCTACCTCATCCCCCCCCCCATCGATCAACAGGAACCTCTCACCCACCGAGTGCGATTACCATCAATCGACAGTAACCAAATCAACACACTCCGACCACCACCTAAACCTTTAGCAAACCCACCAGAACCAACACCCAACCCTTCAGACACTACACCAGAGCCTATACAAGTTGATGAGACAACTGAGGGAAGAGTGTTAAGGAAAAGGAAGGATAAAACTCCTAAGAACCTTAAGAGAGAAGCTAATGAGAAGGAGATGAATGGTTTCACTAAGAGAGTCCTCAGAATCCAAGTGGAGAAACAGTTTGATGAAGTTTATTTCACACACCGGTTGTGGATGTTCTTCAGGGAAACTAAGGAAACTGAGGAGGACATTAGGAGAATGTTTCATCATGTCAGGGAAAGGATGAAACTATGGATCACATTGAAGAAGAAGAGTGATCCTGGAAAGTTTGCAATACTATGTATGGTAAAAGGTATTGAATTTCTCCATGCACTTTGTGACACAAGAGCATCAGTCAATATCCTACCAAAGGTTATGGCAGACCAGCTGGGTCTGAAAATAGAGCCTTCATCAGAATCTTTCACCATCGTGGACCTTTCAGAAAGGAGCTCAGGAAGCATCATAAGAGACCTTGAGGTACAGATTGGTAATGCCCTTGTCCCAGTAGATTTTCATATCCTGAACATCAAGCTTAACTGCAACTCTTCACATCTGTTTGGAAGAGCTTTCCTAGCTACAGTAGGAGCTGTATGTGACATGAACACCAACAGATTGTGTCTGACACTGATAGATCCAGACATACACTATGACCTAGTTCGAGTCGTGAGACAACACGTCAACGTCGTGGAGCTTGGGAATGAGCTTGGCTACATTGCAGCATGCCATTGTGGAGCAGAGTACGAAACCAAGTACTCAAAATCAATCGACACTCACACTGTCACATCGATCAATTCATATGAGTCACCGACTACCGATGAAAGCTATCTCACGTCGCTCAACGACAGGCAACCGGCAGACTACTCCACATCCCCATATCAGTATTATCCGGACTTTGCCTTTGAACAACCCAACAAGAACAGACGTGATGACTATTCAATAGGCAGTTGGACAGACAATGGATTCCATGAAAGCTTTGCAGTGGATACTGTGATTCTTTCATCAAATGAGGATCTTACTGAGGAGTATGATAAGGACTACTGGAAGGAAAGAGCTACAGAGATTGCTCTGCAGGATGAAAGATATTCAACACATTCCCTCAACAACATGCCTACACCATCGATCTACGGAGTCTACTCAACATCGATCGATTCCCACCCTCATCCAGCAAAACAATCATCTGCATCAATCGATACCCCAACCGGTACATCGATTGATATTAAAACCGCCGCCTCAGAAAAACAAGGAGGGAATATTCCAATTCCTATCTCAAATAGGTTTAACAAAACCTATATAAGAAGTTCTGCACCTCAGAATACTTCTCACGAAACAGAAGTAGAAAAGATGAGTGCTCCAACAAATCAATCAGAAGGAACATCCAGGAAGAGCATTCAATCCCAAAACCCTAATTCAGCAGAGAAACGTCTACCATCGATCGATACATTAGTATCAACATCAATCGATTCTCATTCTAAACCTCAACTTTCTTTATCTACTACGAATATGAATATTAATTACGACTTTCTATTACCTGATGAATTTGGTATTTTCAGGGACCAAGATGGCCATGCAAGAGCTATATATGGAAGGATTCTACAAGTATCCAGAGAGGACATAGCAGATATCATTCAGCTGGCCAATGGAGCAGACAACTTGTTACGCAGCAACGCAGCATCCCAGACAACAATCCAACTGTTCCAGACAAATTTCCAAAGGCCACAACAACAGGAATTGGTTCACAACAATCGTTCAAACCTACTGGCCAAGCATCGATTGATGAGGTTGCTTATACATCGCTCAACAGGTTACACCAACGTCGCTCGATAAGGCACCTCTGCCATCGATCGATAGACATTACGAATGTGGACGTCGCGCTTATGACAACTTTGGACCCAGAAAGTTCAGATGGGAACAGAAGGACGAATATGGAGTCTATAGAGACGAGTCTGGACATGCAAGGAGCGCAACTGGTGATATGATTCCTGTTACCAAGGATGACATCAGGAAAGTTCTGGAGAGAGCATCCCTATTTGGAGAGGGCAATATATGTCTTCCAGAACAAGCCACTTCTCACACACCAACAACACTGACACCAATAACACTGGCACCAGAGATCTCCACCAAGGTGGAGATCAATGAGATGGTGACTGGTATTTGTGGAGCTCAGGAAGAGCTAGGAGATGAACTCAGGACATTGGTAGATGACACATATCAACCTTTAGGCAGAGGCTACAATCAGTTTTTCAGGTGTATGACAGAAATGAGGACATAGATTGAGAGTATGCAACACATCCTTGAGAAGGAAGCTACGACATCAACATCGATCGACGCCAGCAAAGCAACATCGATCGACGTCAAGCCACAGACATCTCAGATTCCTGCAGAACCAAAAAGTTTGGCAGAGAAGAAGGATGAATGGGAGATCCCATACATCAAAACGCGGATTAGTCTACGACCCTCTCAACAACAACGTGGACTGGTTCAGCACGAAAATTGATCTGCTACAGCAAGAGTTGGACACCATTCGCGAGAAGGATCCAACACCAGTCACATCGATCGATGTCACCTACATCTCATTGATCGACGAAAGGTTCGCAGCAGTGGAAGATATGTTGAAATAGTATGAGGATATGCATGACAGTTTTATCTCACCTATCATGCGATACTTAGACACCTTGTCTACACAGATGATTAATGTCCAGAAGGACATTGGTAAGCTTATGATCAACATAATTTTCAGGAAGAAAGTTCAACATCGATCGATAGGTTCCGCAGGACATCGCTCGACCGCAAGAAACCTACAGAACACCTTCCGTACACAGCAGCATAAGTTGATCAGATCACAACAAAGCTGTACACATCTATTAACACCTTGGAGGACCGACTTGAGAAGAGGTGCGATGACATCTACTTTCCATTTGACGCCAAACTCAGTGGACTAGATAGACAAGCAGAATGGCTACAGAAGGAAGTCAAAGCCATTCAGAGGTAACTCGCATCTCAACAACAGATATCAGCATCGACCGATGGAGCACTCTCCAAATCGAGCGACAGAGATGCACCAGCAACGATCGATAGACAATTAGTCGCATCGATCGATACCGCGTCTCCACCAGACGACGAGCAGCTGATACCAAACCACATGAAGTCCATGCAGGAACAACTGAACGAGCTATCAGAATACGCCTACAGGAAGATAAGCTGGTATCAATTCAGCATTGAGGACATCCTAGAAAGGCTATAGAACATCTCAAATGCAGTACAAAAGATGGATGAGAGATGGACCAGAAATGATGAGGCCATAAGAAGCTTCATTGCAGCTTGGTCCAGAATGTGCAGAGATGATGTGGATGCTTGTTTCCCAACAAGTAGTTGTTTTTACACCAACTAGCCAAAAACCTCCTAAGTCAAGCTAAATGACTATAACAAAGCGCTGAGTGGGAGGCAACCCACTATTAGGTAATTTCAATTGGTTTTATTAGTTACTAGTATTTATTTTTGTTTTCTTTCTTTCAGATTTATTGCAAGACCCAAGTAGGATGATTACCAACATATCGACCGTGGACGATTAGTCGACATCGATCGACATACACACACACACGACGATCGATGCATACCTATGCACATCGATCGATTCCACTCCGGTCAGGTTTATCTTCCTAATTTTTTACATTTGTACTTATGATTTATTTTCACCATAACTCCGACTGTGTTACACTGAGACAGTGTAATTTAATTATAGGGGGAGGTTTACTGATATGATTTATTCTGATTCTTATAAAAAGATTTTTAATAAATTATACTTAGCTATGTGAAAGGGACTATGATTTTATTACTTGAACATCTAACCACTCCTTAGCACCATTCTAGATTTACTGATTGCAGATAGTACTAAGATGCTAAAGTGGATCAACCTGTCAACTATACACACTTACCTTGATTGTTTGCAGGAACCAAAGCTGACCTGCAATACTAACCCTGACATAACCGCTTGTCTTTGGGCTTGGTATACATAGGATCGGATTCCTCAGATAAGTCTGGAAGGTAAAGCCTTATGTAAATTTTATTATCACATTTTCTCTCTCTATTTCGACCCTAGAGTAGTTAGTATTAGTTTTCATTTAAAAAATAAAAAAAAAGTCCGAAAATTTATTGCTTTATTAGGACTTAAGATTTAGTTAGGTGGAATCTGAACATGACTTGGTGGCTACAACCATTAAGGCTTTTTTCATAAAGATTCCAAATAAAGAATTCGAATGGGACTTGGAGGCGGCAATCTTCAAGGCTCGCTTCATATGAATTCTTGGATATAGGTCAAAAAGAAGTGAACAAGGCTTGGTGGCAAACACCATTAAGACTTGATTCATGGCAACCTGTCCAATCTTGGTCACTGATCCTGCAATGGAAGCAGACTTTGACTCAAGAGAGAAATTAGAGAGAGAGAAATCAGGAACTAAATTTTACCTGCAGATCTAGATACTTGTCTGAAAATCCTTGCATCTTGTGATCGATACTCCCAAGGTAAAGCATGCACTTTTCTATTTATGCTAAGAAATGAGGTTAGTAGAGGGGAATGTGAGACATGATTTTCTGAGTTGTAGACTAGTTTAATTTGGTTGCTAAGCTAGGATAGTGCATAATGTACTTTTGTGATTAGGACTTTTAGATATGGATTGCGAAATTGTAGAGGTGATGATTTCTATGTGATTAATCTATAAGTCCTTGTTGTTTTCAAACCTCTTTTAGAGAGACTGCGTGTTTGTTTTGCTTGAGGACAAGCAAAAGGGTAAGTCTGGGGGAGTTGATATACCATATATTTGACCCGTTTTCACCCATGGTATATAAGAATTTTACTATCTATATACTATATATTCTATCCTATTACGTATGTTTTCAGGTTCAGAAGTATCTTGGAGTAAAGTGATGATTATAGAGCATTTAGGAGCTTAAATGAGATTTCATCCGAGCTGACCATTAGAGGTCGATACGAAGGAGAGACAATCGATCGATGCACATCCTGTACCATCGATCGATGCTGAGACGCGGACGATTGAAGATTATGATCGATCGATGTACATCCTGTACCATCGATCGATGCTGAGACGCGGACGCGTGACCTAGTTGCAGCCGACTTTAAACCCAAGACTTTACCAAATTACAAAAATACCCCTGATGAGTTTTTAACCTAATAGATTATATACTTGCCTAAGTGTTTAGAGGCAGTAGAGCTTTTAGCCACGTTTTGTGTTTTCTTATTTTCAGTAAAGAGTTTTAGGAGAGAAGATCATAGAGAGATTTGTGTTTGGAACTCCATTTGATTCATCTATTCGATTCTATGCAGTTTTCAATTACATTTTGTGTCATGAAATGCTTAGCTATGTCTGAGTAGTTCACCTGTTAGATTCAGGGTTCAAATAGGTTAGAGGGATTAGCCCCAATTATAGATTGCTAAGTTGTGGTATTTATTGATAGATTGATCTTAATGCTTGTTCTAGATTAACTACCTAGAATATTGAATCTAGGAATCTGCATGAGTTAAGCAACCTTGACCATCCAGTCCTGAATCTAATCTGTCAGACTAGACGATAGGAAAAAGGCTACCACTGAACCAGGAAGCTAGTGTTCATTATCAACTTGCACCTAGGGCTTAACTAGAAGCATCGATCAATACTGTCTTCTGACAATCGATCGATCTTGCGAAAGGTGTATCGATCGATGTTCCTATAGGACCATCGATCGACACTTTCTTGTGGTCAATAAACGTCAGTTGAGATCCAAGATCTAGTTAGTTAACCAGTGAAACATTGCCATTGTTGATCACTGTGTTAAGGGGTTGAGTTCTAACATATCATGCAAGCAACTGATAGGCATCTGTAGGATTATAATCTCCAACACCTGAATAGAAACCCTGCATCTAATATCTTTCCAATAAGTTACACCCCCAATCATCTTGTTAGTTGAGCAATATACTTGCTCATTTAGGATTGCTATTTACATTTAAACCAATAAACAACAAAACCATAGAATTAACAATCATCTAGATTTAATATGTTCCCAGCTCCTTGTGGATTCGATTCCTAAGTACTACAATTGAACCTTATATTTGAGAGAGTAATTCACTCCTTAGGGTAATTTGAGTTGTATCAACGACCTTGACGGTATGATCTGTGCTCTACGGCTGAACGCGCTGACCAAGGCGGCTGAATCATTAGGGTTGGAGGCGGTTAACCAAGCCGACATGCTTACTCGGATTCGGTTAGCCCAAGGTCAGGACCAGAACCTCCAAAAGGTTGCTCAAAATGACCAGACTGCAAAGGATGGTACCATCCTAGTCAATGGTCGGATCAATGTTCCTAATGATAAAAGTCTTAAGGAAGAGATTATGAGCGAAGCTCACAAGTCCAGATTCTCGGTTCTTCCTGGTGCTACCAAGATGTACCAGAACCTTAAGAAGTTTTATCATTAGATCCGTATGAAGGCAGATGTCACTGAATGGGTGGCGAAGTGTCGTACTTGCCAACTCATTAAAGCAGAACATCAAGTGCCTAGTGGCTTACTACAAAACTTGCCTATTTCGGAATGGAAATGGGACCACATCACAATGGACTTTGTGACTGGCTTCCCTACCACCAGGAATACGAAAGACGCGGTTTGGGTTGTGGTGGATCACCTAACCAAATCGGTGCACTTTCTGGCCATCCAGAAGACGGACGGTGTAGAAACCCGTTAAAAAAAGGAGAATGGTCGAATATCTTTGTGGTGGTCGAGTTGCGGGCGATCAGATAGTTCTTGTTTGAACCATGAGTCAAGTATGCCCCTAGGCCATGGTTTGACAATGTCTTAGATTTATCATATGGATCTTTTGGAAGCAAGCACGACGGGATCGAAGCTCGATAGGAAAATCCAAAATTAGACAAAAATGCTAATTTCGGTATTATGAAGTCTTCAATGAAGCCGAAGGATCGGGAAATATTTTCTCTCAAGTTCAGAGATCAATTGGAGTTTATTAAAAATGTCCAGAGCATCAGAAAGGGCATAGAAAATATTTGGGATTGATAACGGGACGAAAATTCACCAGAATGGTCGAAATCAGGCAAATGGACCGAGAAGCTCGAGGTGGCTTGTTGCATGGGTTCAGAACGTGGTGTCAACTGTCCAGCAAGCTGAGTGTCTACAGAAACTCGAGGTGTCGCCGTGCATGGAAGCTGCACATGCAGCCTGACATGTAGAAGCACGAGGTGGATCGACAAAGCACGAGGTGTCTCCGTGCATGCAACCGAAGCATGCGGCCAGCCATGTGTGTGATGCTATGGCGCCTTGCATGAGTTCCAGTCATGCAGCCTGACATCTGGGAGGAGTGGTGGCGTCCTGCATGTGTCCTGGACATTCAACCAGACATGTGGAGCACGAGGTGTCGCTGCACATGCGTCTGGAGCCATGCGAAGCGACACACGGGCTGCCACCAACCTGAAGCTGATTGGCTGTTGTCTTCTATAAATATGATACTACTCAAATTACCCTAAGGAGTGTTACTCTCATCAAAAGAGGTTCAGATGTAGTACTTAGGGATCGAATCCATAAGGAGTTAGGGAACAATTAAATCTAATGTTTATTAATTCTAAAGGTTGCAAATGTTTAAATGAAATAGCAATAGTAACAAGCGAGTAAATAATAAATGTAACTTGGTTGGAAATGATATTAGATGCAGGGCCACTATTCAGGTGTTGGAGATTATAATACCTATAGATGCCTAACTGTTGCATGCATGATATATTAGAGCTCAATCGCTTAACTCAGTAATCAGCTGTCGCATGTTTCACTGGTTAACAGACTAGATCTTGTGTCTCAACGGCTAGTATGTCGACAACGAGAGAGTGTCGATCGATGATCTATTAAGACGTCGATCGATACACCTTTGCCAACGTCGATCGATAGTCAGTTGAGGACATCGATCGACGGGTTCTAGCCAGGCCTATGCGCGAGTATGATATGCCCTACTAAGATACTAAATTGGCGGTTAGCCCTCTCTAGAAATCCTAATATGATAGATAGATGTCAGGATGGGATAACAAGGGTGCTTGAATATGCAATCCTATGATCAAGTTCTAGTTAGCAAGGCTAAAACAAGCAATGAATACAAATCTATCATGAATATCACAACAAGGCAGATCTATAGTTTGGGGCTAATCCCACAAACCTATCTGAACCCTGGATCTAATAATTGAACTACTCAGACATAGCAAAGCAATTCATAACAATAAAGGAATAGAAACTCATAGTATAGATGAAAAGAAATGAAAACAAGGAGTTCCAATCACAAGTGATCTTCTCTCCAAAACTCTCTTCTCTCTCTCTCAAAATGAAACTTGTAACAAAACTAGGGTCTAGAAAGCTCTCCTGCCGTCAAAACACTTAGGCAGTATATAATCTACTAGGTTAAAAACTCATCAGGGCATTTTGGTAATTTGGCTTGGCCTTGCGTTTTAAGTCTGCTGAATCCAAAATGTCGTGTGTCTGGTGTCTCGACATCGATCGATGGTACTTGTGTACTTCGATCGATATTAATCTTCATCTGTCGAGGTATCTCCTGGTATCGATCGATAGCACTGATACGCATCGATCGATTGTTCTTCCTCTCGTCGACCTCTACGTGGTCAGCTCGGCTGAAATGTCCTTTAAGCTCCAAAATGCTCCAAAGTCATAGCTTTACTCCGAAATGCACCTGAACCTGAAAACATACCTAGAAGAGTAGAAAACATAGATATATATATATATATATATAGTAAAACACCTATATACTATGGATGAAAACGGGTCAAATCCAAGGTATATCAACTCCCCCAGACTTACCCTTTTGCTTGTCCTCAAGCAAAACATACATGCAGTCTCTCTGAAAGAGGTTTGAAAATATTGGAGACTTAAGATTTTAAAGCCTAGAAATCTTTCCTCAACAATTTTGCAACCACATTTAAAAAGTCCTATCACAAAAGCACACCATGCAATATCCTAGCTTAGCAACCATTTCTAACATAACACAACTCATCAATTCACGTCTGACATCCCCTCTACTGATTTTATCCTAGCTTTACCTTGGGAGTATCGATCACAGGATGCAAGGATTTCAGACAAGTATCTGGAGCTGCAGGTAAGAGTTAGTTCCTAGTTTTTCTCTCTCTAATTTTCTCTCTTGAGTCAATGTCTGCTTCCATTGCAGGATCAGTGACCATGATTGGATAGGCTTCCATGAATCAAAACTTAATGGTGGCTGCCACCAAGTTCTGTTCACTTCTTTTTGACCTATATCCAAGAGTTCTTTGCGAAAGCGAGCCTTGAAGATTGCCGCCTCCAAGTCCCGTTTCGAACTCTTTTATTGGAGTCTTTATGAATCAAGCCTTAATGGTTTTAGCCACCAAATCCTGTTCAGACTCATCCTAATTAAACAATAGATCTTATTTATTTATTTATTATATATATATATATATATTTTTCAAATAACTCACTAACTAATCTAGGATCGAAATTTAGAGAGAGAGAAAGCGTGATAAATAATCTACACCAGGCGTTACCTTCCAGACCTGTCTGAAGAATCCGATCCCATGTATACCAAGCCCCAAGACAAGCGGTTATGTCAGGTTTAGTGTTGGAAATCAGCTTTGGTTACTTCATACGGTTCAAGGCAACTGTGTAGTTGATAGGTTGATCTGCTTTAGCATCTTTAGTGCTATCTGCAATCAGTAAATCTAAAATGGTGCTAAAGATTGGTTAGATATTCAAGTTTAAATCAATATAAGATTATAGTCCTTATTTTCAATAGCTAAGCATAATTTATTAAAATTCTTTTTTATATAAGAATAAAATAAATTATATCAGTAAATCTCCCCCCATACTTAAATTACACTGTCCCAGTGTAACTCAGCCGGAGTTATGATGAAATAGTTCATGATGTACGAAATGTAACAAGTAAGGAAGATACATCTGACCGGATTAGATATTGATCGATGTGTAAATGTTACATCGATCGCCGTGTGGTTGTCTATGTCGAGCGATGTTGACGTCTCGTCGTCGGTCGATATTCAGGTCCTCCTACTTGGGTCTCCTAAATCTGAAAGAAATAAAATGAAAGTAAATAAATGCTAGCTAATAAAACCAAAATAAAATACCTAATAGTGGGTTGCCTCCCACTCAGCGCTTGGTTATAGTCATTTAGCTTGACTGTGGTAGTGATTGGCTATTGGGTGGAGAAACAGCTGCTTGTTAGAAAACAAGCATCCACGTCATCTCTGCACATTCTGGACCAAGATGCAATGAAACTTCTTGTGGCCTCATCATTTCTTGTCCATTTGTCATCCATCTTCTCAAGTACATTGGAGATGTTCTGTAGCCTTTCTTGAACGTTGTCAATGCTGACCTGGTGCCAGCCTATGTTGTCATAGGCGTATGCTGAAAGTTCTGTCAGTTCCTTTTGCATTGACTCTATCGTCTTGTGTATCAGCTGCTCGCCGATTGGTGTAGACTCGGCGTCGATCGATGCGATTATGTGTTCGTTGGTCGATCTCGGCGAGTTGCCATCGATCGATTTCGCTCGTGTCCTGTCGATCGATGCTGATATCTGGTGTTGAGCTGCGAGTTGCCTCTGAATGGCTTTGACTTCTTTCTGTAGCCATTCTGCGTGGCTGTCTAGTCCACTGATTTTGTTGTCGAATGGAAAGTAGATGTCATCGCAGCGTTTTTCAAGTCGTTCCTCCATGGTGTCTAGAACAGTGTAGATCTTGGATGTGGTCTTGTCAACCTCTGCTGTTGTGTAAGGAAGTAACTCCACAAGTTTCTTGCCATCGATCCAAGGCCCTCGTAGCCTGTCGATAGATGCTGTTATTTTGTCTGCAAAAAATTTTGATTAGTAATGTTATCAATATCCTTTTGGGCATGAAGTAATTGACTAGACAATTTGTTTAAATCTATCATGACTGGTGATATGAAGCGGTCATGCATGTCCTCGTAAGTCCTCAGCCTCTCATTGATGGCTGAGACTTTAGCTCCGAGCGATGTGAAGGTACACATGTCTATCTATGTGGCTGGTTGTTGGTACTTCTTGCGAATGGTGTCCAGATCTTGCTGTAGTAGCTCGATTTTAGTGCTTAGCCAGTCCACGTTGTTGTTGAGAGGGAAGTAAACATCGTTTATCCTCGTGTCAATGTAAGAGACTTCCCATTCATCCCTGTGTTGTGTTGAACATTGCGGTTCTGCAGGGATCTGGGCTGTAGGAAGACTGACGTCGATCGATGTTGCATGTGGTGCGTCGATCGATGCTGAGGTCGTAGCTTCCTTCTCAAGTTGCTGACGTAAACTCTCAATTTCTGTCCTCATTTCTGCCATACTTCTGAAAAGCTCATTGTAGCCTCTATCCAAAGGCTGATGTGTATCTTCTACCAGTGATTTGAGCTCCTCTCCCAGTTTCTCCTGAGCTCCACAAATACCAAACACCATCTCATTGATTTCATCATTGGTGTAGAGTTCTGGTGCCAGTCTTGTGAGTGTGAAGGAAGTGGCATGTTCTGGAAGACACATGTGGCTCTCTTAAAAAAGAGATGCTCTTTCCAGTAATTTCCTGATGTCGTCCTTTGTGACAGGTATCATATCACCAGTTACGCCTCGTGCGTGTCCAAACTCATCTCTGTAGACTCCATACTCGTCCCTTTGTTCCCAAGTGAACTTTCTGGCTCCGTACTTGTCAAAAGCGCGGTTCCTAAATTCATACCGTCTGTCGATCGACGTTGGGTTATCTCTATCGATCGACGTTGGTGTTACCCTGTCGATCGATGTCTCCGTTGTACCGTCGATTGATGCTTGCCCCTTTGGTTGGCATGATAGATCTGGATTTATTTCTGTTGTAGCGACTCCTACGTGGTTGTTAGGATCTGTTTGAATGACGTCTGGAGTGCCACGTTGCTGTGAGAATAGGTTGTCAGGTCCATTGGCTACTTGAAGGATGTCTGCTATGTCCTCTCTGGACACTTGTAAGATCCTTCCATCTATTGCACGTGCGTTGCCATCTGGGTCCCTGAAAATACCAAATTCATCAGGTGTTAGAAAACCGTAATCAATGTTTGCATAATCATTCAATTTATAAATAGAAAGATTAGGGTTTAGAGTAGTATCGATCGATGTAGATACAGTTGCATTGGTCGATGGCAGAGTAATTTCTGTAGAACTTGTGTTCTTAAGATGATTGCTCTTCATGGATTTTTCTGTTGATGTAGATGGAAGAGTGTTCATCTTTTTTGCTTGTGTGTTTGCTCTGGTGTGTGGAGGTGGTTTCGGTGGTGCAAAACGATTTATATAGGTATCTATAAACCTAGTTGGGGAGGGAATATTCTACTGCTCCTGAATTTTCGCTGCGGTGCGAATATCGATCGATGTTCCTGTGTGAGTGTCGATCGATATGAGCGGTTGTTTTGCTCGGCGAGGGTGGGTATCGACCGATGTGGAGTGCACAGCGTCGAACGATGTTGGAAACGTGTTTGTGAACTTATGTGTTTCAAGTCTTTCATCCTGCAAAGACATTTCTATTGCACATTCCTTCCAATAATCCTCATCGTATTCCTCTGTATGTTCCTCATTAGGTGAAGTAATTACAGTGTCAACTGCAAAACTTTCATGGAAACCACTGTCTGCCCAACTGCCTATGGAATAATCATCATGTCCTCTCTTGCTTGGAGGTTGGAAGGCAAAGTGTTGGTAACAGTTGGTAACAATGATTGGGTGGAGCGAAATGGTCAACTGGGTGCATTACGTCGAGTGACGTGTTGTTGTGGTCATCGGTCACCGTTGACTCATTGGAATCGATCGATGGAAAGGTTGGGGTGTCGATCGATTCCGAGTACTCTGTTTCGTACTCCGATTCATACTCTGCTCCACAATGGCATGCGCCAATGAAGCCAAGTTCTTTCCCGTAATCCACAGAATTAATGACCTTTCTTTTAGGTCGAATGGGGTCATAGCGGATGTTTGGGTCTATGAGCGTTAGACACAATTTGTTTTTGTTCATGTCACATACAGCTCCTACTGTAGCTAGGAAAGATCTCCCAAGCAGAAGTGAAGAGTTCCAGTTAAGCTCGATGTCTAGGACATGAAAATCTACAGGGACAAGGGCATTACCAGTATGTACCTCCAGATCTCTTATGATTCCTCCTGATCGTTTCTCTGAAAGATCCACGAAGGTGAAGGACTTCGTTGAAGGTTCGATGGTCAAACCAAGCTGGTCTGCCATGATCCTAGGGAGGATACTAACTGATGCTCCTATGTCACACATTGAATGGGGAAATTCAACACCTTTGACTACGCATGGTATTGCAAACTTCCCAGGATCACTCTTCTTCGTCAATTTGATCATGTGTTTCATCTTCTCTCTGACTTGATGAAACATTCTCCTAATGTCCTCCTCAGTTACCTTTGTTTCTCTGAAGAACATCCACAACCGATGTGTGAAGTAAGCTCCATCAAAAAGTTTTTCGATTGGGATTTTGAGGACCCTTTTAGTGAAACCATCCATCTCCTTATCGTTAGCTTCCCTCTTAAGGTTTTTAGGAATCTTCTCCTTTCTTTTCCTTAACCTTCTCCCTTCAGCTTCTTGTTCTTCTTGAACTGATTCTGGTGAACTATTTAAAGGGTTGGGTTTTGGTTCGGGTGGGTTAGCTAATGGTTTAGGTGGTGGTCTGAGTGCGTTGATGTAATCATTATCGATTGAGGGTAACCGCACTCGGTACGTCAGAGGTGCCTGTCGATCGATGGGAGGTGTGTTGTGACGATCGACGTCGGACTCACTCTGTCGATCGATCGATTTTATCATAGAAAGGGGAGGGTGGGTGAGGATGCTTAGCTGTGAATTCTTCATGAGTTAGAATTCGAACCGCATTGCATTCAGTCGATTCAGCGGTCGACGTCGATCGATGACTGGAGTAATCCGTCCATCGATCTTCATCATGGTCTGTCGATCGATGCTAGTTGATCGACATCGGTCGACACCATTGAGAGCCGCCGAGACTCATGGAGCTTTCGATTTCGAAGTCTCCTTCCTCAAGCATTTCATTTCTCACCACTTGCCAGAAATCATCATCTATGATGGCATTTACGTGGTGTTTCCCTTTGTCGGCTCCTGCCTCTCTAGCGAAAGCTTCTTGCCTCTTTATAGTCTCGCCCGTCTGAATTACTTGGGTTTCAAGTTTTCTCACCTGAGTCCCTAAGGTCTCGATTTTGGTGTTCAGATTGTTGTAGGCGGAGTCTAATTTACCGTTGAAATCCACGGTGATTTGTTGTTGTCCCAACAGTACTCGATCAAGCATTTCTTCAATCTTGCTTTCCTGAGTCTGGGGTGGTGGATTTTGGTAGTAAGAGTTCGAGTAGCTTTTGCTGTTGTTGAAGGGTTTTTGAAATTGTGAACTTTGGTTACTTCTTTGCCATTTCCAAAGAAGTTTTGTTTCCGCCCTGGTTTCCAAATTTCTGGAATCCGGTACCTCCGATGTAGTTCACATTTTCTTCTCCTTCCGTATCTGCTACTTCTCCTTCAGCTGAACAGACTTGCTTCCTAAGAAGCTCGTGCACCACATCTAACTTAGCTCTTACTTCGTCCATCTGTTCCTTCCCGATAGAGGCTACAGACTTCTTCCGTTCAGAGTCAGTGTTTTTGGTGCTGCTGCTGTTAGCAAGGTTTTCGATAAGTCTCACAGCTTCCAACGGATTCCGAGTAGTGAAGTTTCCTTCACTCGCCGTATCAAGAGCCATTTGATACTGTAAGGCGAGACCTCGGAAGAAAGTGCTTAGCAGCTGCACTTCGTTAAATCCGTGGTGTGGACAGTCTCGCTGGAAGAACCTAAATCTAATCCACGCATCTTTGAAGGACTCTCCAGCCTTCTGCGAGAATGTGGAAATTTTGTTCCGAAGTTCGTCAGCGCGCGCCTCATCGAAGAAGTTTCGTAAGAAAGCATTCATGATGTCGGTCCAGGATGTTAAAGATTATGTGGGTTGCTGCCTAAGCCAGTGCATCGCTTCTCCATTCAGCGTGTATCTGAAGAGCTTGCACAGCAGGTAATATTCGGGGACTCCTTCCATCCGAATAGCAGCGATTAGATCCTCGAACCATTCCAGATGGTCCATAGGATGCTCATGCGGTAACCCAGAGTAGGGTATCTGCGACACGAGAGTGTAGTATTGAGGCTTCAGCTCGAAATTCTGCTTCTGGATCTCCGGAAGTCGAATAGCTCTGTTGGAATAGTACTCATCTGGGCGATTGTAGTCGGCCAGTGGTTTCGATTGAGCGTCCTCATCTACAGGTTGAGCAGCTCCTGTAGCATCAGAATCAGGGATTACAGTCCCCTGAGCATCTATTTTCTGACCTATTGCATTACGCAGCTGACCGGCCTGGTCATACAGGTTTCCGTTCTCGTCCTGTGTTAGAATAATAATGTTTACCATTTTTGACGACACGGTATCGATCGACGTACGCGGTGTAGTATCGATCGTTGTCGAACGATTGGGATCGATGGACGATGATGGTCTGGTGTCGGTCGACGGTTGGTTGTGCGTATCGATCGACGACGAAGTTGTTTCGTCGAGCGATGTGGAACGTTGACCTCTACGGATGGTGCGTTCCAAATGAGCAGGATCATCTGAGAACAGCAAGTCTTTCTCCTTGTTGCTTCTGGTACCGCTGGGCATGCACCTAAAAGACAAGAAAAAGATTATTAGAAAGGGGGTAGAGAAAATAATAAGAATCAATAAAACAAAATCTAATGGCGATCAAAGCTCCCCGGCAACGGCGCCAAATTTGATACCACTCAAATTACCCTAAGGAATGTTACTCTCATCAAAAGAGGTTCAGATGTACTACTTAGGGATCGAATCCACAAGGAGCTAGGGAACAATTAAATCTAGTGTTTATTTAATTTAAAGGTTGCAAATGTTTATATGAAATAGCAATAGTAACAAGCGAGTAAATAATAAATGTAACTTGGTTGGAAATGATATTAGATGCAGGACCACTATTCAGGTGTTGGAGATTATAATACCTATAGATGCCTAACTGTTGCATGCATGATATTTTGGAGCTCAATCGCCTAACTCAGTGATCAGCTGTCGCATGTTTCACTGGTTAACAGACTAGATCTCGTGTCTCAATGGTTAGTATGTCGACAACGAGAGAGTGTCGATCGATGGTCTATTAAAACGTCGACCGATACACCTTTGCCAACGTCGATCGATAGTCAGTTGAGGACATCGATCAACGGGTTCTAGCCAGGCCTATGCGCGAGTATGATATGCCCTACTAAGATACTAAATTGGCGGTTAGCCCTCTCTAGAAATCCTAATATGATAGATATATGTCAGGATGGGATAACAAGGGTGCTTGAATATGCAATCCTATGATCAAGTTCTAGTTAGCAAGGCTAAAACAAGCAATGAATACAAATCTATCATGGATATCACAACAAGGCAGATCTATAGTTTGGGGCCAATCCCACAAACCTATCTGAACCCTGGATCTAATAATTGAACTACTCAGACATAGCAAAGCAATTCATAACAATAAAGGAATAGAAACTCATAGTATAGATGAAAAGAAATGAAAACAAGGAGTTCCAGTCACAAGTGATCTTCTCTCCAAAACTCTCTTCTCTCTCTCTCAAAATGAAACTTGTAACAAAACTAGGTCTAGAAAGCTCTCCTGCCGTCAAAACACTTAGGCAGTATATAATCTACTAGGTTAAAAACTCGTCAGGGCATTTTGGTAATTTGGCTTGGCCTTGGGTTTTAAGTATGCTGAATCCAAAATGTCGTGTGTCTGGTGTCTCGACATCGATCGATGGTACTTGTGTACATCGATCGATATTAATCTTCATCTGTCGAGGCATCTCCTGGTATCGATCGATAGCACTGATGCGCATCGATGTGGGAACCGAAATTTGCACTGTCGATTTCCGTTTAAATAAGGAAACTAGGAAAACCCTAATTTCCCAGAGGACCCGGATATCTGCTAATTACCACACGTCAGGCAATCAGAACACGAGAAAAACAACGATAAAGAATAAGAAATCGAAAAAGAGAGCAAAGAAGATCTTATTCCGAATTTGCGTATGAGCGTTTACAACAAGGTATAAGCCTGGGCTCGAGAGCTGTCGGCGAGATTCCTAGTTCTAGCAACCCTAAGACGGCTAAACCTAATTGAGTCGCAGCTCGAAATAACAAAAACGGAAAAATGCCTAAATTGCTCTAAGTGCTAAGTTTGCTCTGAAAAGAGTTCTCCCTCATGCTCCTCGCCTAGGACTCCTTATATACTAGCTCCAAGGTCGGTTTACGCTTTTACTCTTCTGCCCTTAAGCCGTCATAGTATAAAAATGGAGATATTCCATTTTTCCCGACCTTCACAATTATCTTCAAAACTTCCGTATTTATCCGAGGAAACTTGACATTTATCCTTCCTTGTGGGCCAAGCGTAAACCGTGCTGTGGTTTACGGGCTTTTGGTTAAGATCGTAGGATGGGCCTCGAGTCGTGTTTTAGGTCCCTTTGGGACGTCTTCCGACTCGACACGTTTACTACGATTTCTTTGGACAAAGAACGAACTTTCCGCGGTTTCTAATCCGCGAAGTTTGATCGATGAGTTAGAATAGCGGAAAACATAGACTGAGCCTGCTATGGTCTTCAGGAGATAGCATTTGAAGGTTTGACGAGGATGCATGGACTGGTGTCGTATCGATGTTCGGAAGGGTTGAATCGCTACACAGCGACCGAACTTTGGCTCTAGCCCGGTCGCTACGTAGCGACCGAGCGGGACGAGCGCTCGGTCGCTATGTAGCGACTGAGCTTTGGCTTGAACTCGGTCGCTACGTAGCGACCGAGCGGGATGATCGCTCGGTTGCTATGTAGCGACCGAGCTTCGGCTCGAGCTCGGTCGCTACGTAGCGACCGAGCTTTGGCTCGAGCTCGGTCGCTACGTGGCGACCGAGTGGGTCGGACGTTCGGTCGCTATGTAGCGGCCGATATCGGCCCGGACTTGGTTGCTACGTAGCGACCGGACGGCGTGTATGCGCGGTAATTACGCAACGACCGAGCTTGGTTTGTTTGGTTTGAATCTTCAAGGATACTTCTTTGTAAAAACTTCATATTGGTTATTCTTTTACGAAAGTTATATCTTTCTTTTTACAATCTCTTTTGGAAATACGATCTCCGAGGATTTTCGGGTGGTAATTCCGTCGTGACCGTTTTTTACCCCAACAATCGATCGATTGTTCTTCCTCTCGTCGACCTCTACGAGGTCAGCTCGGGTGAAATGTCCTTTAAGCTCTAAAATGCTCCAAAGTCATAGCTTTACTCCGAAATGCACCTGAACCTGAAAACATACCTATAAGAGTAGAAAACATAGATATATATATATATATAGTAAAACACCTATATACCATGGATGAAAACGGGTCAAATTCAAGGTATATCAAAATACCCCACGACCTCAGCTCATTTATTCGCATCCAGACCTGTCCAAACCAAGTTAAAAACGTGAGAGAAAAGTAGAAAAAGAAAGCAAGAGTTTTTTTATCTTTTTCGAGAGTTCTAGAGAGTTTTTGAGGCCAGTTCTCTATTGATTTCGAGTCAGCACCTAGGGACGGTTATGTCCAACTGAATTCGTCCAGGCCACCCAGTTCCTTTGATGATCAAGTGGAGGTGATGTCCAGAGTTAGTTCAGTTCCACGGTTTCAGATCAGTCGAAGTTCTGATCGATACTCCGCCGGGAAGTCCGAAGAACTGTCCAGAAGCTAGAGGAGGTTCTGTCCGAGTCCAGATCAGTCCGTCCAGACCTGTTAGTATTTACATGGTGAAGCCGAGGTTCTGTCCAAGTTGATTTCAGTCCAGTCCAGTCAAGTCGTCCATTGGGTTTTGGCCAAGTCTTCTCCGATCAACCAGCTGCTTATGGGCAAAGAACACTGTGAGTTGTGATCAATTGATTGCTGACTTGTTTTCATGCAGGTTCCCGTTACTTGGAAGTTGGATCAGGGCAGGAGGCCAGGTCTAACTGAGTAACGGTTTGATTAGTTAATAGTTGAGTATTAGGTGATTGAGTTGATAGCATGCTTAGTTATTGCTTAGGAATCGTAGTAGCATGCTAATGGTTAGGTTAATTGGTTAGTTAGTGAATGCGGAATACTTAGATGATATCGCTAAGTTGTGGATAGTTAGGTATTCTGGAATTAGTCTTTATGCTAGATTGTGGAATATGTTTGATTGGGTTGTGATTACTACTTGAAACCTTGTGTTATTTTACCGGGTTTAGTATAAGTCATGTATTGGCCATATAGCATTTGTGTAACCCACAATGCTAGGCATGTTTGAAGTGGAATCTGTTGATTGTGTGGTAATTAATACTAGGAACCTTGTGTTATTTTTACCGGGTTTAGTATTAATCATATATTGGCCGATAGCATTTGTGTAACCCACAATGCTAGGCATATTGGGGTGAGTTAGTGTTCCTTCAGACCTCGTACCCGGCGGGTTCACGGAAACCCCTTATTCGCTGGATCGGGAAGACTCAGATAGACGGGTTCATGGCCTATGACTGAGTGATTACACGACGGTGTAATGTGGCAGTGGCCCGAAGAACTTTGGGCTATAGCGCGGTGACGCGAAGGACAGTGGGCCGCGGTCGGTTGAAAGTTCCTTCTTCTGGCCTTTATGGTAGGAAGATAGGATATTGCCGATAGTGAAGGAGGAACATAACGTCACCAGGGCCCGAGTTTGTTATATATATTATATCGTGTTTTGGGTTGCTAAACCCTGGTTTAAATCGAGTTTGAGTTTGGTGATGAGTTAATAATTAGCATAATGCTAGTTATCTTTCTATCGTTTACCGCTGCATCTTTCGGATATTGCTTACTGTTATTGAATTGTGTTGTGAGGTGAACCTCTCACTTTAGATTGTTTGGGGTTGGATAGCAAGGGGTTGTATTTGTTAGTTGGGGATCATAATTCACTGAGTAACATTAGGTTACTCATCCAACTCCGTTGTCCTTTTTGCAGGTCGCTTTAGGCAAGGATGATCGGATAGCTGGGTGCTGGACGTTAGTACCGCCAGTGTAGATTTTCATGCCTTTTGTAAACGTTATTTTGGATTTGTTTTTAGTTGACTCGTTTTGGCATTAGGCCGGGACCGGTCTCGAATTGTATCAATGTATGGATATTTCTCGAATCAATAAAGTAATTGTTTTATATGCGCTTCATGAGTACTCTGATATTTGACTAGTCCGGTCTAATACAACGTTAGTTCGTAGTACGGGTTGAAAAGCCTTAGGCCTCGATCTAGCAGAAAACGCTAAGTCTAGGTACGGGTTGCAAAGCCTTGTCCCTTGACGCAGCAGGACGAGTTAGTGGATGAACTGGTCTAGGTCGTGGAGAAAATTTTGTGACTCTGACCGGATCGTCCCTAACCCGTCACATAGTGCTTCCGGATCATGGTGTTGGGTTTGACGGCCAGTCATTTTCTTGTTTGATTGTTGGCTGGCCGGTTGGCCTTTCATCTCCAACCCTGGGTGTTGGACGGTCGATCGGTCATGTTCTTGTTTGATTGTTGGCCGGTTGATCGACCATATGTCTAAGATGGTTCAGGGGTGTTACATACGGGGTCTATCAGATTGTACGCAAGTACATAGACAAAATCGTCCAACTGCATGGTGTTCCGGCAAGCATTGTATTAGATAGGGACTCAAGATTCACATCTTATTTCTGGAGAGCTTTTCAAAAAGCTTTAGGAACTAGAGTGAACATGAGTACTACCTATCACCCACAAATGGATGGACAATCTGAACTGACGATTCAGACATTGGAAGATATGTTACGAGCATGTGTCTTAGACTGGGGTGATTCCTGGGAAAGACATTTACCCTTAGTGTAAATTTCTTATAACAATAGCTTCCATATGAGCATTGGCATGTCTCCATATGAAGCTCTGTATGGACGGCCGTGCAGGACCTCGTTATGCTGGACCCAAGTGGGGGAGCGTATCATGATTGGTCCAGAGATAGTCGAAGAAACAACTGAAAAGATAAAATTCTTGAAGGAAAAGATGAAAGAGGCACAAGATCGAGCCAAGAACTACGCAGAAAAACAAAGAAAAGATCTGGAGTTCGCGGTCGATGACTTTGTATACCTCAAGATGATAACTTTTAGGGGACGGATGACAATTTCCAAGAGAAGGAAACTCGACCCGAGATACTTAGGTCCATTCAAGATCATTGAACGGGTTGGTAAGGTGGCATACAAGTTGGAATTGCCAACAGCAATGGAGGCATTCCACAATGTGTTCCATGTCTCACAACTCAGGAAATGTCTAACGGACCAAGATGTCATTGTACCAGAAATTCCTTCTGATCTGGGTACGAACTTAACCTTAGAAACAAGGCCGGTTCGAATCTTAGATAGGATGGAAAAAGCAATGAGAAAGAAAACTATCCAGATGGTCAAGGTCGTCTGGGATTGTAGTGGACGTGAGGAAATCACTTGAGAGACCGAGGCTAGAATGAAAGCCGACTATCCGGAGTGGTTCAGTCAGTTCATGGATGAGGATACACTTGGTTCAGATTCGAGGACGAATCCCTTGCAAGTGGGGGAGACTTATCGCATCCCCAATCCTGAATAGGATTGTTGGAACGACCATGGTTTGAGGAAACGTACTAGCTACTCTTAAGACATAAAGGCAAGCGTTCCATGGCCAAGTAAGAAGGTTAAGGACATAAGGAAACTTAGACTTAACCTTATAAAAGCAAAGAGACAGCTAGGACGAGTAAGACGGTAACTGGACGAAGTGATCGAGTAGCTCGACCAGCTCAACGAAGCTAGGTTAATTTCACTCCAGCTCGACCAATACTAAGTCAGCCCCACCAGCTGAACTACGAGCTCACTCGGCTGAGGCAGCTGGGAGTCAGCTCATCTCAGCTAGACAGACTGTTCGGGTTTCGGACCGATGGTCAGGGTCCGGGTCAGTGGCGGGCTGTGAGGTCCAGCCATGAGGCCATGGGCTGTTGGATCTTTGGACAAGGCCGTGGGCTAAGTCCAGAGGGCTAGGGGAGTGGGTTGGGCTTATGAACAACCCCAAACCCAATCAGAAATGGCGATGGCGTGCAAGTTGCCGAAAGGGCACAACTCTTGGCCGATGGTGCCCATTCGCTAGCAAGTTGTGCCTGTTCGTGGGGCAAGACTTATCCCCTCCATACTATAAATATGGGGGCTCTCCTGTTGATTTCATTATCCATTTCCAGAGTAAAATACTCAGAGAATAATGTAGAGAAAGAGAAAGAGAGAGAGAGATAGAGAGAGTTCCGGCCAAGGGAAAGGCCGAGTGTGGTGGTCTTTTGTTCCGGCGACTCTGATCGTTTGGGAACTAACTCCGATCAAGAATGGGAGATCAAGACAAGGAGAAGAACATGGAGAACCCAGACGTGGTTCACAAGGTATGTGATGGGCCGTGGCTCCATCAGACCGAACTGACGATCCATGTGATCGCACCGCGGCTCTGCTCGGTTCCTAAGTCCCATTCGGTTCTCCTTATCTGTTTCAATTCGGTTCTCTTCTCTTCTTTCGGATTATACACGAAGGGTTGTGTTGGTTCAGTCCAAGGGACACATCCCTAGGTGCTATACCTTGGATTTGACCCGTTTTCATCCATGGTACATAGGTGTTTTACTATATATATATCTATGTTTTCTACTCTTCTAGGTATGTTTTCAGGTTCAGGTGCATTTCGGAGTAAAGCAATGAATTTGGAGCATTTTGGAGCTTAAAGGACATCAGAGCTGACCATGTAGAGGTCGGCGAGAGGAAGAACAATCGATCGATGCGCATCCAGTGCTGTCGATCGACACCATGAGATGCCTCGACAAATGAAGATTAATATCGATCGATGTACACAAGTACCATCGATCGATGTCGAGACATTGAACATGCGACATTTTGGATACAGCGGACTTGAAGCTCAAGTGCAAGCCAAATTACGAAAATGCCCTGACGAGTTTTTAACCTAGTAGATTATATACTGCCTAAGTGTTTTGACGGCAGAAAGAGCTTTTTGTTAGAGTTTTACTTTGAGAGAGAGAGAGAGAGAGTTTTGGAGAGAAGATCACTTGTGATTGGAACTCCTTGTTTTCATTTTTTTTCATCTATACTATGAATTCCCATTTCTTCATTGTCATGAATTGCTTTGCTATGTCTGAGTAGTTCATTTATTAGATCCAGGGTTCAGATCGGTTTGTGGGATTAGCCCCAAACTATAGATCTGCCTTGTTGTGATATTCATGATAGATTTGTATTTATTGCTTGTTTTAGCCTTGCTAACTAGAACATGATCATAGGATTTCATACTCAATCATAGGCCTGGCTAGAGAGGGCTAACCGCCAATTTAGTATCTTAATAGGGCATATCATACTCGCGCATAGGCCTGGCTAGAACCCGTCGATCGATATCCTCAACTGACTATCGGTCAACGTAGGTAAAGGTGTATCGGTCGACGTCCCTATAGGACCATCGATCAACACTCTTTCGTTGTCAACATACTAACCGTTGAGACACGAGATCTAGTTAGTTAACCAGTGAAACATGCGACAGCTGATCACTGAGTTAAGCGGTTGAGCTCTAACATATCATGCATGCAACAAATAGGAATCTATAGATATTATAATCTCCAACACCTGGATAGTGGTCCTGCATCAAATATCATTTCTAACCAAGTTACGTTTACTATTTACTTCACTTGTGACTATTGATATTTCATTTAAACATTTACAACTCTTAGTATTAATAAACACTTGATTTAACTGTTCCCTAGCTCCTTGTGGATTCGATCCCTAAGTACTACATCTGAACCTCTTTTGATGAGAGTAACACTCCTTAGGGTAATTTGAGTGGTATCAAATTTGGCGCCGTTGCCGGGGAGCTTTGATCGCCATTAGATTTAATTTTATTGATTCTTCTTATTCTCTTCTCTACCCCCTTTCTAACATAATCTTTTTCTTGTCTTTTCAGGTGCATGCCCAGCGGTACCAGAAGCAACAAGGAGAAAGACTTGCTGTTCTCAGACGATCCTGCTCATTTGGAACGCACCATCCGTAGAGGTCAACGTTCCACATTGCTCGACGCAACAACTTCATCGTCGATCGATACTCACAACCAACCGTCGATCGACACCAGACCTTCATCGTCGATCGATCCTAATCGTTCGACAACGATCGATATTACACCGCGTACGTCGATCGATACCGTGTCATCAAAAATGGTAAACGTTATTATTCTAACACAGGACGAGAACGGAAACCTATATGACCAGGACGGTCATCTGCGTAATGCAACAGGTCAGAAAATTGACGCTTAAGGGACTGTAATCCATGATGCTGATGCTATAGGAGCTGCTCAACCTGTAGATGAGGACGCTGGATCAAAACCACTGGCCGACTACAATCGCCCAGATGAGTACTATTCCAACAGATCAGTTATTCGAGATCCAGAAGCAGAATTTCGAGCTGAAGCCTCAATACTACACTCTCGTGTCGCAGATACCCTACTCTGGGTTACCGCACGAGCATCCTATGGACAATCTAGAACGGTTCGAGGATTTAATCGCTGCTATTCGGATGGAAGGAGTCCCCGAAGATTACCTGCTGTGCAAGCTCTTCAGATACACACTGAATGGAGAAGCGATGCACTGGCTTAGGCAGCTACCCACAGGATCCTTAACATCCAGGGCCGACATCAAGAATGCTTTCTTACGAAACTTCTTCGATGAGGCGCATGCTGAAGAACTTCGAAACAAAATTTCCACATTCTCGCAGGAGGCTGGACTTTCCTTCCTTTAAAGATGTGTGGATTAGATTTAGGTTCTTCCAACGAGACTGTCCACACCACGGATTTAACGAAGTGCAGTTGCTAAGCACTTTCTTCCGAGGTCTCGCCTTACAGTATCAAATGGCTCTTGATACGGCGAGTGAAGGAAACTTCACTACTCGAAATCTGTTAGAAGCTGTGAAACTTATCAAAAACCTTGCTAACAGCAGCAGCACCAAAAACACTGACTCTGAACGGAAGAAGTCTGTAGCCTCTATCGGGAAGGAACAGATGGACGAAGTAAGAGCTAAGTTAGATGTGGTGCACGAGCTTCTTAGGAAGAAAGTTTGTTTAGCTGAAGGAGAAGTAGCAGAAACAGAAGGAGAAGAAAATGTGAACTACATCGGAGGTACCGAATTCTAGAAATTTGGAAACCAGGGCGGAAACAAAAACTTCTTTGGAAATGGTCAAAGAAGTAACCAGAGTTCACAATTTCAAAAACCCTTCAACAACAGCAAAAGCTACTCGAACTCCTACTACCAGAATCCACCACCCCAGACTCAGGAAAGCAAGATCGAAGAAATGCTTGATCGAGTACTGTTGGGACAACAACAAATCACCGTGGATTTCAACGGTAAAATTGACTCCGCCTACAACAATCTGAACACCAAAATCGAGACCTTAGGGACTCAGGTGAGGAAACTTGAAACGCAAGTGATTCAGACTGGCGAAAGTATAAAGAGGCAAGAAGCTTTCGCTAGAGAGGATGGAGCTGACAAAGGAAAACACCACGTAAATGCCATCATAGATGATGATTTCTGGCAAGTGGAGAGACATGAAAAGCTTGAGGAAGGAGACTTTGAAATCGAAAGCTCCATGAGTCTCGGCGGATCCCAATGGTGTCGACCGATGTCGATGAACTCGCATCTATCGACCGACCATGATGAAGATCGATGGACAGATTACTCCAGTCATCGATCGACGTCGTCCGCTAAATCGACTGAATGCAATGCAGTTCAAATTCTAACTCATGAGGAATTCGCAGCTAAGCATCCTCACCCACCCTCCCCTTTTCTATGAAAAAATCGATCGATCGGTTGACCCAACCATCGATCGACAGAGTGAGTCCGACATCGATCGTCACAACACACCTCCCATCGATCGACATACACCTCTGACATACCTAGTGCGGTTACCCTCAATCGATAATGACTATATCAACGCACTCAAACCACCACCAAAACCATTAGCTAGCCCACCCGAACCAAAACCCAACCCTTTAAATAGTTCACCAGAACCAGTTCAAGAAAATCAGGAAACTGAAGGGAGAAGGTTAAGGAAAAGAAAGGAGAAAATTCCTAAGAACCTTAAGAGGGAAGCTAACGATAAGGAGATAGATGGTTTCACTAAAAGAATCTTCAGAATCCCAATCGAAAAACTTTTTGATGAAACTTACTTCACACACCGGTTGTGGATGTTCTTCAGAGAAACAAAGGTAACTGAGGAGGACATTAGGAGAATGTTTCATCAAGTCAGAGAGAAGATGAGACAGAGGATCACATTGTAGAAGAAGAGTGATCCTGGGAAGTTTGCAATACCATGCGTAGTCAAGGGTGTTGAATTTCCCCATTCAATGTGTGACACAGGAGCATCAGTTCGTATCCTCCCTAGGATCATGGCAGACCATCTTGGTTTGACCATCGAACCTTCAACAGAATCCTTCACCTTCGTGGATCTTTCAGAATAACGATCAGGAGGTATCATAAGAGATCTGGAGGTACAGATTGGTAATCCCCTTGTCCCGGTAGATTTTCATGTCCTGGACATCAAGCTTAACTGGAACTCTTCCCTTCTGCTTGGAAGATCTTTCCTAGCTACAGTAGGAGCTGTATGTGACATGAACAAAAGCAAATTGTGTCTGACGCTGATAGACCCCAACATCCACTACGACCCTATCCGACCTAAGAGAAAAATTATTAATTCTGTGGATTACGGGAAAGAACTTGGCTTCATTGGCGCATGCCATTGTGGAGCAGAGTACGAATCAGAGTACGAAACAGAGTACTCGGAATCGATCGACACACACACCTTTCCATCGATCGATTCCAATGAGTCAACGGTGACCGATGACCGCAACAACACGTTGCTCGACGTTGCTCAGCCAGTTGACAATTTCGCTCTACCTAATCATTGTTACCCACACTTTGCCTTCCAACCTCCAAGCAAGAGAGGACATGATGATTATTCCATAGGCAGTTGGGCAGACAATGGTTTCCATGAAAGTTTTGCAGTTGACACGGTAATTACTTCACCTAACGAGGAACATACAGAGGAATACGACGAGGATTATTGGAAGGAACGTGCAATAGAAATATCTTTGCAGGATGAAAGATTTGAAACACAAATGTTCACCAACACGTTTCCAATATCGTTCGACGAAGTTCACTCCACATCGGTCGATACCCACCCTCGTCCAGCAAAACAACCGTTCACATCGATCGACACCCATACAGGAACATCGACCGATATTCGCGCTGCAGCGAAAATCCAGGAGCAGGAGAATATTCTCTCTCCAACTAGGTTTATAGATACCTATTTAAAACGTTTTGCACCCTGAAACCACCTCCACACACCAGAGCAGACACACAAGCAGAAAAGATGAACACTCTTCCGTCTACACCAACATGAAAATCCATGAAGAGAAATCATCTCAAGAACACAAGTTCTGCAGAAATTATTCTGCATGCATCGATCAATACTACTCTTAAACCTGATCTTTCTATTTCTAAATTGAATGATAATGCAAACATTGATTACGGTTTTCTAACACCTGATGAATTTGGTATTTTTAGGGACCCAGATGGCAACGCACGTGCAATAGATGAAAGGATCTTACAAGTGTCCAGAGAGGACATAGCAGAAATCCTTCAAGTGGCCAATGGACCTGAGAACCGATTCTCACAGCAACGTGGCACTCCAGACGTCATTCAAACCGATCCAAACAAACACGTAGGAGTCGCCACAATAGAAATCAATCCAGATCTACCATGCCAATCAAAAGGCCAAGCATCAATCGACGGGACAACTCAGACATCGATCGACAGGATAACACCAACGTCGACCGATAAGGATGACCCGACGTCGATCGACAGACGTTATGAATTTGGATACCGCGCTTTTGACATGTACGGAGCCAGAAAGTTCACTTGAGAATGAAGGGACGAGTATGGAGTCTAGAGAGATGAGTGTGGACACGCACGAGGCGTAACTGGTGAGATGATACCTGTCACAAAGGACGACATCAGGAAATTACTGGAAAGAGCATCTCTTTTTGAAGAGAGCCACATCTGTCTTCCAGAACATGCCACTTCCTTCACACTCACAATACTGGCACCAGAACTCTACACCAAAGATGAAATCAACGAGATGGTGACTGGTATTTGTGGAGCTTAGGAAAAACTGGGAGAGGAGCTCAAATCATTGGTAGAAGATACACATCAACCTTTGGATAGAGGATACAATGAGCTTTTCAGAAGTATGGTAGAAATGAGGACAGAAAATGAGAGTTTACGACAGCAACTTGAGAAGGAAGCCACGACCTCAGCATCGATCGACGCACCACATGCACCATCGATAGACGTCAGTCTTCCGACAGCCCAAATCGCTGCAGAACCGCAATGTTCAGCAGAACACAAGGATGAATGGGAAGTCTCATACATCAACACGAGGATAAACGACGTGTACTACCCTCTCAACCATAACGTGGACTGGCTGAGCACTAAAATCGAGCTACTACAGCAAGATCTGGACACCATTCGCAAGAAGGACCAACAACCAGCCACATCGATCGACGTGTGTACCATCACATCACTCGACGCTAAGATCTCAGCCATGGATGATAGGCTGCAGACTTACGAGGACATGCATGACCGCTTCGTATCACCAGTCATGCTACATTTAAACAAACTGTCTAGTCGAATACTTCATGCCCAAAGGAATATTGATAAAATTACTAATCAAAATTTTTTGCAGGCAAACTCATCTTCGATCGACAGGCTACGAGGGCCATGGATCGATGGCAAGAATCCTGTGGAGTTACTTCCCTACACAGCAGCAGAGGTTGACAAGATCACATCCAAGATCTACACTGCTATAGGCACCATGGAGGAACGACTTGACAAACGCTGCGATGACATCTACTTTCTATTCGACAACAGAATCGGTGGACTAGACAGCCACGCAGAATGGCTACAGAAAGAAGTCAAAGCCATTCAGAGGCAACTCGCAGCTCAACACCAGATATCAGCATCGATCGACAGGAAGCAATCGAAATCGCTCGATGGTAAGTCGCCGAGATCGACGCCGAGTCTACACCAACCGGCGAGTAGCTGATACCCAAAAGAATAGAGTCAATGCATGAGGAACTGAAAGAACTTTCAGCATACGCCTAGGACAACATAGGATGGCACCAGGTCAGCATTGACAACATTCAAGATAGGCTACAGAACATCTCCAATGCACTTAAGAAGATGGATGACAAATGGACAAAAAATGATGAGGCCACAAGAAGTTTCATTGCATCTTGGTCCAGAATGTGCAGAGATGACGTGGATGCTTGTTTTCCAACAAGCAGCTGTTTATCCACCAAATAGCCAATCACTACCACAGTCAAGCTAAATGACTATAACCAAGCACTGAGTGGGAGGCAACCCACTATTAGGTATTTTTATTTTGGTTTTATTAGCTAGCATTTATTTACTTTCATTTTATTTCTTTCAGATTTAAGAGACCCAAGTAGGAGGACCTGAATATCGACCGCCGACGAGACGTCGACATCGCTCGACATGGACAAACACACGACGATCGATGCAACATTTTCCCATCGATCGATATCTAATCCGGTCAGATGTATCTTCCTTACTTGTTACATTTCGTACATCATGAATTACTCCATCATAACTCCGGCTGAGTTACACTGGGACAGTGTAATTTAAGTCTGGGGGAAGATTTACTGATATAATTTATTTATTCTTATATAAAAGGAATTTTAATAAATTATGCTTAGCTATTGGAAATGGGACTATAATCTTATATTGATTTAAACTTGAATATCTAACCAATCTTTAGCACCATTTTAGATTTACTGATTGCAGATAACACTATAGATGCTAAAGCAGATCAACCTATCAACTACACACTTGCCTTGACCGTATGAAGTAACCAAAGCTGATTTCCAACACTAAACCTGACATAACCGCTTGTCTTGGGGCTTGGTATACATGGGATCAGATTCTTCAGACATGTCTGGAAAGTAACGCCTTGTGTAGATTATTTATCACATTTTCTCTCTCTAAATTTTGACCCTAGAATAGTTAGTGATTTATATTTCATTTCAAAAAAAAAAAGATCTATTGTTTACTTAGGATGAGTCTGAACAGGACTTGGTGGTTAAAACCATTAAGGCTTGATTCATAAAGACTCCAATAAAAGAATTCCAAACAGGACTTGGAGGCGGCAATCTTCAAGGCTCGCTTACACAAAGAATTCTTGGATATAGGTCAAAAAGATGTGAACAGAGCTTGGTGGCAACCACCATTAAGTTTTGATTCATGGAAGCCTGTCCAATCATGGTCACTGATCCTGCAATGGAAGCAGACTTTGACTCAAGAGAGAAAATTAGAGAGAGATAAATTAGGAACTAACTTTTACCTGCAGTTCCAGATACTTGTCTGAAATCCTTGCATCCTATGATCGATACTCCCAAGGTAAAGCATTCACTTTATATTTATGCTAAGAAATGAAGTCAGTAGAGGGGATGTCAGACGTAAATTGCTAAGTTGTGTTATGTTAGAAAGGGTTGCTAAGCTAGGATATTGCATAGTGTGCTTCTGTGATTAGGACTTTTTAGATGTGGTTGCAAAATTGTTGAGGAAAAGATTTCTATGCTTTAAATCTGTAGTCCCTAATATTTTCAAACCTCTTTCAGAGAGACTGCCTGTATGTTTTGTTTGACGACAAGCAAAAGGGTAAGTCTGGGGGAGTTGATATACCTTGGATTTGACCCGTTTTTATCCATGGTATATAGGTGTTTTACTATATATATATCTATGTTTTCTACTCTTCTAGGTATGTTTTCAGGTTCAGGTGCATTTCGGAGTAAAGCTATGACTTTGGAGCATTTTGGAGCTTAAAGGACATTTCATCCGAGCTGACCATGTAGAGGTCGACGAGAGGAAGAACAATCGATCGATGTGCATCCAGTGCTGTCGATCGACACCATGAGATGCCTCGACAAATGAAGATTAATATCGATCGATGTACACAAGTACCATCGATCGATGTCGAGACATTGGACAGGCGACATTTTGGATCCAGCAGACTTGAAGCCCAAGTCCAAGCCAAATTACGAAAATGCCCTGGCGAGTTCTTAACCTAGTAGATTATATACTGCCTAAGTGTTTTGACGGCAGAGAGAATTTTTTGTTACAGTTTTACTTTGAGAGAGAGAGAGAGAGTTTTGGAGAGAAGATCACTTGTGATTGGAACTCCTTGTTTTCATTTCTTTTCATCTATACTATGAATTCCCATTTCTTCATTGTCATGAATTGCTTTGCTATGTCTGAGTAGTTCATTTATTAGATCCAAGGTTCAGATAGGTTTGTGGGATTAGCCCCAAACTATAGATCTGCCTTGTTGTGATATTCATGATAGATTTGTATTCATTGCTTGTTTTAGCCTTGCGAACTTGAACATGATCATAGGATTGCATACTCAAGCACCCTTGTTATCCCATCCTGACATCTATCTATCATATTAGGACTGCTAGAGAGGGCTAACCGCCAATTTAGTATCTTAATAGGGCATATCATACTCGCGCATAGGCCTGGCTAGAACCCGTCGATCGATGTCCTCAACTGACTATCAGTCGACGTAGGTAAAGCTGTATCGGTCGACGTCCCTATAGGACCATCGATCGACACTCTTTCGTTGTCAACATACTAACCGTTGAGACACGAGATCTAGTTTGTTAACCAGTGAAACATGCGACAGCTGATCACTGAGTTAAGCGGTTTAGCTCTAACATATCATGCATGCAACAAATAGGCATCTATAGATATTATAATCTCCAACACCTGAATAGTGGCCCTGCATCTAATATCATTTCCAACCAAGTTAAATTTACTATTTACTTCACTTGTTACTACTGCTATTTCATTTAAACATTTACAACTCTTAGAATTAATAAACACTAGATTTAATTGTTCCCTAGCTCCTTGTGGATTCGATCCCTAAGTACTACATCTGAACCTCTTTTGATGAGAGTAACACTCCTTAGGGTAATTTGAGTGGTATCACTAGGCTTGGCCGATCATAACCGAACCGCTAGCCTTGACACGGGTCGGCTATGTGGATGGTTTGAATCGCACCATGGACTGGGCCGTTGGGCTAAACGGTTGGTCATGTCCCAAAAGGCACGAGTTGCCAAAGGTCACGAGTTACCAAAGGTCACGAGTTACCAAAGGTTGTGAGTTTCCAAAGATCACGAGTTACCAAAGGTTATGAGTTGCCAAAGGGTGTAAGTAACCAAAGGGTACGAGATGCCAAGGATTACGAACATCAAGAGGTACGAGGACCAAGAGGTACCAAGGGCCGAAAGGGTGCATGTTCCAAACGGTGTCTGTTGAGACAGGTTGTGTCCGATCCTTATGGATCAGTCTATGACTTGTTAAGTCAAGACAAGTACACGGTTTGTCTAAGTCAGGGTATGAGTCGCAAGGTCTGACCGGTTGCTAAAGCCCTCCGGATTGGGCTTGAGGCTTACTCGGCCGATTGGATCCAGCCCCAAGGCTGGATCAGGTAAAGAAATTCGTAGGGTCATCGAGCCGGACTTCATGGGCCTGTCGAACCTAGATTCTATCCGGTTAGACGAATTAGACTTTGGGACGATCCAGATCTTTTCGTGTGTTCTATTTATCTATTCTGGACTATCTATCTGATTCTAAGTCAAGGGGTGGTTGGTTCTATGACTTAAGATACGGTAGATAAGTTCATATCTTTTATGATTATGTTGACTGAGGTTTATCTAAGTTCTAGGAACCAAGCCAAGCATTGTAGAATCGATCCGTTCTATTCTCGATTATGATTAATGCTTATATGGTTGTGGTTTCAGGAACTAAGGATGGTTTTGGTCAAGCCAAGGAGCCGTGAAGGCTCGGTCAGTGAGAAGCTGTGTAACGTGTGGTTAAATGATGCTAGGGATGAACTAGTGATTGTCTATGAAACTGTTAAGAAGTTGTGTATTGGATGTCATGTTTTAAGTAATACAAAGTTAACACATTATTATTCGGCTGTGCAATCTGTTCGTTTGTTTTTTAACCTTATATTCGAATATGACTTAGTAAATAAAAGACTTAAAATGAATCAAACAAGCAAAGAAATTAATAGGTAAGCATTCGAATACAGTTGGGTCGAGAGGCCAGGATTGGGTCTTACAGCTAAAACTCTCCAAATGCTCTCTGGCCAATATTTTCATATGAAGCTTTTAAAAGAGTATTTATATTTATAAATTCTAAAATTAAAGAAAATATATAATTAATTAATTTATTTTATTTAATAATACCATAAAATTATTTTTATATCCAGAAAATAAAATTTTGATTTCTAAAACTAATTTCCAATAAAATCTTTTTTAAATAGTATTTCACATTTAAAATATAAATTAATTTATAAAATATAATTTATTTTAAATTTGAAATATTATTTTTAGAAATAGATATTCTTTATTATAAAATTTATTTAAAATAATATTTTGCGATATAAACATAATTGTTAAATTATTAAATAAAATAAATCAAATATATATCTTTTTAATTTTATATGTTAATATATTTATATATATATTCGAAATATATTCATTAAAATAAATATATTATATTTTATATACTAATTTTTATAATAATTTTAAATAGCATACTCGTACTGCTCTACCAATTAAGGTCATAGTATTGCTTAAACGGCTCAGAGAAAAAAAAAATCTCTCCAGGCGGGCGCTGCTGCTTCCTAGTACAAAATATTTATTCTGGGACCAATTAAACTCAACGTTTTTGTTCATTTAATTCCCAAAACCAGCATGAAAATTTATTTTAAACGATACTTAGTCTGTTAAAAACAACACGCTATCTCTCTTGTTGACGATAAGTTTAAACGAAAAAAATCTTGTGGAGTAAGTTTTGTAACGTCTCACCTCCGATATCTTCGCGAAATTTCCACCAACGTGCGCACGACAGCAAAATCAAGCAAATCTCCCAAGGTAAGTCTAGAGAGTGTTTAATAGATTGTTACAGAAAGTGGCTCGTCTTCTCCTCTTTAAAAGTTCGTCTCCTTCTCATTTCATGCTTCACGACAGCAAAAACATCAATCTCCCAGGGTAAATCTAGAGAGTGATTAGTTGTTTTCTAGTTCATAGGGACTGGTTCACGAGTATCGCGTGACATTCTACCAATGGTTTTATCATGGGTCTTTTATTCGCTATGATCTGTCGCACATACAGAATGAATATAAAGAATTAAGGAAAGAGATATCATATCTCGACTCAAAGGTCATGTTTATAAAAACGTTTTCTCATGTGTCTTTCATTCGTCTTTTCCATAATATCAGTTCAGATTTTTGGCTTTTACAGTCTTAACTCTTAAACATTTCAAAGCTTGAATCGGACTGAACTTCAATACGGATTTATAAAACGATTTCCAAGAATTTATCAAACATTTTTTCTTTGTTTTGAAACGGTGTGTGCAATTTGTTTTGAAACGGTGTGTGCAATTTGTTTTACGCATTTCCACGAAACGTTTCTTTATTATCTTAGAACGGTTTGTGTTTTTATCTGTATAATTATCGAGAAATGTTTTTTGATATATTGTTACTTTAAACGTTTTTTGATACCTTGATTCGTTTCCAACAAACGCTTTCTAAGGCGAGTTTGTGTAACCTAAAAGTCTAAACAAACAGTTTTTGCAAACACTTTTAAGCGAATTTGCAATACGTTTTTTTAATACTTATATCGATATGATTTGGTGATCTGTAACACTTTAGCGATCTACTAAAAACACCAAAAATGACAATTGATTTTAAACTATTATTTTGCTTAAAATAATATGTTATTTGTTGACTTGAGTACTAATCCGCTTTCATGTTTTCTCAACAGACAATACAGACCCTAACAACACCCCCATTGACATCGCCATCGATGCACAAACTCCACTCAATGTTGGAGCAACTGATGCATCAGTGACAACCGCAGGAACCATCACACAACATCAACATCTATTGCAGTGGGTAATGTTACCGATAAAACCAAATGATGTAGCCTGTTCGGTGCTGGTCTCTATCCAATGGGTTCAATACAATGAACCATAAGTGATTCGGTTGCAGTTCCAACTCATGCGGCTGTACCTGGCATGATCACTCAAGTATTGGTGCCATACAAGTTTGATTTCAAAGGGTTTTAAACATGGCAGCAGAAGATGATGTTCTTCTTGACAACAATGAAGCTGGAAAAATTCATCCAAGAGGACAAGCACATAGTCCCTCAGGGGATTGATGATGTGTACACTCTCACAAATGTCGACATATGGATGCTTTCCAAGTTAATCTGCAAATGATACATTTTTGGATCGCCTCATTAACCCATTGTACCGAGTCCACTGTCAGATTTCCATGGCGAAAGAGCTCTGGAGATTACTAGGAAGAAGTACAGAGGTGAGGACGCTGGCTGCCAGAAGTTTGTGGTTACAAAATTCCATGACTGTAATATGGTGGATTCAAAACCTGTCATGGATCAGGTGGAAGTGTTCCAGCTCATTTGCGATGAAATCACTGCTGAAGGAATTTCCATCTGCGAAACATTCACAACTCTCAGCTTCATTCAAAATTTCCCTCCAATCTATGCAGATTTCAACAACTACATGAAGCACAAAAAAAAAAAAGATGATGGGTCTAGAGGAGCTCATGAGTCTTCATATGGAATCTAGAAACCGAATTGCTGACAAGGTCAATGCTAAAGAGCATAGTGTCCACATGGCTGAGCAGAAAGGCAAAGGAAATGCACATGCCCACTCTCCTTCCAAAATAGATGCAGTCCTGAAGGCTTCTGAAACAAACTTCAAGAAGAAAGGCACTGAAATCAATGCGAATGTGGAGAAATTCAAGGGAAAATGTCACTACTGCCACAAAGTGGGGTACAAGACTACTGAATGTCGCCGCAAGATCAGAGATGAGAAGGCTCAAGAAAATTTCACTAAGGAGGATCTCGTTGTAGTGGTGACTGAAGTCAACATGGTTAAAATCAACAACCTCAAGGAATGGTGGTATGACACAGGGCCAACTATCCATATTTGCACAGATCGGGCGATGTTCAATACTTAACAAAAAAACAAGCCACATGAGAAGCTTTTTATGGGGAACACTACAGTCTCCAAAATTAAAGACCGCTGCAATGTGGTTCTAAAGATGACATCTTGACGTGAAGTCACTCTGCAAAATGTGAAGCATGTTCCTGACTTTTGGAAGAACCTGGTCTCTGGAACCTTGCTCAACAAGAATAGATTCGCCATAACTCTTGAGGCGGACAAGCTCGTGATTAGGAAGAATGGGATGTATTTCGGAAAGGGGTATTTTAAGGATGGACTTCTTAAGATGAATGTAATGAAAGTCCCTCCGAATGTTGTAGCTCCATGTTGGGGTCAAAAACGGTTGCGACAAATTTAACATTCAAAATGACCGAGGAAGAAAATAAGAATTTCTCCGATGAATACTTTTCGAAATAGATTCTTTCTTACGAAAAAGCTTTGCGGAAGAAAGAACGAGACGTCCGACGAAAGCTCGAAACAGGTCGTCATGCAGCGACCGAGCGTCCGCCCCGCTCGGTCGCTACGTAGCGACCGAGCCCGAGCCAAGCTCGGTCGCTACGTAGCGACCGAACGTCCATCTCGCTCAGTCGCTACGTAGCGACCGAGCTCGGCCAAGGCTCGGTCGCTACGTAGCGACCGAGCGTCCGTCTCGCTCGGTCGCTACATAGCGACCGAGCCCGAGCCAAGCTCGGTCACTACGTAGCGACCGAGCCCGAGCAAAGCTCGGTCGCTACGTAGCGACCGAGCGTTCGTCCCGCTCGGTCGCTACGTAGCGACCGGGCTCGAGCCAAAGATCGGTCGCTGCGACCGAGCTCTTCCAAAACGTCGAGACGACACCAGTCCATGCATTCTCGTCAAACCTTCAAATGCTATCTCCCGAAGACCGTAGCAAGCTCAATCTAGTTTTTCCGCTATTCTAAATCATCGATCAAACTTTGCGGATTAATACCACGGAAGGTTCGTTCCCTATCGAAAGAAATCGTAGTAAACACTTCGAATCGGAAGACGGCCCAAAGGGACTTAAAACACGACTCGAGGCCCATCCTGCGATTTCTTAACCAAAAGCCCGTAAATCACAGCATGGTTTATGCTTGGTCCACAAGGAATGATAAATGTCAAGTTTCCGCGGATAAATACGGAATTTTTGAGGATAATTACGAAGATCGGAAAAATGAAATATCTCCATTTTATGCTATGACGGCTTAAGGGCAAAAAAGTAAAAGCGTAAACCAACCTTGGAGCTAGTATATAAGGAGTCCTTGGCGAGGAGTGTAAGGACACGACTTTTCAGAGCAAAACTTAGCACTTAGAGCATTTAGGCAATTTTCCGTTTTTGTTATTTCGAGCTGCGATTCAATTAGGTTTAGCCGTCTTAGGGATGCTAGAACTAGGAATCTCGCCGACAGCTCTCGAGCCCAGGCTTATATCTTGTTGTAAACGCTCATACGCAAATTCGGAATAAGATCTATTTTGCTCTCTTTTCGATTTCTTATACTTTATCGTTGTTATTCTCGTGTTCTGATTCCTTGACGTGTGGTAATTAACAGATATCTGGGTCCTCTGGGAAATTAGGGTTTTCTAGTTTCCTTATTTAAACGGAAATCGACTGTGCGAATTTTGGTTCCCACAGTTTGGCGCTAGAAGGAGGGGGCCTACAGATCAATCTAACCCGCAAAAGCCACTCAACGATCAGGAACGGTATGCAAGACTCGACGTGCGCAAACGTCATCTCATTCAAGGGGGGAGCAAAGATCGATCGAGCCATACCTCGAAAGGATCTCCTTGTTATCGAGTTGACGATTCGAGATATCGACGTCGCTAGGGTGCTAATCGACACCAAAGTTCGGCCGATATCATCTTCAAAGACACTCTCGAAAAGATGGGGATCAATCAATCCGAAGTCACGAAATGCCGAAGCCCACTGCTGGGACTTTCGGGGGAAACAACCATGGCCTATGGATCGATTAATCTCGCTGTCAAAGCCGGAACCGTGACGAACGTCACAGAGTTTCTAGTCGTTGACCGTCCCGCATCTTACAATGTCATCATGGGGACGCCATGGTTGAACGCCATGCGCGCAATCCCATCAACGTACCATCTTTGCCTCAAGTTCCCGACCCCTAATGGAGTCGAGGTAATATGGGGAAATCCGAGAGTATCACAGGTTTCTTTCACCGCAGAACTAAAATGAAAAACACCAATCCTCGAGATCACTCCTATAAAAGTGGAGAAAAAGACCTCCAGCAAAGATACGCGAAATCAGGATTCAGCGGAACTCTTCTGGCAATCTCGCAGCATCGCGGCCCTAGATGAAAAACGTGAGCCAACTTGCGAACCCGTGGTAACAATCTGTCTCAACGAAGCATTCCCGGATCGCTGCGTCGAGATTGGAGCCAATCTCCGCGAGCCTTTGAGGACAGAACTCGTAACCTGTCTTAAAAAGAACCTCAATACTTTCGCATGGTCTGCGGAAGATATGCTGGGGATCGACATTAACATAACATGTCACAAGCTGAATATCGACCCAACATTCAAACCCGTCAAGCAAAAAAGACGGAAGCTAGGACCCGAACATGCTGCCGCAGTAAACGATGAGGTCGAAAAATTGCTTAAAGTCGGGTCGATAACAGAAGTAAGATATCCAGACTGGCTCGCCAACCCTGTAGTAGTCAAAAAGAAAAACGGGAAGTGGCGAGTTTGCGTGGATTTTACCAACCTAAACAAAGCGTGTCCAAAGGATAGCTTCCCTCTACCACATATCGATCGATTGGTAGAAGCAACAGCGGGCAACGAACTTTTATCCTTCATGGATGCCTTCTCAGGTTATAATCAAATTAGGATGAATCCTGACGATCGGGAGAAGACTGCGTTCATTACCGATCGTGGAACTTATTGCTATAAGGTAATGCCCTTCGGCCTCAAAAACGCCGGCGCAACTTACCTACGACTCGTGAACCGAATGTTCTCCAAACAACTCGGAAAAACGATGGAGGTTTATATCGACGACATGCTCGTCAAATCCCTCCAGGCAAAGGACTACGTATCACATCTCGAGGAATGTTTTGCGCAATTAACTCTCATAACATGAAGCTCAACCCGACAAAATGTAGATTCGCTGTGGCATCAGGGGATGTCCAAAGGCTGACCGGCAGAATCGCAGCACTTAACCGATTTATTTCACGATCAACAGACAAGTGCCTGCCCATCTACGATGTCTTGCGAGGAAATAAAAAATTCGAATGGTCAGAAGAATGCGAAAACGCCTTCCAACAGCTGAAGCGTTATTTAGCTACTCCTCCAGTCCTCGCAAAACCCGTGGAAGGGGATCCTTTATTCTTATACATCGCTGTGTCAGCGACGGCCGTAAGGGGGGTCCTGATCAGGGAAGAACGCGGGGAGGAAAAACCTATTTTCTACATAAGCAAAACCTTGCTGGATGCCGAGTCTAGGTACCCGTTAATGGAAAAGTTAGCATGCGCGGTCGTAACATCAGCCCGAAAACTAAGACCATATTTCCAATCCCACACGATCATCATCCTCACGACCTTTCCCCTACGGACAATTCTGCATAGCCCGAGTCAGTCAGGCCGACTGGCCAAGTGGGCAGTCGAATTGAGCGAGTACGACATCGAGTACCGACCAAGGACGAGCGTGAAATCACAAGTGCTCGCAGATTTCTTGGTCGAACTACCAACGGGTACCTTAACCAACGAGGAACCAAATTCCACCTGGCTCCTCCACGTCGACGGATCCTCATCCAAGCAGGGATCGGGTATCGAAATCCGTCTCACATCTCCGACGAGCGAGATCTTAGAACAATCGTTCAGGTTGGAATTCCACGCCTCAAACAACGAGGCCGCATACGAAGCACTCATCGCAGGGCTACGCATGGCCCATGGCTTAAAGATACGTAACCTCCACGCTTACTGCGACTCCCAATTAGTGGCCAGTCAATTCAGCGGAGAGTATGAAGCCAGAGATGAACGGATGGACGCATACCTCAAACTGGTCCAAGGTCTAGCTCAAGACTTTGATTGTCTTGCCCTTACGCAAATCCCCCGTTCCGAGAACGTCCAGGCAGACGCCCTCGCAGCCCTAGCATCAAGTTCCGACCCAGGACTCAAAAGGGTTCCAGTCGAGTTCATCGAACATCCGAGCATCGGACCACCAATCGTCGTCAATCTCATAGAAGGGCAAGATGACGAGGAAGAAGAAGTTACGATACAACCACCATCGTTGCAATCTGTTTACGGCTGCAATACCCTATGGCTTCAGACGATTCGAGACTACCTTATCGACGGGCAGCCCGTAAAGTCCGAACACAGGACGCACGCTACGTAACAGTGGACGGCGAAAATTTACAAATGGAGATTCTCCGGACCACTCATGACGTGCCTGGAAGGGGAAAAAGTGAGAAAAGTAATGGAGGAAGTACATTCCAGTTCCTGCGGCAACCATTCCGGTGGAAGATCGCTAGCCGTGAAAATCAAACGCCATGGATACTACTGGCCAACAATGATCGGAGATTGCGAGAAGTTCGCACGAAAATGCGAAAAATACCAATGGCATGCACCAACCATCCGACAACCGGCCGAAGTTCTTTCTTCCATCACATCGCCCTACCCCTTTATGCGCTGGGCCATGGATATTGTCGGACCTCTGCATAATTCAAAGCAAAAGCGTTTCCTTCTAGTCCTTACCGATTTTTTTCTCAAAATGGGTAGAGGCAGACTCGTACGCAAGTATAAAAGATGTCCAAGTCGAAAATTTTGTATGGAAAAACATCATCTGTAGGCATGGAGTTCCTTACGAGATCGTAACCGATAACGGGTCTCAGTTCATCTCCACCCGGTTCGAGGCATTCTGTGAAAAATGGAAAATACGACTCAACAAGTCAACTCCCAGATATCCGCAGTGCAACAGACAGGCTGAAACAATCAACAAAACTATTCTCGACGAACTAAAGAAACGCTTAGAGGCCAAAAAAGGCAGGTGGGCTGACGAACTCGAGGGAGTCCTCTGGTCTCACCGTACCACCCCAAGGCGAGCAACGGGAGAAACTCCCTTCGCTCTGGTATACGGCACGGAATGCATGATTCCCGCAGAAGTAGAGTTCCCCGGCGTTCGAAGAAGGTTGCTACCCGAACGAGAGGAACTCAACGATGCGATGCTCCTGGATGATCTCGATCTCATTAACGAGCGCCGAGATCAAGCGCTCATCCGAATCCAAAATTACCAGCTCGCCGCTGCAAAATACTATAATTCCAACGTACGAAATCGTAGGTTTAATCAAGGAGATCTGGTCCTTCGCAAAGTCTTCCAAAACACCGCTGAACGAAACGCGGGAAAACTTGGAGCAAATTGGGAAGGTCCCTATAAAATCGAAAAAAGTCGTCCGACCAGGTTCCTACGAAATAGCCAACATGCAAGGCATAAAAATTCCTAGAACCTGGAACGCGATGCATCTCAAAAAGTACTATCACTAAACAAACCAACTCGCAATCACTGAACTACGAGACGGCTTGATCTCCGCAAGGAGTACGTAGGCAGTTTGCCGGAAGGCAAATTCAGCTGTCCCCCCTCATTAAAAAAGGGGGGAGTGGGTATGTATACTCGTATACTCTCAAAATCAAAAAACATCTTACCACGCTCTCGGTGTTTTTGACTTATCAAATCATCCTCACCCGTAAAATCGGTGCGAGATCTTTGGAAATTAATCAGCCGTTTAGGAGAAGCAACATTTAGCATCGCGAGACGTCGCAAAAGATGCCTCAAAGGTTATTTCTTCCGAACAAATAAAACCTCCGTCACAAAAATGACATATATATGCACACATTAACACTTATTTTGCGCAAAAACTCGAAACAACGGCATTCGCCACCAAGTCCTGTGGGAACCAAAATTCGCACTGTCGATTTCCGTTTAAATTAGGAAACTAGGAAAACCCTAATTTCCCAGAGGACCCGGATATCTGCTAATTACCACACGTCAAGCAATCAGAACACGAGAATAACAACGATAAAAATAAGAAATTGAAAAAAGAGAGCAAAGAAGATCTTATTCCGAATTTGCGTATGAGCGTTTACAACAAGGTATAAGCCTGGGCTCGAGAGCTGTCGGCGAGATTCCTAGTTCTAGCAACCCTAAGACGGCTAAACCTAATTGAGTGCCGCTCGAAATAACAAAAACGGAAAATTGCCTAAATTGCTCTAAGTACTAAGTTTGCTCTGAAAATCTTCCTCCTCAGGCTCCTTGCCTAGGACTCCTTATATACTAACTCCAAGGCCGGTTTACGCTTTTACTCTTCTGCCCTTAAGCCGTCATAGCATAAAATGGAGATATTCCATTTTTTTTTATCTTCATGATTATCCTTAAAACTTCCGTATTTATCCGCGGAAACTTGACATTTATCTTTCTTTGTGGACCAAGCGTAAACCGTGCTATGGTTTACGGGCTTTTAGTTAAGAAATCATAGGATGGGCCTCGAGTCGTGTTTAAGGTCCCTTTGGGCCGTCTTCCGACTCGAAGCGTTTATTGCGATTTCTTTCGATAAGGAACGAACTTTCCGCGGTATTAATCCGCAAAGTTTGATCGATGATTTAGAATAGCGGAAATCATAGACTGAGCTCGCTACGGTCTTCGGGAGATAGCATTTGAAGTTTTGACGAGAATGCATGGACTGGTGTCGTCTCGACGTTTCGGAAGAGCTCGGTCGCTATGCAGCGACCGAACTTTGGCTCGAGCCCGATCGCTACGTAGCGACCGAGCGGGACAGACGCTCAGTCGCTACCTAGCGACCGAGCGTGGCTCGGGCTCGGTCGCTACGCAGCATCCGAGCGGGACGAGCGCTCGGTCGCCATGTAGCGACCGAGCTTTGGCTCGAGCTCGGTCGCTACGTAGCGATCGAGCTTTGGCTCGAGCTCGGGCACTACGTAGGGACCAAGCTTTGGCTCGAGCTCGGTCGCTACGTAGCGACCGAGCGGGACGAGCTCTCGGTCGCTACGTAGCGACCGGACAGCGTGTATGTGCGGTAGTTACGCAATGACCGAGCTTGGTTTGTTTGCTTTGAGCCTTCAAAGATACTTCTTCGTAGAAACTTCGTATTGGTTATTTTTTTACGAAAGTTATATTTTTGTTTTTACTATCTTTTTTGGAAATACGATTTCCGAGGATTTTTGGGTTTTAATTCCGTCGTGACCGTTTTTGACCCCAACAAATCCGATGCTGATCACATCGAACTCACAAACGTCCTAAACAGACATAGCCATCTCACGAAGATGACTCTCTTACATCCGACACAAGGATAATAGCGCTATAAAAAAAATCCGAAATTTTGGTCTAGCACTTCCGGTCTCCGGACAGATGCTCGATTCGAATTAAACAAGTCATATAAGCCGAGAACCTGTCGCGGACTTTAAATCGATACGAATTAGGAAGAAATCGCAACAGGAAAAACGATAGCCGGTTAGTCACTGCACAAGCCTTGTGGGAACCGAAATTCGCACTGTCGATTTCCGTTTAAATAAGGAAACTAGGAAAACCCTAATTTCCCAGAGGTCCCGGATCTCTGCGAGAGCCAACGACAAGTGATCGAATATATGCGGAAATCATGAAAAGATAACAAACGAGTTTAGAGAAAACAGTAGATCTTATTTCGAGTCCGCGTAAGAGCGTTGCGATCATTACAAGAGAATACAAAGGCTTTGGCCGCAGGAGCCGTCAGCGATTTACCTAGTTCTAACAACATAAAACCCTAATCCTAGTTGAGTCGCAGCTCGATAACAAAGGACGAAAAAGATATCTAAAAGGCTTAGATTGATTTCGGACTGAACCTTGTTAAAGGCTGCCTACGTACCCCTTTCGAGGATCAAGCCGAACGTAGTTCAATTGATAGAGCTGGACAAGAGATCGAACTGCCTGGGCGAGTTCGTCTAGTAATTGAGTGCCAGTCATAGAAACCGAACTTGTCGAGAATAAGCCTAAAGTTTCTAAGTGCAGAGAATTCCGAATCTAAAAAGTTCTCCCCCTTGCTCCTCGCCTAGGACTCCTTATATACTAGCTCCAAGGTCGGTTTACGCTTTTACTCTTCTGCCCTTAAGCCGTCATAGCATAAAAATGGAGATATTCCATTTTTCCCGATCTTCACAATTATCTTCAAAACTTCCGTATTTATCCGCGGAAACTTGACATTTATCCTTCCTTGTGGACCAAGCGTAAACCAGGCTGTGGTTTACGGGCTTTTGATTAGGAAAATCGTAGGATGGGCCTCGAGTCGTGTTTTAGGTCCCTTTGGGCCGTCTTCCGACTCGACACGTTTACTACGAGTTTTCCGCGGTTTCTAATCCGCGAAGTTTGATCGATGAATTAGAATGGCGGGAAACATGGACTGAGCTTGCTACGGTCTTCGGGAGATAGCATTCGAAGGATTTGACGAGAATGCAAGAACTGGTGTCGTATTGACGTTCGGAAAGGTTCAATCGCTACACAGCGACCGAACTTTGGCTCGAGCCCGGTCGCTTCATAGCGACCGAGCGGGACAAGCGCTCGGTCGCTACGTAGCGACTGAGCTTGGCTGAGCTCGGTCGCTACGTAGCGACCGAGCGGGACGATCGCTCGGTCGCTACGTAGCGACCGTGCTTGGCTGAGCTCGGTCGCTACGTAGCGACCGAGCGGGACGATCGCTCGGTCGCTATGTAGCAACCAAGCTTTGGCTCGAGCTCGGTCGCTACGTAGCGACCGAGCGGGACGATCGCTCGGTCGCTACGTAGCGACCGAGCTTTGGCTCGAGCTTGGTCGCTACGTAGCGACCGAGCGGGACGATCGCTCGGTCGCTACGTAGCGACCAAGCGGGACGATCGCTCGGTCGCTACGTAGCGACCGAGCTTTGGCTCGAGCTCGGTCGCTACGTAGCGACCGAGCGGGACGATCGCTCGGTCGCTACGTAGCGATCGAGCGAGATGGATGCTCGGTCGCTGCGTAGCGACCGAGCTTGGCTCGAGCTCGGTCGCTACGTAGCGACCGAGCTGTGTGCATGCTTGGTCGCCGCGTATCGATCCAGCTTCGCTTGGCCGCGGTCTGATTTCCATACTCGAGCTTGTCCGCGGCCGATTTGGATACATGTCCGTTGCCTTCGGACAATCGGTATTTAGTGGTTCGATTGAGATTTGGACGATATTTTACTGCAAGGCTGTTCGTAAAGATATCTTTACGAAGATTACTTTTCGTAAAAACGGTTATGCTGATTTTTACGGACTTTCAGACATTGATTCCGTCGTGACCGATTTTGACCCCAACAGTTAGCCCCCCCAGCTCGTTAGAATCATGAGCTTCTAGCGTGAGGTTCTAGCGAGTGGCTTGGCAAGTTAGGCAAGTTAGGTGAGTTAGGCGGAATTAATGGTTGAAAAGGTCTGTGGTAAGTGATCTTCTCGCTCTCCTAAAAGTAGAAAACGCGATAAGATTGGGGCTGCGCCTTATGACGGCTGCCTACGTACCCTTGTTGAAGGGATCAAGCCTTTCGTAGTTCATCTTGGAGTTTAAGGTTCTTATGACTAGTTTTCCAGTAGGACCTTTATGGTCTAGTTTTTATGTAGCGGTTATAAGGCGTGTTGCTGCCGATGGCATTTTGTATGGGTGTAGAGGGAAGACTACGAGTTGTCGTCTCGTAATCTAACTCTGTGTGTATTGCCATATCCATAATCTGTTTCGAGAGTTTTCCGCAGTGTGTAAACTTGCGGGATTTTTCTGAAGACGTTCGAATATTGGCAAAGAGACAAATTTTGGGATCTCGTATCAGGGTGTTTGATACTATGCCTAGAGATGTTAGAGACCAGTGCGCTGGGTTTAGGGCAAGACCTAGGTTTACTTTCGGTTTAAGGATTGTGCGGTGACTGGCCGGCTATCGTTTTTCCTGTTGCGATTTCTTCCTGATTCGTATCGATTTAAAGTCCGCGATAGGTTCTCGGCTTATACGACTTGTTTGATACGAATCAAGCATCTCTCCGGAAACCGGAAGTGCTAGACCAAAATTTCAGATTTCTTTTATAGCGCTATTATCCTTGTGTCGGATGTAAGAGAGTCATCTTCTACGAGATGGCTAAGTCTGTTTAGGACGTTTAAGAGTTTGTTGTGATCACCAACAAACTTAATGGTAAAAATTACTACTTTGAGTCTTCGCGAAGAATATGTTTTGAGAAGATGTTAGTGCGTATGACTGTCTGGTCTTCCATGAAGGTGTTTTTATCGAGGAAGGAAATTTCGTCGAAGAACTAATCTTCAGGCGTCCGCGACGTCTCGCGATGCTGAAGATTTGTTATTCTTTCGTATGCCACGTTTCGTGCTTGAAATGTTCGCGGGCTTTGAAGATATTTCGCGATGTTGCGAGGGTTTAGTATTAGCCATGTGTTTGAGAAACGTTCTGGTTTGACTATGAATGTTCGCAGCCAAAAATTGTTGTTCCTGCTCGGATGCTAATAGCTTTATTTGCGATCGAGGAATTATGACTGAGGTGTCGTGTAAATTTTTCCATGGGAACAAGCGTTTTCCTTCATGGTTCTTTGTGAAGAGTTGGCCTTCCGAGATGTATTTCGTGCATTTTTAGGATGTTTCGATAGCTCTAGAAGCTTTGTTACGAATTTTTCCTTACATGCCGCGTATTATGGTTAAAACGTTGCGGGCTTAAAGTGAATTGTGGAGCGTATTGAACTTGGTCAATTTTCGAAAAGTTTAGATTTTCCGTTAACCGTTTGGTTGTTAGGACTTAGTTTCGTTACGAAGAATTTATCATATGATTTCCGACTGTGGGCTACACGATAATTTATCATATCATATAACCGATTTTACGAAGGTTGTAAATCAGTGATATGTAAACATATGTCAAAGTAGCATTGTTTCTGCGTTGACGATTTGGGATATGTCGGTTCCGAGAAAATTGCCAGAAACGAATCGGTTTTAAGACGACGTTCATGTCTCTAACTTTTTCTCTCTTTAGGAAGCGAGCTTGATATGCGTGGCGATCGTTTCTCGACTTTCGGAGAGTTTAGATCGGTTTGCAAGATCTGGATGAACAATTATGGAACAATATATCGAGACAGAAAAAATCGCTTAAAACTTAGTTCGCTAGACTATCCGCCTAGGTTTTACGTTCCCTAAAGTTCTATGGCAGCCTCAAAGTAATTTCCTACGAAAATTCCAAGTCTGATTTCAAAAATTTCAAGTCGGAAATACCTTAGTTCTCTCGAAGATGCAGTTTTGTCCCTTCTCAGTTTTGCGTGCCCATTTCCGTTTCCTATTCTCGTGTATGTTTGCCATTTCTGATATTGGTGTTTATCTTTTGAAACTTGACATTTATCTTCCGAACTTGACTGTTATCTTCTCCTTAGATAAGACGTCGATTTTTGTAAAAAGGTTCAACGTAATCGTATAGTTAAGGCGGCTAAGGTGTTTAAGTTAACCATTGCCGTTTTATACAATTAATCTGAATCCATGCGAGAAAATAGGTCTTTGCGTTTTTTTTTTTTATATCGTAAAATCTCAATGGTAACTTCAATCGAGGCGAAACAAGAGACGTTTCGATCGAGATTCGAAAGTGAACGCAAAGATGGAGGTAGGGTGAGCAGAAACAAGCCAAGGAGTTTAAGATGAGGTTTACTTGTTTTTGTCGTAAAATCTGAACGGAAACTCCGATTGAGACGAAACGAAAAGCGTTTCGAAGAGGATTCAAAGGAGAACGCAAAGGAGGAACCCTTTGAGGACTTACAGGTCGCTACGTAGCGACTGACAGTCTGACAGGTCGCTACGTAGCGAATGGAAGCAAGCCGAGAAGCGTCCTACTTGTTTTCGTCGTAAAATCTCAACGGAAACTCCGATTGAGACGAAACGAAAAGCGTTTCGATGAGGATTCAAAAGACAACCCAAAGGAGGACCTTTCTGAGGCCTTACAGGACGCTACGTAGCGACTGACAGTCTGACAGGTCGCTACGTAGCGAGTGGAAGCAAGCCGAGAAGGGTCCTACTTGTTTTCGTCGTAAAATCTCAACGGAAACTCCGATTGAGACGAAACGAAAAGCGTTTCGACGAGAATTCAAAAGACAACCCAAAGGAGGACCTTTCTGAGGCCTTACAGGTCGCTACGTAGCGACTGACAGTCTGACAGGTCGCTACGTAGCGAGTGGAAGCAAGCCGAGACGAGTCCCACTTGTTTCGTCGTAAAATCTCAACGGAAACTCCGATTGAGACGAAACGAAAAGCGTTTCGACGAGGATTCAAAAGAGAACCCAAAGGAGGACCTTTCTGAGGCCTTACAGGTCGCTACGTAGCGACTGACAGCCTGACAGGTCGCTACGTAGCGAGTGGAAGCAAGCCGAGAAGAGTCCTACTTGTTTTCGTCGTAAAATCTCAACGGAAACTCCGATTGAGACGAAACGTAAAGTGTTTCGACGAGGATTCAAAAGAGAACCCAAAGGAGGACCTTCCTGAGGCCTTACAGGTCGCTATGTAGCGACTGACAGTCTGACAGGTCGCTACGTAGCGAGTGGAAGCAAGCCGAGAAGAGTCCTACTTGTTTTCGTCGTAAAATCTCAACGGAAACTCTGATTGAGACGAAACGAAAAGTGTTTCGACGAGGATTCAAAAGAGAACCAAAAGGAGGACCTTTCTGAGGCCTTACAGGTCGCTATGTAGCGAGTGGAGAGTTGGCTTGAGCTCGGTCACTACGTAGCGACCAAGCAGTGTGTGTGCTCGGTCGCTACGTAGCGACCGAGCAGCGTGTGCGTGCTCGGTCACTACGTAGCGACCGAGCAGTGTGCGTGCTCGGTCGCTACGTAGCAACCGAGCAGCGTGTGTGCTCGGTCGCTACGTAGCGACCGAGCAGCGTGTGTGCTCGGTCGCTACGTAGCGACCGAGCCGTGTGCGTGCTCGGTCGCTACGTAGCGACCGAGCAGCGTGTGTGCTCGGTCGCTACGTAGCGACCGAGCAGCGTGTGTGCTCGGTCGCTACGTAGCGACAGAGCAGTGTGTGTGCTCGGTCGCTACGTAGCGACCGAGCAGCGTGTGCGTGCTCGGTCGCTACGTAGCGACCGAGCAGTGTGCGTGCTTGGTCGCTACGTAGCGACCGAGCAGCGTGTGCGTGCTCGGTCGCTACGTAGCGACCGAGCAGCGTGTGTCCTCGGTCGCTACGTAGCGACCGAGCAGCGTGTGTGCTCGGTCGCTACGTAGCGACCGAGCCGTGTGCGTGCTCGGTCGCTACGTAGCGACCGAGCAGCGTGTGTGCTCGGTCGCTACGTAGCGACCGAGCAGCGTGTGTGCTCGGTCGCTACGTAGCGACCGAGCAGCGTGTGTGCTCGGTCGCTACGTAGCGACCGAGCAGCGTGTGTGCTCGGTCGCTACGTAGCGACCGAGCAGCGTGTGTGCTCGGTCGCTACGTAGCGACCGAGCAGCGTGCGTGCTCGGTCGCTACGTAGCGACCGAGCAGCGTGCGTGCTCGGTCGCTACGTAGCGACCGAGCAGCGTGTGCGTGCTCGGTCGCTACGTAGCGACCGAGCAGTGTGCGTGCTCGGTCGCTACGTAGCGACCGAGCTGTGTAATCGTTTTTTTGTGTTTCCTTTTTCCGCGATTAACGTAGGGGTTTTTCAGCGGTTTTTTTTGGGAGAACAAGTTTTATCCTTCCGAAATGTTTTCGGAAAACGTGTTTTGGTAAAACCCTTACGCATCGAGATTTCTTTACTGGGTTTTGATAAGATTTATCGTTTCCCTTCTTGTTTACAGGGAGAAATCGCGAGCTTGTTTTAGTGCTCTTCCTGTGGCGGAAGGTCGCGACTAAGTTTTCGATTTTGTTGAAAACTACGGCGTTTGCGTAAGCGTTGGCCATAGGAGCAGTTGGTGCTGCGAGTTTGTCTTTCATATATCCAAACATCGTTTTGATCAAGCGTTTTGTGGCCATGAGTAAGAGTAATCCGTAAGCCCCCCTCCTTCTAGCGCCAAACTGTGGGAACCGAAATTCGCACTGTCGATTTCCGTTTAAATAAGGAAACTAGGAAAAACCTAATTTCCCAGAGGTCCCGGATCTCTGCGAGAGCCAACGACAAGTGATCGAATATATGCGGAAATCATGAAAAGATAACAAACGAGTTTAGAGAAAACAGTAGATCTTATTTCGAGTCCGCGTAAGAGCGTTGCGATCATTACAAGAGAATACAAAGGCTTTGGCCGCAGGAGCCGTCAGCGAGTTACCTAGTTCTAATAACATAAAACCCTAATCCTAGTTGAGTCGCAGCTCGATAACAAAGGACGAAAAAGATATCTAAAAGGCTTAGATTGATTTCGGACTGAACCTTGTTAAAGGCTGCCTACGTACCCCTTTCGAGGATCAAGCCGAACGTAGTTCAATTGATAGAGCTGGACAAGAGATCGAACTGCCTGGGCGAGTTCGTCTAGTAATTGAGTGCCAGTCATAGAAACCGAACTTGTCGAGAATAAGCCTAAAGTTTCTAAGTGCAGAGAATTCCGAATCTAAAAAGTTCTCCCCCTTGCTCCTCGCCTAGGACTCCTTATATACTAGCTCCAAGGTCGGTTTACGCTTTTACTCTTCTGCCCTTAAGCCGTCATAGCATAAAAATGGAGATATTCCATTTTTCCCGATCTTCACAATTATCTTCAAAACTTCCGTATTTATCCGCGGAAACTTGACATTTATCCTTCCTTGTGGACCAAGCGTAAACCAGGCTGTGGTTTTCGGGCTTTTGATTAGGAAAATCGTAGGATGGGCCTCGAGTCGTGTTTTAGGTCCCTTTGGGCCGTCTTCCGACTCGACACGTTTACTACGAGTTTTCCGCGGTTTCTAATCCGCGAAGTTTGATCGACGAATTAGAATGGCGGGAAACATGGACTGAGCTTGCTACGGTCTTCGGGAGATAGCATTCGAAGGATTTGACGAGAATGCAAGAACTGGTGTCGTATTGACGTTCGGAAAGGTTCAATCGCTACACAGCGACCGAACTTTGGCTCGAGCCCGGTCGCTTCGTAGCGACCGAGCGGGACGAGCGCTCGGTCGCTACGTAGCGACTGAGCTTGGCTGAGCTCTGTCGCTACGTAGCGACCGAGCGGGACGATCGCTCGGTCGCTACGTAGCGACCGAGCTTTGGCTCGAGCTCGGTCGCTACGTAGCGACCGAGCGGGACGATCGCTCGCTACGTAGCGACCGAGCGGGACGATCGCTCGGTCGCTACGTAGCGACCGAGCTTGGCTGAGCTCTGTCGCTACGTAGCGACCGAGCGGGACGATCGCTCGGTCGCTACGTAGCAACCAAGCTTTGGCTCGAGCTAGGTCGCTACGTAGCGACCGAGCGGGACGATCGCTCGGTCGCTACGTAGCGACCGAGCTTTGGCTCGAGCTCGGTCGCTATGTAGCGACCGAGCGGGACGATCGCTCGGTCGCTACGTAGCGACCGAGCTTTGGCTCGAGCTCGGTCGCTACTTAGCGACCGAGCGGGACGATCGCTCGGTCGCTACGTAGCAACCGAGCGAGACGGATGCTCGGTCGCTACGTAGCGACCGAGCTTGGCTCGAGCTCGGTCGCTACGTAGCGACCGAGCTGTGTGCATGCTTGGTCGCCGCGTATCGATTGAGCTTGGCTTGTCCGCGGTCTGATTTCCATACTCGAGCTTGTCCGCGGCCGATTTGGATACATGTCCGTTGCCTTCGGACATTCGGTATTTAGTGGTTCGATTGAGATTTGGACGATATTTTACTGCAAGGCTGTTCGTAAAGATATCTTTACGAAGATTACTTTTCGTAAAAACGGTTATGCTGATTTTTACGGACTTTCAGACATTGATTCCGTCGTGACCGATTTTGACCCCAACAAGCCTTAAACCGAAAGTAAACCTAGGTCTTGCCCTAAACCCAGCGTCCTGGTCTCTAACATCTCAAGGCATGATATCAAAAGATACGAGATTCCTAAACCATGCCTCAATGTTTATATTGGACATCTTCAGTGCCCCCGCGAAGCTCACATCTCGCGGAAGAACTCTCGAAACAGATCTCGAATGAAACATTGCACAATCGAAGAAGGATATGAGACGACAACTCATCACTTTCCTTCCCACTATACACTAACTCATAAAAAAGTGCCATTTGATTATCTTATCATAAAAAGCCGCAAAGCGGCAGGGATTCAAAGCCACATGCGGCCAGTCTTGAAACACAAAATAAGGCCGTTTAAGGCCGAAACATAAAAACATAAAAAACAAATCTCTCGCAAGAGATCTAACCCAAATTATCCTCAGAACTCACGCCCCCTCTTCACCCGTCGCCTCGTCCGAGCCTGGAGCCGCGTCAGCTCCGTTTTCTCCGACCACCGGGTCTTTCCCCTCTGGGTCTTCTGAACACGTCGGAAGGAAGCACACGGATTTCAGGTCAGCTAGGATAAGATCGAAATCTCCATCCACAGCCGCCATATCTCCCTTGCAACCGGACAGTCGGGCATCTTCCGCCTCCAAAGTCGGGGGAGTCTCACTTTGGAACGACCGAACCACGGCCATCTCGCCCTCAATCGTCATCAAAGCTTAGTCCCTGTTCCGGACACGCTCGAGGGAACCCAGGGAAGCAGAAATCTTCGCCAAGCAAGCCTGAAACTCTTCGCGAAGAGCATCAGTGGCCACTTGGATCCCGCGGCTCGCTAATCCCGCATCACCCTCGATCTGACGCTGGAGCCGACGCACCTCCGAGGATTTGGCCTTCCTGGCCTTCTTCTCCTTAAGCAAAGAACTCGCCGTCTTCCCAAGGTCCCTCTCGAGCTCGCCTATCGCGAACTCGAGCTTCGACACTTTCGTGGAGTGAGAATCCTTGACAGCCGTCAGCATGGCCTCGGTTTCAGACCATCTGCCCTGAAGCTCCACCAATTCCCCGGCTAGGCGACTGGTCTCAGAACCGCACTCACTAATCATGCCATCGATCATTGACATGAACTGCGAAAAATAAAAATTCTTAAGACTAAGTCCGAGAAAGAATGTACATGAGACGATCGAGAATTCAAGGAAGAGACAAAGCTTTCCGCGAAGTCCCGATGCTAGGCTCGATCCACCTTGCTGCGAAGTCTCCCCGTCACCACTCTTGGCAAGTTTCCTCTTTCGACTCTTAGGTTGAGCAACCGGAACAGCACTAGGAGCACGCAACGCCAGTACGATTTCTTTCCTGGCCGGAGGAGGAGGCATAGAGTCAGCGGCCCTCTCCTTGTCCTTGACGAGGATCAGAGTCGTGGACGATCCCGCAGGTAGAACTTGCGGAAGAGGAGCCATGACCTCGGTCCCATGACCCGGGGCAACAACCCGCGCAGAAGAAGACGAGAACTCGGAGCCAGCTTGAACCAGTTCTTTCTCGGCTTGGCGACGAACTAGTTTCTCTCGGAAGGAGAGATGACCAGCAACACAAGCCGGCGCTTCAGCCGGAGAAGTCAGAACCGGAGCCGGAGAAGTGGCCTCGCCCATCTCGACGTTGGAATCTCTCTTGTCACCTTGGGAGGAAGACATGTTGAAAGCAAAAGTTTTGGAACTAGAGAGATTTTTGGAGGTATGAAGGAGAGAAGGTGTGAAGAAAATGAATGACAAGAGCTCACTACTTATAGAAGTATGGGTTCGGAATTTGCAACACACATACTGTCTCGATAACTTTTCTTCCGGAGAGTTTAAAGTGTGAATTTCGTCCAAAACCCTTAACCTTGTCAAAATCATCAATCCGCCCGCTAGAGTCACGACTCTAACGAGCTGGGGGGCTAACTGTTGGGGTCAAAAACGGTTGCGACAAATTTAACATTCAAAAAGACCGAGGAAGAAAATAAGAATTTCTCCGATGAATACTTTTCGAAATAGATTCTTTCTTACGAAAAAGCTTTGGGGAAGAAAGAACGAGACGTCCGACGAAAGCTCGAAACAGGTCGTTACGCAGCGACCGAGCGTCCGTCCTGCTCGGTCGCTATGTAGCGACCGAGCTCGAGCCAAGGCTCGGTCGCTATATAGCGACAGAGCGTCCGTCTCGCTCGGTCGCTACGTAGCGACCGAGCCCGAGCCAAGCTCGGTCGCTACGTAACGACCGAGCCCGAGCCAAAGATCGGTCGCTGCAACCGAGCTCTTCCGAAACGTCGAGACGACACCAGTCCATGCATTCTCGTCAAACCTTCAAATGCTATCTCCCGAAGACCGTAGCGAGATCAATCTAGTTTTTCCGCTATTCTAAATCATCGATCAAACTTTGCGGATTAATACCACGAAAGGTTCGTTCCCTATCGAAAGAAATCATAGTAAACACCTCGAATCGGAAGACGGCCCAAACGGACTTAAAACACGACTCGAGGCCCATCATGTGATTTCTTAACCAAAAGTCCGTAAATCACAGCACGGTTTACGCTTGGTCCACAAGGAAAGATAAATGTCAAGTTTCTGCGGATAAATACGGAAGTTTTGAGGATAATTACGAAGATCGGAAAAAATGGAATATCTCCATTTTATGCTATGACGGCTTAAGGGCAGAAGAGTAAAAGTGTAAACCAACCTTGGAGCTAGTATATATGGAGTCCTAGGCGAGGAGCGTAAGGACACGACTTTTCAGAGCAAAACTTAGCACTTAGAGCATTTAGGCAATTTTCCGTTTTTGTTATTTCGAGATGCAACTCAATTAGGTTTAGCCGTCTTAGGGTTGCTAGAACTATGAATCTCGCCGACAGCTCTCGAGCCCAGGCTTATATCTTGTTGTAAACGCTCATACGCAAATTCAGAATAAGATCTATTTTGCTCTCTTTTCGATTTCTTATACTTTATCGTTGTTATTCTCGTGTTCTGATTGTTTGACGTGTGGTAATTAACAAATATCCGGGTCCTCTGCGAAATTAGGATTTTCCTAGTTTCCTTATTTAAACGGAAATCGACAGTGCGAATTTCGGTTCCCACACTCCAAAAGTTTTATGAATAAGAAAGATCCAATTGCTTATTTAGTTTAGTCTTTTAATATTTGGCATGAGAGATTAGGCCATGTGGGAAACGAAATTCGCATTGTTGATTTCTGTTTAAATTAGGAAAGTAGGAGAACCCTAGTTTCCCAGAGGTCCCAGATATATGCTAATACCTCACGTCGTTTTACACATTTCTCCTTCTGCCCTTAAGCCGTCATAGCTTAAAAATGGAGATATTCCATTTTTCCCGATCTTCGCGACCGAGCTTGGGTTGTATGTGGTCCGATTGCCATACTCGAGCTTATCCGTGGCTGATTTGGATACGTGTCCGTTGCCTTGAGACAATCGGTACTTGGTTCGATCGAGATTAGAACAAGATTTTACCATAAAGTTCTTTGTAATGACATTTTTTAACGAAGTATTACGTTCGTAAAAAGATGCTAACGTTCATTTTTGCGAAGGTTGGCATTAACTTCGTCGTAACCGTTTTCGATCCCAAAATTTAGCCCCCAGCCTGTTAGAATTGTGGACTTTCGACGAGATTCTAGCGTGCAGTATGGCGAGTTAGACAAGATTGGTGTATTTGGGCAAAGTTCATATCCAAAAGGTCTGCGGGGAAATAGTAACTTCTCATGCCTATAAGAAGGTAGGTAACTTCTTCATATTTTTCACTTGCTTATTTACATAAGAATTTTTTTGAAAAAATTTCTCTTCCCTCTACATCTTCTCTTTCTTGTTTGTCCTTGAAGTTTACAAGATGTCAAGCAGAAAGAAGACTTCGAAAAGAGGTACCTCCCGTGGTTCCTCGTCCGAAGGTGTTCACGACGAGCTCCTTGTGCCGAAGATCAAGTTCGTGTCTCACTCGATAGATCCAACCGAGAATGACACGTGGTGGACAGCGAGATACGGTTCGATCGCACCTCCTAACGGGAAATCGTTCCCTGTCATGAACTATTGTTCGGTCGAAGGAGGCACGCCGAGCAGGAGCACTAGCGACTTTCTCAGACCATCAGGTTGTTCTACTGAATTTCGGACGCGGTGGAATTTCGGATTCCTCGTTGTGGAGAAAGCGCCGATAGTCCCCCGGAGGGTTACTTTACTTGTTAAGAGGCGTTTGTGGTTCCCGATCCCTGAAGTCATTATCCACGTGTTGGATCGTTTTGAGGTATCGATAAGCCAGCTGAACCCCATCAGTATCCAGCATCTCATAGGCGTCGTGATCTTCAGTTATGAGCATAGTCTCTCCCTCACCGCCGACCACTTCGAAGCGCTCTTCAGGCTGCAGGTTGTCTCGAAGCCGGAAAATTACCGGTTGGTTCCTTGGAACTTCATGTCAGTGGTCAAGGGGGGTTTGTCTCCAACTTCAATTCGTGGAAGAAATTTTTCTTCTTTGTCCGCCTAAGAAAGTTGCATTCCATTGTTTCAGAGTAAGCCGAACGACGGTCCCTTCATCAACCCGATCCCTTCGTTTCCTGAAGACAAGATCGCAGTGAGAGATCTTCTCAGGAATGGTCTGTTTTTCTTGACCTCCTTTACGCCGAGGAGAGTTCGAAAGGCGTTGAGGCTTGCACATCCCGGTCCCGAAGTGGGTGTGGAAATAGACAGCGGTTCTGAGCCCTATGGTCTTGATCCTTGTGCTGTTCCCCCGGGGGGAGACAAACGTGAGGTTCTCGAAGGGTAAGGACATCGACTTTGGTGACATAGAGTTTTCCGTGGAAGATTATATCCTCCCAGGATGGGATCCGGACCCTGCTTATGGTGATGGAAGTGGTACGAGCGAGGTCCCTATCCCAGATTTTGATGATTTCTTTGCTGCTTTGCCCTCGAGCTTCAATCCTCCCCCGCCTGTGGACGAATCGGGAAGGTCGAAACTCGTCGTGGAGGGATCTTGAATCACCAATGGAATTAGTTTCTTTCTTTTAAGGACTTCGTGAATATGATCATGCATTTCTTTTTTTTTAACACGCTGGTCATTTCGTAGGGCCTGAACTTGCTCGGCTCTGCCCCTACCCTTGAGGCGAATCACAGGGAAGCCATGGTTTATCGCTTTAAAGCAGAGAAGGCGGAGAAGGACCTTGCTCGTATGCAAAACGAGATTTTGGAGCGAGATTCAAAACTCGCTAGAGATCATGAGAGGGCTGTTCATCGAGCGGAACGGAAGGGTAAGAGGGAGATCGTCGAGGTGATGAGGAGTCGCGCCTCTCAGTTCCAGATTGAGTACGAGAACCTCAAGGACGCTTACACCTTAGTGGGCGATTACCGTGAGTGTCGTGGTTCAGTTGGTACTCTCTGGAAAATGCAGGCGGACGACTACGTTTTCGAGGAGATAAGGGACATGAAAGGTGGTATGAAGGACCATGCCCATGCTGAGGTGCTCATTGCCCCGATCGACGGGAAGATTCAGGGATTCTTTGATCCCGTACCTGTCTCTCTTGATACCGTAGAGACCACGACCGAGTTTGCTGTTGATGGCGAGGAAGTGGACTGTCCCGCGGATGTATTTGGAGCTTCCTTGTCTCGGAACTTCTACTTTGATCCGTGAGAGGGGTGGTGAGCATTCGTTGGGAAGAGGATTTCCCTTTATCTTGTAGTTGTGGCCGAGTGTGGCCTTCGTTTATCTATGTCCGGCCGAGTGTGGCCTTTAAACATTGTATCGGCCTGTTTTGGCCACTTTTATCTTTATCAGGACTGGCCGTTGGTGGCTTTGAATCCCTACCGCTATGCGGTTTTTATATATGTAACGGATGTTTGTTTGAGCTACTTTGTTTCAAGTGTGGTTGAAGTAAACATGAGTTGTCGTCTCATATTTAATTTTGTTGAGACGTTCAATCTGTTTGTTTGTTCGAGACGTGAATTTTCGTAAAAATTATTTATTTTTACGAACTTTTGGGAACATTAAGATATGAATGAAGAGACATGTTTTAGGATATCATATCATTTTTTAGATATCATGTCTTGAAATGTTAGAGACCAATGCGATGGATTTAGGGTAAGACCTAGGTTTACTCTCGGTTTTAAGGTTTGTGCGGTGACTAGCCGGCTATCGATTTTCTACCTGATTCGTACCGATTAAAGTCTGTGATAGTTTCTCGGCTTCTATGACTTGAATGGCAAGAATCGAGCACCTCTCCAGAGACAATTTTTAAGCCAACTGGAAGTACTAGACCAAAATTTCGGATTTTGTTTTGTAGCGCGCTATTATTCTTGGGTTGGATGTTCGAGGATCAAAAGAATGATCAGGTTGCGTTTGTTTAAGACGGCTGCCGTGTTGGTCGGGGCCAATCGACGAACGGGGGTAAATATTCGTTGAGATTTTGTGGTCGCGTTCGGACCGTTGTTTGCAGAGTTTCAAATTTTAACTTGGCGACCTCTCACAATTGGAAAAGTTTTAAAAAACTCATTTACAATGATTGTCTTTAAAATGTGGGAGTATAAGAGTATACGTGTCCAGTCCCCCCCCCCTATTTTTAGAGAAGGGGATAACTGAACTCATCTTTTGACGAGCTGCCTACGTACCTCTTTCGAGGATTAAGCCATCTCGTAGTTCTGTTTTATGCCGCGAGTGTTTTTACTCGGCGGTTGTAGCCGAGCTGACCGCCTTAATCGTGGAGACTGTGGCAGGGTCGACATTTTTTTCCGGGTTCTCCGGTTGAGTCATAGTGTCGACTTCGGAATCGTGCTGAGTTTCGATGTCTGAAGCGTTCGCTTCAGCAGACGATATCAAATAATCTTTCTTTGAAATGTTTTCGGCCGAAGGCTGAGCTAACTTCGTGCACTTGCGAGTTGTCATTGCGGCAGTCGTGATTCGCCTTAACTTATGCTCTGCAAGAAAACAAACACGCGACTGTTTTTGACAACCCCAGATGGCTGCGACCCCGCTTTGGGTCGGGAATTTGACGCCGAGGTGGTATGTAGATGGAACGGCTTTCATGGCGTTGAGCCATGGGGTTCCCATGATCACATTGTAGATGGCGGGATGATCGACCACCTCGAAATCGACGATTTTTGTGATCTCCTTGGCCATGACTGGTAGCTGGATCGATCTGGGAGTCATTGACACTTCGCCCGAAAAACCCGTAAGCGGTTTTGGCATTAGGGTTACTTCCCCGAGTTTTATGTTCATCCGATTGAGAGTGTCACGGAAGATAACATTAACCATGCTTCCCGTGTCGATCCCGACTTCCAGATCTCGTATGACAAGATCTATGACGAGTGGATTGCAGTGAGGTTGACCAATTCCGCCAGCTTCGTCCTTCGTGAAAGTTATCGAGTTGTTTTGACCATCTCGGGGAGGAGACCATGTAGGCCAGTTTGCACTTGATTCGGCCTTCTGCTGGTAAGCCTTGATGGCCGAAACCGTGTCGTTGCAATGCTGCGATCCTCTGATGATCATGTTGACTCTGCGACGATTGTTATCATTTCCTTTGTCGTCCCGTCTTCTTCCGCGTTTATCCCCGGATTGGTTTCCTTGAGAGGTATTCTCCGCGGGAGGATTCCTATCCATCTTCGAAGGGCGATCGGTCTCGAGGATGAGATCTTTGACGCTAGTTACTTCAGAGAGTTCTCCAACTAGTTGCTTCGTGGCCAACCTCGCTCCCAAGACTTTGCAGTTAGTCGTGGAGTGTCCTCGGGACTGGTGGAACTCACAGAAGGTGTTTTCGTCGTATGCGTAATTGCGAGTCCATGTATTCCCCGTGGTTCGGCCTTGATCCAAAATGATCTCGTAGTTATGCGCCCCTTGGAGTTCTTCCACCTCGTGATGGACGTACTTGTCGTTACGAGAGCTTTTCTTTTTCGTCTTTTGGTCTACATCTTTCGAGGCCAGCTTCGTTGGTTCATGCTTTTACGATAAAAATTTTGTTTCCTCTTCGATTATGATGTAGTCCGTTGTCTTGAGGAGGGCGTCTTGGATCGTCTGCGGTTTGTCGAGGGTTATCCATTTTCTGAATTTTGACTTGTACCAGAGCGTTTTTCTGAGTGCGTCTATGTCCACCTTGTCGCTTATCCCGCTAACCCTTGACATCACCAGCTTGAACCAGCTTATGAAATCGCGGAGGGGTTCGTCTTCCCTCTGGGACAGACTCCAGAGGTCGACAACGGGCGTTTCTCTATCTATGAACACAGAGTATTGCTTGAGAAATTCCGATGCGAGCTGTCGGAAAATTCCGATAGAGTTTCGCTTAAGGTGTGCGAACCATTCGAGCGCCGCTCCTTCCAGATTCTTGACGAATAGACGGCAGTAGCCGGCGTCTTTTTCGCTATCCTTCAGTCTGGCCCTTCCCATCGTGATGTGAGCGGTGAAGGGCGTCTTCCGAGCTCTCTCGAGCAGTCTATCGATCTCAGGGGCAGCACTGGTAGCGTGATGGATTTGGGATTTCATGGCCCTTACTTCCGCTGTAGTTTTGATGATGTAATCGCGAAGATCGCGAATGTCCGACGTCTCATCAGCAGATTTCCGAGCTTGTCGGCGTTTGCTGTGAGTGATTTCGGTTTATTTTTCGGCCAGCTCCTCCTGTTCGACCTAGTAGAGGTTTTCCTCCTCTTCCGTCATTGGCTTATCGAATGGGGAGCTTTCCCAAGCCGAGCGGGTTCTAGTTCTTCTTGGATGTCTGTCAGCATCCTCCTCGGTATCGTTGCAGACGTCTCTGGGATCCAAGTCGACGTGCTCGACCTCATTAACCTCCAAGCCCTTTGCGGGCGGTGGAGGACTCTCAGAGTTCCTTTTCTCGGCAGGGGATGTTTCGCTAGGGTTTTGTCCCGAAGGTCGTTCCTGCGATGTTCCAGGCCTGCCGAGTGGGGATGTGAAGTCGATTCTTTTCCTGCAAACCTTCGTGGTTGCGCGGGGACGGATTGCTCGAGTCTTTGCCGTTAAGGTTTGACCTGTTTGGTCAAGGTGTTCACGAGTTTGTCCTGTTCTTCCGATCTTTTTTCATAGGTGGCAAACATCTTTTTAAACTCGTCAAGCGTTGCGGCGTTGGCTGGTGCATTGGCCGCAGAGACATCCGCTGCTAGAGTGTGGAGATTTGTGTCGCTTCCTCCACTGAGAGGAGTTTGCATGTTGTCTGCGTCGTCAGTTGACATGTCTGGTTGAGCGTGTTGTGGTTGAGAGTTAGATTGATCCGTACCCCCCCCCTTCCTTGTAGCGCCAAACTGTGGGCACCAAAATTCGCACTGTCGATTTTTATTTAAATTAGGAAAGTAGGAGAACCCTAGTTTCCCAGAGGTCCCATATATCTGTTAATACCACACCCCAAGCAATCAGAACACGAAACGAGAACAGTAATAAAATAAGAAATCGAAAAAGAGAGCAAGATAGTTCTTATTTTGAATATGCGTTTGAGCGTTTACAATAAGGTAAGTGCCTGGGCTACGAGAGCTGTCGGCGAGATTCCTAGTTCTAAAACCCTAAGACCGCAAAAACCTAATTGAGTCGCAGCTCGAATAATAAAAACGGAAAATTGCCTAAAATCGCTCTAAGTGCTAAGTTTTGTTGTGTAGAAGTTCTTTCTTCTGCCTCTCACCTAGGACTCCTTATATACTCACTCCTACGTCGTTTTACACATTTCTCCTTCTGCCCTTAAGCCATCATAGCTTAAAAATGGAGATATTCTATTTTTCCCGATCTTCGTGATTATCTTCCAAAACTTCAGATTTATCCGCAGAAACTTGACGTTTATCATTTCCTTATGAACCAAGCATAAACCGTCATACGGCACAAAATATTGATTTATGTGATTTAAAATACATACAAACTAGAGGTGAGAAAAAGTAATTTGTGACCTTTATAGATAACTGCACAAAATATTGTTATGTATATTTATTACGTAGCAAAGATTAAACCTTAGAAAAATTCAAAGAATTTAAACTCGAGATCGAAAATCAGCTTAAAACAACTATTAAGATAGTTTGAAGCAACAGAGGAGGCGAATATGATGGTCCATTTAAAACATTTAAAAAAATAAAAACGTGGAATAATACATCAAACAACAACTCCGTATTCACTAGAATCTAATGAAGTTGATGAACACAAAAATGGAACTACAAAAGAGATGATGAATGCAATGTTGCTGGAATCTGGATTACCCCATAACATATGGGGGGAAGCGTTGCTTACTACTTGTAACACCCTCGATCTGGAATAAATAAAATTTAATTAGTTTGCCATGCACCAATCAAACAAGAACATGCACGACGAACTAAAGAACTAACCAGATCGAAGATACTACTACCACGTGCCCGAACATTTGATCTGAGGTTCCCAGATCAGATCCGAAATCCTAAGATCATATGTCCAAGAACGGGTTTCTTAGCGATTCCAAGTTAAGGCTTTGCAACTCGAGTTTGAAACCGTTAGTTAGTTCGTCCCGGACTAGGACTAGTATCATATGGAATCCAAGCATTTCACAAACCTTTTCTTATTCATATACTTTAAGTTCAACCACATCAAAACTTTATACATGCTCGGCCGACGTTCAAAACCATATCTTACATATTACAAAACGTACATGTTTGCAAAAGGTAGCAAATCTACACCAACAGCTTTCTGCTCCTCCGATCCCAAATGGAACCTACTACTACGGGTTACCTGCAAAACAAAGAGTCTAATGAGCAACTATTTTGCTCAGTGAGTCGGGTTTCCTAACAATTATTTATCCCCCCATTATGCATCAAACACTAAGCAACAAGGATCAATTATATTAAGAAATATGCAATGCAAAAATAAAGCAATCATGTAAACAAGCATCCACTCTTCACGAGTGGTTAGATCATTATCGATCATCGAGGACTGCCTCTCGCCATTGGTTCCTATCTCGATACGAAGTCCATAACAAATCCCTTCTTGCGCCCATTGACTCTAAACACAAAGTCTAAAAAGCCGATGGCCTCGATAACACACTTGCCGCATCGTCATGCAGCTACACGGTCGAGGGTAGCTAGCCCTATCACACGTGTCTTCGCGTCCTGCCCGAAAGTAATTTTGGTAAGGCCCCGGACAAGGCACTGGCCTCGAGTGGACACCAATGACTCTCACGACACTCCACCCAAGTGTCGGACTCTCACAGATCAAGTCCGTAGATTTACGGGTTTCCCCGTTAAGACATGATCAAACATGTTATATTATCTGAGCTGAGGCCCAAACAATATAATGCAATGACATAAGTATATGCAACACAACATCAATGTATCACAATCATGTTATACCCCTCGAACCGAAGCCCGACGATATAACTCAATATCTTTCACAAACATCAATCATTATCATATCATTATATATCTAAACGCGCAACCTAGCAATGCATCAACCAATACTCTTGTTTTGCAGGCGCTAGTCGCACACACAACAATCATAACCCATAACCGAGACTCACCTCAACACTTAGATGAAAGTTTTGGACTGGAAACGCTTCTATTTCGCGGCCGACACAACTTAGAGCTTCTATCAATTTAATCCTAGAATAAAAGGATTCCCAATGTTCTGTTAGTCGGAACCAGGATATAAACCTGAATCTAAATAAGGAATTTAATCCTAGGCCGAACGGCGAGCATTTTCAATCCATTAAACTTCCTGAAGAATTTATTTCTTCAGATAGAAAACTATTCTAAGACTTTCTAAAATTTTCTTATGTACCTTGGGATCCACAAACATCCACTGGAAAAGATCAATCCGACTTCCACTTACTTGAGTAATTTTCTCGGCTGTTACAAGATTTTTCCTTGTTTGCGTTTTACTCTTTAAAGAGGGGTTATTACACTACTAATATCATCCTTAACAATATTCCACACAAAGTAACTGACAAACCTCCATATAAACTATGAAAAAATGATTTACCTTCCTATAAATATCTCAAATTGTGAGGGTGCTTGGCAAAAGTTATGGTACTGCCACAAAAGAAGATCACTATTATACCTAAAATAGTGGATTTCATCTTTATCAGATATGCACATAATAGTAGTGCCTATCGATTTGGTACATAAATCTGAAATATCAGACATTTATGAAAATACAGTCATGGAATCAAGAAATGCATCTTTGTTCCAAATATTTTTCCATTCAAGGTAAAATAAGGTTCGAAATGAACTTTAGAAAAAAGAGACAACGACAATGACTCAGAAATTGAGACAAACGTCGATATTTCTTTAAATGATATTTTAGAGAAGAAAAAAATAAGATGAACCTAGAAGGAGAAAAAGAGTTCTAAAGGAAAAACCTTTTGGTGAAGATTTTTTAATGGCATTTTTAGTAGCAAATGATCCAAAAAAATTTTCAGAAGTTATGTCTTTACCATAACCTCCGTTTTGGAACGAAGTTGTCAAAAGTAAATTTGATTCTATCATGCAAAGTTATACATGGTATATAACGTATTTATCACATGGTTGTAGAGCATTAGGGAATAGATGGATAATGAAACGAAAACTAAACCCTGATGGAAACACCTGGTGGAAATATAAAGATATGCTTGTAGTTCAAGATTTCGGCAAAAGAAAGGCTTCGATTATTTTGATTCATATTAACCAGCAACGATAATAACATTAATAAGTTTGATGATAGAAATCACAGCTTTAAAAGACCTATAAATCCATTAAATTGATGTAAAAACCACCTTTTTAAATGGTGATTTAGAAGAAAAAATTTATATGAAACAATCTGAGGGTTTTTTCATTCCGGGACATGAAGATAAAGTATGCCGACTTGTAAAGTAACTTTATGGGCTAAAACAAGCTCATAAACAATGACACAAAAAATTTGACAATTCAATGTTGTCAAACTGTTTCAAAATTACTGAATGTAATAAATGCATATACTACAAAACTACCAAAAATGCTTATGTTTTGCTATGTCTATATTTACATGATATGCTCATTATTGAAAGCAATAAATACAGTATCAATTAAAAGAAAAACATGCTCAAAGGAAATCTTAGATGAAAGATCTCGGATTAGCAGATGTAATTCTCGGGATTAAAGTCACAAGAAAATTAAATGGAATTATCTTAACCCAATCTCATTATGCTCAAACAATATTAGAAAGATCTAAAAATTAGTCTAATGGTACCACAAAAACCCTGTTAGGTCCCCTACTTCACTTAACAAAGAATTCAGGTGAAGCAGTTTCACAAACGAGTATGCACGTGTGATCGGAAGTCTCATGTACTTGACCAGTTGTCTTAGACTAGATATAACACACGAAGTAAACGTACTAAGTCTATATACAAGTATTCTAGGTCATAAACACTGGAAAACTATAACGAGAGTACTTAATTACTTGCATCATACTAAAGATTTTAGCCTTCACTACGGTAAAAAATCATCAGTTTTAAAAGGATACAATGACGCTTACTAGATATCAGATTTTAAAAACTCAAAATCCACAAGAGGATGCATATTTACATTAGGAGGAGCAGTAATATCATGGAAATCTACCAAACAAACAGTGTTAGCCAGATCCACCATGAAATCTGAGTTCATAGCCGTAGAAAAAGCAGCAGAAAAAGTTGAATGGCTTAAAAAAATTTGGAAGATATTCCCATGTGGGAGAACCTTGTGTCAGGTATACGCATACATTGTGATAGTCAATCAGCTATAGCTCGGGCTCAGAATAATCTCTACAATGGTAAATCTTGTCACATCAGAAGACGACATAAAACCACTAGACAAATTATCTCAAATGTTGTAATCACTAGATTACATCAAATCGGTTGGCAACCTAGCGGATCCATTCACTAAAGTTTTACCACGAGACATTGTTGCTAAATCATCAAAAATAATGGGTTTAAAGCCTATAAAGGAAAAGGATGCTTAATTGCAACCCTACCTATCATGACTGGAGATTACAAGACGTAGGTTCAAAGGGAAAACAAAATCAAATGGAATCTACCAAAAGCACTTCGAGACAATGTAGTCTCTTCCAAGCTCCTAAGATTATAAAAGGGCTAACAAATGTGAGAATGATAAGTATAGGCTTTTAATGAGTCCATAGCTTCTAAAGCGGAGTATTACTCAATACTTTTCATGGTTGATCGCCTAGTGAGTGTGAAATTGGACTGTTTCTAGCAGAATGAATATAAGGCTATATTCTCTAAGTTCACTCATGAAAACCAGAAATAGTTCAGAGCCACAATGGACAAAATAGAGAACTAAGTTCTACAAGAAAATGAAGCTGCGTTATGCATGTTGTCTCGGTTTATATAAACCACCGGTTGGTTCAAGACATTATGTTCACCTCCTGGTAAAGTAAACCCGACAGATATTAACTATGAGTGGTTCAAGTCTTAAAAATACCACCACTCAAACACAATCAATTTTTTTGTAAACACTCTCGATAAGTCTGTCTAGTCTAATCTAGTCATGATTAGTATAAGTATAGTAACTAGAGTCTATTGAGTCTGCATATGTTTAGAGTCTTTCTATTCATGTGGGGGATTGTTGGATATAATTATAAAGCCCATTCGCTTTGATAAAATTAGTGAAAATAAAAGATTTGGGTTGTGTATTAAAAACCTCATAATGTCAAGATTGACATTTATGCAAAGTCCCACATCGGGAATAACAAAGACATAAGAGAGGAGTTTAAATATTTTGAGACATATAACATTGCTTAAACAACCCAGAGAGAAAGGAAGTTCCCCACGTGCGCGCCGCTGCCTCCATCCAGCCGACGGACTCGGTTCGGCTTGGGCTTGGGCTTGGGAGAATGTTGACTCAGGGTCACTACAAGATGTTCTTTTTGGGACCAATTAAACTCAATGTTTTTGCCCATTTAATTCCCAAAAAAGCATACAATTTTATTTTAAACGACTTGTATTTCGTTAAAAACAACATGTTGTCCCTCTCTTCTTGACGATAAGTTTAAACGAGAAAAAATCTTGCCGAGTAAGTTTCGTAACGCCTCACCTCCGAGATCTTCGCAAAATTTTCGAAACGTGCGCACATGATACACAAGTTACAAAAGTGGCCCGTCTTCTCGTCTTTAAAACTCGACTCCTTCTCATTTTATTCTTCATGTTTTACACAGCAAAAAACCAGCAAATCTTTAAAGTAAGTCTAGAGAGTGTTTAATAGATTTTTAGTTCGTAGGGGCTGGTTCACGAGTGTCACGTGACAATTTACTAATGGTTTATTCTGGGACTCATATTCACTATGATCCATCGCACTTACGGATCAAATATAAAGATTTAAAGAAAGAAATATCATATTTCAACTCCATGGTCATGTTTATATGTTTTCTTATTCGTATTTCATTTATCGTTTCTTTAATATCGTATTCATTTAATCGTTTGTTTCAATTCGGCTTTTGCAATATCCATATGCACCATTTTGTTTCGGTATGTTATAGACATTCGAATTAACTGACCAATTCTTAATTCCATATTTGATTGAATAGTTTTTCTTCTGTTTTATATCTCTATGGAGTGTAGGGGGTAATCCTTAATTCTTAATTCCTTATAGCATTGAGCTAACCGATCAAAGTATTAGAATATGTGTTAGGTCAGCAAATAACTTCTCAAAATCATCTTTGCAGTTTGGACATAAGGTTCTGGCGGATGTACACGTACAATTACAACAATTCCTTTAAATTACTACTGTTAGATGAATGGAGAATTATCAGGTACTCCACAAGCTTTTGACAGGTAGAAAACACAAATCTTTGACAACTCCTTGATAAGACACGATTTGAAATGGCTATGTACGTATAGTATAGCGACATTTGTTTCGTGGCTTTTCGTGCTATTTTGATAATTTTAAATTATAATACAAATAGTCGACCAGCCAAAATAGGAAATAATTTACTACTAACAATAAGTACAAATGTAGCAGAAATAATTATAAATTTAGGAATGGGTTGAAAAATACAAACAAACATATGGTGGACAGTGACAAAGTTCAACTGTCATAATACGAAAATTTAATTTGGCCATCATTGGGTTTGCGTAATGGATCAGTACCATTTCCATAGATTGGTATAATCACCACCACCAGAACATTCTCAATTGGGGATATTTTCAATGAGCAAACATACAATGTGCTCTTTCAAGAACTCGGGGTTGGTGTAAGCGTCTGTATACCTATAAAAAACATCGATGACACGCGAAAGGTTAGAATTCTGATCAAGAAAGGCAAACGAAATGAGTGAGGCCTCATTAGCTCTTGGTTCAAGTCCTTCCAAGCATTTGAAACAATGTTCGTGATTACTTGAACGGCTCGTTCCTTAGAAACACAAAATTGCTTCATATAGCAGTCAATGCATGTCGCTACATGCTCCCTTTTGTGTTCAAACTGCAATTATAACATGTCAAATATATTCAATACTTTGGCAAACAAATGTTTTCAATGGACCATCCATGTCTAAATGAAAATTTTATTTGTGTGAACATTGATGACTTCCTCCAAGTCATTTTAACCCAATTTTAAGTATTTTGGACAAACCAATGTCTACGCAATCCATCCAATTTTTCTCCACGGACAAAATTGGGCTTAGCCATTTGATTACACTTCGTATATGACTATTTCCACGATTGGCCCATTATGTTTTGGACACGGATCACCCATTTGACATCCTACTTAAAATATATTTAGGAGATCAAAATCAGATGTTGGTGCTCACCTTGTAGCTGCTAATGTCATTTGTGAATCGACATATTATATCATAAGCTACCCTTATTTTAGGATGGGAGCTTAACCATTCAAAAGCATCAAGTTTCGTGAAATCTCCCATTCCCGCAAATGTCATGGCCATCATGGTATAGTATGCGGAAGACAAGATAGCATTCTCTTTATACTCGTCAAATTTGGCAGTGTAATCCTTTCTCAACCACTTCGCCTCTTGCATATATCCATTGGCTGTTGATTTCAACTGATAATGAAAATTCAGTTAGAGCTAAATATGCTTCAAAAGAGAAAAAAAACAATTAGAGTGCTCTTATTATTGAAGGTCTTAACTGATTTCTTAAAATGTGAGCCACAACCTGACTTTCCTTGCATCTCAAGCTCCTCCTCGAGTTTATCATAGAAATCTATTGTGACACGGTAAAGATGTTTCATGCTGTCAGGTATCCCCTTAGGGGCTTCCGGAAGCCACCTGTTAGGGCAACCCATGTTATAAGCCTGCCATCGAAAAATATAAAAATCTTTTATGTTTTTGTGAAATGAGTACTTTTCCAATGCATATGTGAAAAGCTCAAGTTCCTCTCCTGTGCCATACGCATCATACATATCATCAAGCGCTGTGAGTAAGATGACTAAACTAGCTAATGTAACTCGTGCTTGAGAATATTAAGGCTTAAAGTATGTTCCAAGTGTGCATAAGTACGCCTCGGCTACTCTATGTTTTGTGTACGTTATCTTAGATTCAAATTCCATTTCTTTGTGCCACCTGAAATGTAGTGAAGAAGGTCAAGTACATGCCAGTCTTGATGGCATTTTCATGAAACATTTTAATGGCCCTTTTTTTATGGGACCCCACTTTCAAATAAATACCAGTTATGGACAAATAGACGGGCCAGTCTAGAAAATTTTATTATTGGGTGCATAACTCATTAAAAAAACAAAGTTGAGAACGAACATGAGAAGTCGGGAGTACTCATGAAGGCTTTTTCTATTTTAGCTAGCTGAAAATTAAGAAATATACATACACAACTGTTAATATTGATACAATTATGGGTGCATGTGCCCCATTAATGTTGTACTGCTTTGGGCCCTGGTTAAAGCTGAGAATTAAAGAATTTCATTCATAATTTTTCGTTGTTTCACAAAAATTATAATTTTTGTTTCGATATAACTTTTAGCTTCTTTACCTACTTTGCCCATATTTATTATGATAATTACTACAAATAATAATTTTTAAAAATTAATTATGTATTAAAATAAACATTTTCGACATAGGCTATACTAAACTACGAAGATCTAGACTCCGAGAGCCAACTTTGTGGAATCGAATTATCATAAACCATATATAGCAGAAGACTGAGTCCGAGCACTTCATGTAAGCTTATCATACATTTTGTTCTTTGCTTTGGGGATATGTAAAATACTGAAGTGAGTGAAGAATTTCTTACTATGAAATTCTTCCAAATGCGTAGTATAATAAAGTTACTTTTGGTATTACAACTTAATTTTAATAGTGTGTAAGAATTTCATAATTACAATTTCGATGGAGCCAAGAGTATTTTTTATACTGTAATAGTGGGATAAAAAATAAGAGTTATAGAGAATATTGTTTCATATAATATTATAACTCAAATATTACATTTGGCTATATGATAACATATATAAATTTTCTTTTAAGTGTTTCAAAAAAAATCTTATGTTTCAAGAAAAAATGTTTGAAAAAATAAAAATAAAAAATTGCATTATGTAGTTAATGTACAAATTATATGATAAGTTATTAAAAAAAAATCAGTTTTTTTTGTTTATTTTAGATTTCTTTTAACATATTTATAATATGTAAATGGGAGTCAATAAAGTAGAATACTTAGGAAAAAAATTATAGAATAAACAATAATAAAATAAAACTAAATGTTGCATGTACGGTTAATTGATTCTCTCCTAAATAACTATGAATACAAAAAGAAGTCACTTTACGTACCTTTGATTAAACACTGACCGGAGTATATAATACAAAAAGAAGTCACTTTACGTACCTTTGATTAAACACTGACAGGAGTAAGTATATGAAAAATGATTAAAACTTTTTTCATCAAATTGATTTATACGAAAGCTGTAGTGAAAGTATTTATTTCGCTAAGCTATTAAGCCTATATAAATTTTGATCTTTATATATTTATTTTGAATAGAGCAACGATATCTCAGAGGTACGGCTTATATGTGTTGAGCAGCCGAGATAATTACCTTGTTACACAGGAAAGCTCTTGGCGATGCAGCATTTGCAGCAAACTAAAGTCAATCTTTGCATACTCAAGTAATGTTTCTATCAGCCGGTTTAGATCATGGTTCAATTGTATATATATTTAGTTGGTCAAGTCCGGTTTAGCTGATCTATATATATAGATGTAAATGATACATTGTAAGTTTAACGAGAAGGAATACAAAGATATTTTCATACGATTTCTACTATCTTTGATTCTCTCATATGGTATCAGAGCAATTATCGCTCGTTTTTCTCTGATTCTCTTCTCCGATCTCTATTTTCACCGTCGATTCGTGAAGATTCAGCTATATCTGAGCTCCGATTGCATTTTTTTCGTTCAAGATCATCGCTATCGGTGATTTCTTGTTGTGATTCGTGCGATTTTCTTGATCTCGGATTCGATCTTCATCATGGTGAAACAAGGAAGGAAGATGAGAACGCGTAACACGGTATCGGACTCGGAGACGCCAGCGAGGGGGACTCGATCGCTTAACTCAGACAACGGCGACGATGATCCGGATGTTGACGTCGCTCCACCTCACGTTGCTCCGATTCGTCGTGCTACTCAAGGATCGACATTCTCTGGTATACAATCCATCGATAATACTCACAGTCCTTATTTTTTGCATTCGGCTGATCATCCCGGCTTAGTTATTGCGACTCAGAAGTTAGATGGAACGAATTACAATAACTGGTACATTGCTATGAAGATGAGCTTAGATGCAAAGAACAAGATTGGATTTGTGGATGGATCGTTGATTAGGCCAGTAGATACTGATCCCCTGTTCAAGATTTGGAGTCGTTGTAACAGCATGGTCAAATCTTGGCTTCTCAACACTGTCAATAAGGAGATCTATGACAGTATATTGTACTATGAGGATGCGGTTGAGATGTGGAATGATTTGAACACAAGATTTCGAGTGAGCAATCTTCCTCGCAAGTATCAACTGGAACAGTCTATTGCGACACTTAAGCAAGGAAACATGGATCTTTCTGCGTATTACACCAAGAAGAAGACTCTTTGGGAACAACTATCCAACACAAAGATCACAACAGCCCGGAGATGCAGCTGTGATCATGTCAAGGAGCTCTTAGAAGAGGCAGAAACAAGCAGAATCATCCAGTTTCTTATGGGATTGAATGAGAATTTTGCAAACATTCGTGGTCAAATACTAAACATGAAACCTCGTCCGAGCTTGACAGAAATCTACAACATGTTGGATCAAGATGAAAGCCAAAGAATTGTTGGATCATCTCAGAGATTGAATCCTCCTCCAACAGCTTTTCAAGTTCAAGACTCGGCGGTTTCTGACTCGAATCAGATTTTGCTAGCTCAAGGTGGTTATCACAAGGTCAAGTGCTCGTATTGTTCTCGCATTGGTCATACTGTAGACAAGTGTTACAAGAAGCATGGCTATCCTCCAGGCATGTTCAAAGGGAGAAAGCCATCATCGGTTGCTTCTACTAACATGACTATGTCTCAGTCACCTATGAGTAATGAGAAGGACAAGGACGATGACGCTATGAGTGATCAAATGTCAAAGGATCAAATCCAATCGATGATCTCTTACTTGAGTTCTCAACTTCAATCGCAAAGTGTTACTTCCACAACTGATAAAGCCAGCGCCTCTATCTCTAACAATGCTCCTGTGGTTTCGCAGATCACGGGAAGCCTTTCAGGTAATTTCATCTCCCTATACAATCATTCCTATCATGACATGCTCATTTCATCTACTTCTAAAGAAACAGAAGTGTCTCTTAGAGCTTGGATAATAGACTCAGGAGCCACTCACCATGTTAGTCATGATAGGAACCTTTTCACTGATTACAAACCCTTAGACCACACATATGTTACTCTTCCAAATGGTTATACCGTTACTATAGAGGGTGTGGGTTGTATTCGTTTGACTGATTCTATAACTTTGTTTGATGTCTTGTACATTCCTGATTTCAAGTTTAATCTGATAAGTGTGAGTGTTCTAACCAAGACATTGAATTCTGAAGTTTCTTTTAATGCTACTGATTGTGTCATTCAGGAACTTACTCAGGCATTGATGATTGGTCAAGGTAGACAAGTGGGGAATTTATACCTTTTGGATGTTCAAAATAATAGTACTCATAAGTCTTTGTCTTTCAAAGGTATGTCGTCTGTTTTCACTGTTGTTGATTCCTTTACTTGGCATAAACGTTTAGGTCATCCAGCTCAGTCTAAAGTTGATACCCTATCTGATGTATTGTCCATTTCAAAAGCAAATAAAAATCATTCTGAATTGTGTCATGTTTGTCACTTAGCGAAACAGAAACACAAATCTTTTCCAATACGAAAGAACATGAGTAAAAATGCTTTTGAATTGTTGCATATAGATACTTGGGGTCCCTTTGCTGAACCAACTGTAGATGATTCTAGATATTTTTTGACCATTGTTGATGATTTCAGTAGAGCAACATGGGTGTTTTTGATGCGTGCTAAGTCTGACGTGATTAACATTTTCCCTGATTTCATTAAAATGGCTGAGAACCAGTATAATACGAAAGTGAAAGCTGTTAGGTCAGACAATGCAAATGAACTGAAATTTACTGAATTCTATGCTGCTCGTGGTATCATTTCTTATCACTCATGTCCTGAAACTCCTGAACAAAATTCTGTAGTAGAGAGAAAGCATCAACATATTTTAAATGTTGCTCGAGCCTTGTTGTTTCAGTCTCATGTCCCTTTAAAATTTTGGGGGGAATGTGTTTTAACTGCAGTTTTCCTGATAAATAGGTTACCTTCTCCTGTCCTCAACAATGCTACTCCTTTTGAAAGATTGACAAATAAGAAACCTGAATATGATGCTTTGAAAACCTTTGGTTGTTTGTGTTATGCTAGTACATCTCCTAAGGGTAGAAATAAATTTGATCCTAGAGCTAGGGCTTGTGTCTTTCTAGGTTATCCTTCAGGTTACAAAGGTTACAAGCTATTAGATATAGAGACACATTCTGTTTCTATTTCGAGGCATGTCATGTTTCATGAGGATATTTTTCCATTTGGCTCATCAACCCTTCGTGATGAAGTCAAATCCTTCTTTCCTCATCTTCATTCATCTGCTGAGCCTGATGTTTTGTTCTCTGAACAATCATCTTCTGATACACATCACTCTACTGATGTGGCATCATCTTCAGGATCACTTCCTTCTGGAAGTCGACCTGTTCGATCTAAGAAACAACCTTCAAACTTGAAAGATTTTCACTGTTATAATCTCTCTCCTGATCAATCTACTCCTTACCCCATTGCAAATTTCGTTTCATATACTTCTTTATCCGCTTCTTTTCATGCTTTTATAAATGCTATCACCAAAATAAAAGAACCTCAGAAGTATAAAGAGGCGTTGCTGGACAAGTTGTGGTGTGATGCAATGCGTGAGGAGATTGGATCTCAGGAACGAACAAAGACTTGGAGCATTGGTCCTTTACCACCCGGGAAGACACCTATTGGTTGTAAGTGGATAAATAAGGTGAAGTATAACCCTGATGGTACAGTGGAGAGATATAAAAGCAGATGTGTTGGTCAAGGTTATACACAAGAAGAGGGCGTGGATTATCAGGAAACATTCTCACCTGTTGCAAAATTATCCACGGTTCGAATTCTCATTGATATTGCTGCAAAGATGAAGTGGTCACTCACACAATTGGATATCTCTAATGCGTTTCTGAACGGAGATCTTGATGAAGAAATATACATGAAGCTTCCCCCTGGTTATGAAGAGTTAACAGGAGTCAAGTGTCCACCAAATTCTGTATGTCGACTTCACAAGTCCTTATATGGACTCAAACAAGCGTCGCGACAATGGTACTTGAAGCTTTCTAAAACTCTGTTGAATATGGGTTACAGGAAGTCTCATCATGATCATACGTTATTTGTCAAGAGCGTTGAAGGGAGATATGTTGCTGTGTTAGTGTATGTGGATGACATTCTAGTTGCCAGCAACAATGATGAAGCGGTGAAGCAGTTTATTAAGGAATTAGAGTCTCATTTCAAGCTTCGAAACCTTGGTGCTGCAAAATATTTTCTTGGATTGGAGATAGCAAGATCAGCACAAGGTATTTCTGTTTGTCAACGGAAATATACACTGGAGTTATTGGATGATGCAGGATTCCTTGGTTGCAAACCATCTTCTATACCTCTGGATCCTACTGTTAGGTTGTCAAGAGAGACGATCATACCTAAAGATGGTTCTAAGGTCATTCATGAGATGGGAGCGTTGATACCGGAACCTAAGGTGTATCGTAAGTTGATGGGAAGACTGATGTATCTTGCCATTACGCGTCCTGACATCACATATACGTTGACAAAGCTATGTCAATATTCATCACAGCCACGAGAAGCACACTTGCAAGCTGCTCATAAGCTCTTACGTTACCTTAAAGGAACGGTGGGACAGGGAATTTTCTATGCAGCTAATGGTTCGTTTGATCTTCGTGGTTTTGCGGATGCAGATTGGGGTGCGTGTCTTGATTCACGTAAGTCAATCACAGGCTATATGATGTTTTTGGGAGATTCTTTAGTCTCTTGGAGATCGAAGAAACAGAGGACTGTGTCTAGAAGTACAGCGGAAGCAGAGTTTCGTGCACTGGCTGATGCATCATGTGAAATTGAATGGGTCATTAGGATCATGGCGGATCTTCTACTACCTATACCGATGCCTGCACATCTCTACGGTGACAACACAGCCTCTCTGTACATTGCTAACAATTCTGTGTATCATGAAAGAACTAAACATGTGGAGTTGGATTGTTATACAATTCGAGAACGAATTGATATGGGGATGATCAAGACGATGCATGTACGAACGCATAATCAGCTTGCTGATGTACTGACGAAAGCGTTGTATCCAGCTCTGTTCAGAGACCTCATTTCCAAGATGGGAGTTATGGATTTGTACACACCTCCATCTTGAGGGGGGGTATCAGCCGGTTTAGATCATGGTTCAATTGTATATATATTTAGTTGGTCAAGTCCGGTTTAGCTGATCTATATATATAGATGTAAATGATACATTGTAAGTTTAACGAGAAGGAATACAAAGATATTTTCATACGATTTCTACTATCTTTGATTCTCTCATAGTTTCGTCACACTTCTCTTCCGCCTCGTAGTATGAGATATATTGCCTCGTTTCTATCCTAGAGATGCCTTTGTGAAATGGATGTTTTTGGGCGTTTGCGTATTGCGAGATGAGGGCTAGATCGAGAAGAAATTTCTTCTAAATGAGCCTTTGAGAAAGCGAGAACTTCATCAAGAGTGTCTTCTCTAGGAGTACTCCATTGTGGAGCTTCATATAAGCTTAACGGGCCCCTTGCATCTGCTGCTAAGTGTGCTTTGAACTTACCATCCTCGTCTTTGAACTTGTTTTCTTTTTTTTTCGTCTTTGAACTTGTTAAACACATCTTGAGACGTAAATATACAAAATTGCGTTACGTCAAATGCAAACAAATATTTTTTTTTCGTAACTGAAAATTGCGTTACCAGCAGAAAGTTTAAACCCGAATAGCCTAAAAACTTGGAAAACTTGTAATGATCCAAGTTCTGGCCCAGCAGACTCAGCACATCGAAGCCCAAAACCATTTTCAGAAGCCCAAGGTATTTTGTTATAAATACCCACCTTTCCACTTTGGTTTCTTAGAAACTTCATCAAAAAGAAAGAGTAGAGAGAGAATGAGCTAAGAGGAAGTGTGATTATTTTGTAGCCAGAGAGTCGCCGGAGCTCGTCGCCGGAGCAACCGTGTGCCGTGATCACGTTCAGCTCGCCACCACCGATAACCGCCCGAGGTAACGCCAGAAACCGCATGCCTTAAGTTTCAGTTTCGTTTCCGTTTAGTAAATCGCCCATAACATCCTAACCATTGATCATCTAGTGCATGCAAGACCACCATCGTGTTCCTCTCGTAAAGACAAAGCCGTAGCCACCGATCACGCCGCAATCGGAGTCCGGACGAGCCCTCACGCACCTACAGAAGATCGCCCTCCGCGCGCGCGTGAAACGCACGCGCTGCCGTCACCACCACCAGCTCGCCGGAGCCGCCGTGCCCGGCCACCGTCCGTCCGCCGCCGGGAAGCCGCCGTCACCGCCGTTAATTTTCCGGTAAGCCTCCGCCACCCTCCGCCATCGCCGCCGGTGACTCGCCGGCGACTCGCCAACTCGGCCGACTCGACCCGGTGAGCCAACTCGGTGACTCGGTCAACCGGTTGGTTTAACTGGTTTAAATTGATTTAGGGTTGGTTAGGTTAAACCGCCAGTTAAAATCAATTGGATTTCGGTTAGGATAAACCGGTTAGATAGATTAACTAATTAATTAATCAATTGATGGTTAAGGTAAACCGGATGGTCCAATTGGAATTGATTTCGGTTGAGTAAAACCGGTTGGTTTAAATCAATTCCAATCTGGTCAAGAGTTGACCGGCTTGGATCAGAGTTGACCGGATTGACCTTTAACCAGCGTGTTGACTTTTCCGTAAACCTTGACTAAACCCGTTTTAAATCGTCCGAAAACTGTTCTGACTCAGAATTTCGCCCTGATTTCAGATTTGGAATCTATTTGAGCAGCTGGAGTTCGTAGATACTACTTTTCTCTATTGCTAAGGTGAGGGTCTATTCCCGAACTTCTCGTACACGGCTTCGGACCTCGAATAAGTATAACTTATTTCTAATATGTTCCGCCTGTTTGAAATTGAGTCTGTCATTGCTTGTATAGTTATTAGGTTATTTGCTTAAACCGGAAATAGGGTGTTAGAGGATTGAACATTGATTGTTTCACTTAATGTAAATTCTTAGCTAGACTTGTTTTTGCCGGGTACAGAGACGGACTTCTGTATGCCGGATTGTATGGGGGTTACAGCCTACTTTAGTCGACCGGTTGAGCTGTAGCCTGGTGTGTGTCGAAAAATCGTCTACGGGCGGTGTCTGAGCACTATCTCGAGCTGTGTTATGTTTTTGGCCTGTTAGTGGGCAGCGAGTGCGCGCCTCGCTAGAATCATTGCTTGTTGCTTGGGTACTTTAGGTGCCGTGTTTGACATGTATTAGAATTAAATTATATTTATTCGGAGTGCTATGTCCGGGTCCACGGACTTCGGAGTAGCATCCCATACCTCATTGGGCGATTCCCCTGTCGCTCACCCCTCACTCTCCCCCTTTCAGGTGAGACCGACGAGCAGGAGTGATTATCGCTTTTATCGCTTTTATCTTTATCGGGCCTTTAGGCCTTTGGACTTTTATCGTTTATGTTATTTTCTATTTCAGACTTTCGGTTTATGTTGTATTTTATATTTTGGATGTTATCGATGTTGGGTCTTTAGGTCTTATGGTATCATATTTACTTTTATATTATGATATGAAGATTATTATTATTTCAGTATTTATTAGTATGTTATTTTTCGCATTTATATTAATTCGAGGAAGCCGGGTGTTACAATTTTTGGTATCAGAGCGGGGTTCCGTCCTGGCTCCGACCCGGGATGGCGATTTTTGGAGACTCGGTTTTATTCGGTTTAAACGTTTTTAGACAATTTCAAAATATTTTCGGGGATTTGGAAATTTTGAAAATAAAAATAAATAGCACATTTCCGTTCGATATCACTTCTCCTTAAATGTTGGTATCCAAAGTTTAGCGTAAGTTAACTTTTCGCTTTCCTTTCAGATGCCGCCAAGGAGAAGAACCACCCGTGCCCATACCGCCAGAGCTGTTAGAGACGATGTAGATGAGCATGAGCAGCCCGCAGTTCTGCCACCCGCGCCTCCACCGGTTGATCAGGATGTATTGAGACAGATGGTTCAGGATGCCGATAGACAGGCCGCTCAGGAGGAAGTTCAGCGGATTTCCCATGAGGCAGCCAGGCAGGCCGCTCAGGAGGCCGCCCGAGTAGCTGCTCAGGAGGTTGCTCGTCATATGGCTGCAGTTCAGCAGGCTCCTCAGGTTCAGGTGCAGCAGGGTCAGCAGATTCGGGTTCAGCAAGTTCCACCGGTTCAGGTCCAGCAGGATCAGTAGATTCCCGCTCAGCATGATCATCAGGATCCCGTTCAGCAGGTCCCCCTTCCTCAGGTTCCACTGCAGCAGGGTCCAGCTCAGCAGTTTGCTCATGGTGCTTAGGATCTACCGCCACCACCACCGCGACCTCATGTTTACCCGGTTTATGATGAGAGGTTCTACAGGCTGACGTGTCAGATGAGGAACATGGATATGGAGCATTTTAGTGGGACATTGGATGCTGTAGCTGCACATGATTGGAAGTTAGCCTTGCAGCGGAAGCTGGAGATTATTGAGTGTCCACCAGAGTTGTCGCTCAGATTGACTATGCAGTACCTTCGTGGGGATGCTCTTATATGGTGGGAGGGAATACGATTGAGTCATTCTAATACGTCCCTAGATTGCTTCTCTGGATAGTATGGGATAGATCCTTGCTAGAACGAATCAAAGACTCAAGCTCTACAAGGTTGTGGATCGATTGGTGACACAAGAGGCTGCGGAAAGGCTCCTTGATACTCCTAAGTGACTAGATCGGATATGACACACCGAGATAGACACTCTTGGGTTGTTGGATATTACACACCAACAAGAACACTCAACAACTCGCGAACAAGCAGTAGAGAGAATAAAGAAAGGTTTATGATAAAAGAATAATTGATTATTGATAAGGGGTTCAAAGTACACTTATATAAGAGAAGTTGGAACAGATTCCAAGCTTCTCGAAAACTATCAAGAGAGTAAAGGCACACGGCTCTCTTGGAAATGGAAACAAGTGACAAGTTTGAAAACAAAAGCATGAAATGAAAAACATAATATATCATAAGGTTGATCCGGGATAAGGTTGGATCGAGATCATCAACTAAAAGATTTGAGAAGCAAATCTATGGCCTCGTTAAAAACCTATCTTTGGAAAACCCATTGGGACAAAACCAAAGATAGGGAAAAAGAGCACGCATAGATTGCTTGCTTAGTTGATGATCAGCTTGATGGTGAAGTAGCTTGAATGGTGATAAGTGTGTCTTGGTTGATCAAGCTTCTACCAAGACATTCCTCTTGCTTCCATGACATCTTAACCAATCCTCCAATAACTTGCGTGAGCTTCCTTGATCTTGATCGAGTCATAGGTCCTTTAGGTAAGGATAGAACATCTCCATCAGTTGGCTTATCCAGATCCTCATCATCTCCATTAGCTAGTTGGTCCATGATCACATCATCCCCTCCCTCTTGAAAAGGATTTGTCCTCAAATCTGGCTCATCTGCAACAAAAGGGATCAAGTCAGTAACATTGAAGCTATCACTTATGTCGTACTTACCTTGCAGATCAAGTTTGTAGGCATTGTCATTGATCCTCTTGGTGACTTCAAAAGGGCCATCAATCCTCGGCATTAGCTTAGACTTCCTCTCTTTTGGAAACCTCTCTTTCCTCAAGTGAACCTATACTTGATCTCCAACTTCAAAGATCATCTCACGCCTTCCTTTGTTAGCTTGTTTGGTGTATTGCTTAGTTTTCTCTTCTAGATTGCGCTTAGCTTGCTCATGAATCTGCTGCACCATCTCAGCTTTCTTTTTCCCATCCATACTAACTCTTTCACACTCAGGTAAAGGTATTAGATCCAAAGGTGAGATGGGATTGAACCCATAAACAATTTCAAAAGGAGAAAACTTAGAAGCAGAATGCATAGCATGATTGTATGCAAATTCACAATGAGGTAAGTAATCTTCCCATGATTTCAAGTTCTTTTTGATGAATGCACGCAGGAGAGTCCCTAGGGTTCTATTAACTACTTCAGTCTGTCCATCAGTTTGTGGATGACAAGTAGTAGAAAACAATAGCTTAGTTCCTAGTTTAGACCACAATGTTTTCCAAAAGTAGCTAAGGAATTTAGTGTCTCTATCTGAAACTATAGTCTTAGGCATTCCATGCAAACGTACAACTTCTTTAAAGAACAAATTAGCTACATGTAATGCATCATCAGTTTTATTGCAAGCTATGAAATGTGCCATTTTAGAGAATCTATCAACAACCACAAAGATAGAATCCTTTCCAGTCCTAGTTCTAGGCAAACCCATAACAAAATCCATAGATATATCATTCCAAGGATGAGTAGGGATAGGCAAAGGAGTATACAAACCGTGAGGTTGAACTTTAGACTTTGCAAGCTTGCAAGTTGTGCACCTTCCACAGATTCTCTCCACATCTCTTTTCATATGCGGCCAATAGAAGTGATCCTGCAGAACTTTAAGGGTTTTTGCTATACCAAAATGACCCATCAAGCTTCCTCCATGGGATTCCCTGACAAATAGATCTCTCAAAGAGCAAATAGGCACACATAAACGATTGTCATAGAATAAGAATCCATCATGCCTAAAATAATGTCCTGAAGCATACTTAGCACATGATTTATAAGCTTCTTGAAAGTCAGGATCAGATTCATACATTTCTTTAATCTGCTCAAAGCCTAGCAACTTAGCATCAAGAGTAGTTAAGAGGACATACCTTCGGGATAGTGCATCAGCAACTATATTTTCCTTACCTTGTTTGTATTTGATCACATACGGGAAGGTTTCAATGAATTCTACCCATCTAGCATGTCTCTTGCTGAGCTTACTTTGTCCTTTGAGATACTTGAGAGATTCATGGTCGGTGTGAATGACAAACTCCTTTGGCCAGAGATAATGCTGCCAAGTCTGTAGAGCTCTCACCAAGGCGTAGAGTTCTTTGTCATAAGTGGCATAGTTGAGAGTAGCTCCACTGAGTTTCTCACTGAAGTAAGCAATAGGTCTTTTATCCTGCATAAACACAGCACCAATTCCAATTCCTGAGGCATCACATTCTATTTCAAATGTTTTAGAAAAATCAGGAAGTATGAGAAGAGGAGATTGAGTAAGCTTCTCTTTAAGGAGTTGGAATGCGGCTTCTTGAACTTCTCCCCACTTGAATCCTACATCCTTCTTGATTATCTCAGTTAGGGGAGCTGCTAGAGTGCTGAAATCCTTCACAAAGCGCCTATAGAAACCTGCCAGTCCATGAAAACTCCTTACTTCTCCCACTGTAGTTGGACTCGGCCACTCTTGTATTGCTTTGATCTTTTCCTGATCCACCTTTACACCATCTGCACTTACAACAAAACCTAGAAAGACCAAGTTATCTGTGCAAAAAGTGCACTTCTTTAGATTGGCATATAGCTTTTCCTTTCTCAAAACATCCAAAACAGCCCTAAGATGTTCTATATGATCTTCTAAGCATTTGCTGTAAACTAATATATCATCAAAGTACACAACAACAAAGATGCCTATGAAAGACCTAAGAATATGATTCATCAGTCTCATGAATGTACTAGGCGCATTGGTTAATCCAAATGGCATAACTAACCATTCATACAAGCCATGTTTAGTTTTAAAAGCAGTTTTCCACTCATCTCCTTCTTTCATCCTAATCTGATGATATCCACTTTTCAAGTCTATCTTAGAAAAGATGCAAGAACCATGTAACTCATCAAGCATATCATCTAATCTAGGAATAGGGTGGCGATACTTCACTGTTATGTTTTTGATTGCTCTACAATCAACACACATGCGCCAGCTCCCATCTTTCTTTGGCACAAGGAGCACTGGAACTGCACAAGGACTCAAACTCTCTCGGATATGACCCTTCTTCATCAGCTCCTCTACTTGTTTTTGCAATTCTTTAGTTTCAACTGGATTGGTCCTGTATGCTGGACGGTTGGGCAGTGTAGAACCAGGTACAAAGTCTATTTGGTGCTCAATCCCACGCACTGGAGGCAATCCAATGGGGCTATCATCTGGAAACACATCTGCATATTCCTGTAAAAGAGAGACTAGTTCACTCGGATGATCCGGCGTGTGATCAGTAACAGTTAGTAGAGTCTCTTTAAACATCAGCAATATAATAGAATTTTGAGAGTAGAGAATTCTTTTAATATCTTCCGGTTTGGCATAGAGGATGTGATGCTTGTTATGATCAGGTTTGAGATCAATCTCTTTCTCTTTCTTTTTCTGAAGCTGGAGTTGATCTTCATGAACCTCTTTAGGAGATAAAGGCACCAGCACAGTCTTCTTTCCGTTGAATTCAAATGAGTGTTTGTTGGTGAAGCCATCATGACTCACATGTCTATCATACTGCCAGGGTCTTCCAAGGAGTATATGACTGGCTTCCATTGGCAACACATCACATAAGACTTCATCTTCATATCTACCAATGGCTATAGGAACCAGTACTTGAGTAGAAACTCTCATCTCGCCCTCTTCATTGAGCCACTGCAATCTGTAGGGTCTTGGGTGTTTCTGAATTTTCAAACCCAATTTCTTCACCATTGTCTCACTAGCTACATTGACACAACTTCCTCCATCTATAATGAGACTGCACACCTTTCCCTGAACCATACACCTTGTGTAGAATAGATTCTCTCGCTGCTCAAGCTCTCCATTCTTGGCTTGCAAGTTCAAGAGCCTTCTTGTCACCAACAACCTTCCTTTCACGGGTTCTACTTCACTTTCTTCTTCAGACTCCTCATGATCAGACCCAAACTTCTCTTCCTCTGATTCATACTCTCCATTCTCAAGAAGAATCATAACCTTTTTGTTGGTGCACTCATTGGCATAATGGCCACGCCCTTGACATTTGAAACACTTAACATCTCTAGTTCTTGAACTAGTGATTTCAGCTTTGCCTTTGTCTTTGCTGTATGTGCTGCTCGGCTTAGTCTCTTCTTTCTGCTGAGGCTTGCTATCCTTTAGATAGGATGTTTTCTCCTCCTTAGAGTGGTGGAACTTAGAAGATCCATAGCTGCGTGAGTTACCCTTCCTCTTGAGCTGCTGCTCCACTAGAATAGCTTTGTGCAACATCTTTTCTATTTCCACATAGTGTTGCATCTCCACATGGTCTTGTATCTCACGGTTAAGTCCTCCAAGAAACCTTGCCATAGTAGCTTCTCTATCCTCCAAGATACTAGCTCTTAACATCAGCAACTCCATGTCTTGATAGTATTCTTCAACAGTTCGTGTTCCTTGGGTAAGTCTTCGCAGCTTTTGATGTAGATCGCGGTGATAATGGCTTGGAACAAACCGTTTGCGCATGAGTGACTTCATTTCGTGCCATGAATCAACCGGATTCTCTTGGTTAAGCCGTCTAGTAGTTACAAGCTGATCCCACCAACTCAATGCATAATCATAGAATTCAGTTGCTGCAATCTTGATCCTTTTGGCATTGGAGTAGTGTTGGCAATTGAAGACAAGCTCAATCTTCTTTTCCCATTCCAAATAGGCATCTGGATCAACCTTGCCATGGAAGGATGGAATCTTAAGCTTAAGTCCAGAAAGCTTGTCTTTGCGTGACCCCCTTCCATCATGTTCACGCCTCGATCTTCCTCTGCTCAGTTCAGAAGAAGAACTACTGCGCTCAGTTGGGTTGTGCTCAGTTCTATGGCGCGAGTAGTAGTTGTCGGTCCCTTGTGAACCCGCATGCTCTTGCCGTACTGGAGTAGGCCGGTTTCTTCTAGACTCATTGCTATGTCCCTGGCCAGTAGCTTGCCTCAACTCTTATCTCATCTCCTCATGTAATTCCTTCATGCTAGCCTTGAGCATATCAGCCATTGTAGAGATCATGGTCTGATTCATTTGCTCGGTCATTTTCTCTCTCAGCATCTTGTTCTTCCTTACTAGCTCGGCTTCTTCTTCTGATTCTTTCCCCATTGGTACCTAGAATCAATAACAACACTCAACCAGTAAATAATTCCAATAAACTGATCGTAATCAGTAGATGATCAAGAGATTTTAAACTGAAAATAACTGGCGGTAAAAGAAAACTTGATTAACAAGCAAAAGAGGATTCAAATCGACAACTTGAAAATCACAATAGAAACGAGATCAGGGTAGGTTCGTTGATCAGATTTCGACAACACACAAGTAGATCTAGTTGTTATAGGTGATTTAAAACATATCACACGATCAATTAGATTCACACAAAAGATCAAATCGAGAATATGAATCGATAACAATCGGATCTAAAAGCGCGAAACCTAGATCTATCAATCCAAAACTTCTTAACAATTTGATCGACACAAAACGATTAGATCACACAATCAAACAACCATAGTTTACAGATCAATCAATGGATATTGCGAATCAAAGAACAGATCAGTTGAAACAAAACGGATCGATCTAAAACTGATCAAGAAGATGAACAGGTTAAATCGAAACAAAAGAGAAACGAGTACTTCCCTAACCAGAGATGCTCTGATACCACATAATACGTCCCTAGATTGCTTCTCTGGATAGTATGGGATAGATCCTTGCTAGAACGAATCAAAGACTCAAGCTCTACAAGGTTGTGGATCGATTGGTGACACAAGAGGCTGCGGAAAGGCTCCTTGATACTCCTAAGTGACTAGATCGGATATGACACACCGAGATAGACACTCTTGGGTTGTTGGATATTACACACCAACAAGAACACTCAACAACTCGCGAACAAGCAGTAGAGAGAACAAAGAAAGGTTTATGATAAAAGAATAATTGATTATTGATAAGGGGTTCAAAGTACACTTATATAAGAGAAGTTGGAACAGATTCCAAGCTTCTCGAAAACTATCAAGAGAGTAAAGGCACATGGCTCTCTTGGAAATAGAAACAAGTGACAAGTTTGAAAACAAAAGCATGAAATGAAAAACATAATATATCATAAGGTTGATCCGGGATAAGGTTGGATCGAGATCATCAACTAAGAGATTTGAGAAGCAAATCTATGGCCTCGTTAAAAACCTATCTTTGGAAAACCCATTAGGACAAAACCAAAGATAGGGAAAAAGAGCACGCATAGATTGCTTGCTTAGTTGATGATCAGCTTGATGGTGAAGTAGCTTGAATGGTGATAAGTGTGTCTTGGTTGATCAAGCTTCTACCAAGACATTCCTCTTGCTTCCATGACATCTTAACCAATCCTCCAATAACTTGCGTGAGCTTCCTTGATCTTGATCGAGTCATAGGTCCTTTAGGTAAGGATAGAACATCTCCATCAGTTGGCTTATCCAGATCCTCATCATCTCCATTAGCTAGTTGGTCCATGATCACATCACATTCTGGGCCAGAGAGGCTTACCTTTGCTGACTTCATTCGAGAGTTTGATAGGAAATACTTTCCGAAGGAAGCTATGGATAGAAATAAATGTGAGTTCGAGCATGTAAGCCAGGGAGAGATGTCTGTCATGGAGTATGAGGTTGTGTTCAACCAACTTCGCAGATTTGCTGGAGTGGGCATTTCAGAGGAAGACTTGATCAGGAAGTTTTTGAGTGGGATGCGAGTGGAGATTCGCAACAGGTGTCGCGTAGTCACTTACCACCGATTGGGAGATTTGGTGGAGAAAGCTTCGGAGCAAGAGGCAGGTTTGGCAGAGGAGAAGAAACTTGCTAAAGCAGTTCATGTTAAGTCTGGAAAAGCTCCAGAGTCCCAGAGGAGAGGAGGGGACCAGTCGGGATTACCGAGATGTCCACATTGCCATCGCAGTCACAGTGGACAGTGTATGAGGTGTCTTACTCTCGGTAAGATGGGACACACTGCGAGGTATTGTTGGGTTAAGCCATTGGATACACCACCAGTCAGCAGATTGCCGCACCAGCAGCACCAGCAGTGGCGCAGGTTTGCTTTGGCTGTGGTCAGCCAGGTCATATCGTCAGAGATTGTCCGAGGAGGGGCAATGCGGCACTTCCACCACCACCGAAGCGTCTAGCCATCCCTCCACGAGTGTTTGCAGTTGGAGATCCTCAGGGAGCTAAACCGATAGCAGGTATGAGACTTTTCCATACTTGTTTGTGTTTGAATATTTTGGTTCGCGTTTTTCATGTGTAGTTAGTAAAAATCTCGTGTAGGATCAGTTTTGGTTGGAGGAGAGTTAGCTTATTCCTTATTCGACACGGGAGCCTCTCATAGTTTTGTGAGTCCGCGCTTAGTCCAGTCTTTGTCTTTTCGGGGTGTCTTCGAACCGAAGGCTAAGCAGATTCAGACTGCCGGCACAGAGAAGTTGGGAGCAGTTGGCATTCATCACAATGTACCAGTTATTCTTGGAGGAGTTGAGTTGCTCGGAGATTTGACGGAGTTGGAAATGAGCTTCTACGATGTTATACTTGGGATGGATTGGTTGTCGCGACATCGAGTAGTCTTGGAGTAGTCTTGGATTGTCCGAAGGCAAGAGTTAATATCCCTAGAGAAGAAGGAAAGATCATTTGCGAGGGCATTCAGACACACCGGGAAATTCCTATCGTCTCCATGTTGCGTGCAGAGGAATTTTTGGAGGGTGGAGCAGAGGGAATTTTGGCAACCATTTCGATGGTTAAGGAGGACGGTCAGCAGCTGTATGATATTCTAGTGGTCGCCGAGTATGAGGATATTTTTGAGGGTTTAAAAGGGCCACCACCAGCTAGAGCAGACGTTCTTACGATTGAAGTAGAGCCAGGAGCAGCACCAGTTTCACGAGCTCCATACCGTCTCGCACCAACTGAGATGGCAGATTTAAAGAAGCAATTGGAGGAGCTATCTGATAAGGGGTTTATCAGACCGAGTACGTCACCATGGGGAGCACCAGTGTTGTTTGTGAAGAAGAAAGATGGGAGTTTCAGACTTTGCATCGATTACAGAGGTTTGAACAAAGTGACCATCAAGAATAAGTACCCGCTCCCGCGTATCGACGAGTTGTTGGACCAGTTGCAGGGAGCTTCATGGTTCTCTAAGATTGACTTGGCATCGGGATACCACCAGATTACGATAGCTGAGGGAGATGTGCGGAAGACGGAATTCCGTACACGTTATGGACATTACGAGTTTGTGGTGATGCCATTTGGGTTGACGAACGCACCGGCAGCATTCATGAAAGTCATGAATGATGTGTTTCGAGAGCAGTTGGATAAGTTTGTGATTGTTTTCATCGACGACATCTTGGTTTATTCTCGGAGTAGAGAAGAGCATTTTGAGCATCTGCGGATTGTGCTGGGTAAGCTTCGGGAACATCAGTTGTTTGCCAAGCTGAGTAAGTGTAGCTTTTAGCAGAGAAAATTGGATTTTTGGGTCACGTGGTTTCAGAAGCAGGAGTTGCCGTAGATCAGGAGAAGATTACCGCCATTTCAGAGTGGCCGACACCTAAGAATGCGACGGAGATCCGCAGTTTTCTCGGTTTGGCAGGATACTACAGAAAGTATGTCAAAAGTTTTGCTAGCATTGCAAAGCCAATGACACGGCTAACAGGAAAAGACACCGAGTTTGATTGGACAGATGAATGTTCGAGGAGTTTCACTGAGTTGAAGAGACAGCTGACCCATGCGCCAGTTTTGGTACTTCTGAGGCCATGAATACCATATGAGGTTTACACTGATGCGTCAGGCACCAGATTGGGATGTGTACTGATGCAGGAGGGTCAGGTCATTGCCTATGCATCACGACAGTTGAGGCCTCACGAGGCCAATTATCCTACGCATGATTTGGAGTTGGCAGCAGTTGTATTTGCATTAAAGATCTGGAGGTCATACTTGTATGGAGAGAAGGTGAAGATTTTCACGGACCACCAGAGTCTGAAGTACATATTTACACAGGCGGACTTGAATTTGAGGCAGCGTAGATGGATGGAGTTGTTAGCAGACTACAACTTGGAGATCACATATCATCCGAGAAAAGCATTTCATGTGGCGGATGCCTTGAGTAGGCGCATAAGCGATGTATCGGGAACCAAAGAGGTCCAAGAGCTTACTGGGACACTTGCTAGTCTCAGATTATGTGCAGTTACTATAGAGGGAGAGTCAGTTGGCGCTGAGGCCGTAGAGCGGGCAGACTTACTATGGAGGATACACAAAGCTCAGGATGGTGATGAGGCTTTGCGTAAGCAGATCGAGATGGAGAGTATTGGTTATCATGCAGCCTCCAGCAGGATGTTCATGTACCGAAACCGGGTTTGTGTGCCCAATGATGAGTTATTAAGAAAGGAGATCTTACGGCAATCACAACAGTCGAGTTTCTCTATTCATCCAGGAAATACCAAGATGTATAGGGATCTGAAGCGATATTAACATTGGCCTGGTATGAAGAGAGATGTTGCTTCATTTGTATCACAATGTCAGACGTGTCAGATGGTTAAGGCCGAGCATAGGTTCCTAGCGGGTTATTGCAAAACCTGCCATTACCGGAGTGGAAGTGGGACATGGTAACTATGGATTTTGTGACGGGTTTGCCGACTACATCAGGAGAGAAGAATGCCATATGGGTAATCGTGGATAGACTTACAAAGTCAGCCCATTTCCTAGCGGTTAAGAAGACAGACAGAGCTGATCAGCTAGCACAGACTTACATCAGCGAGATTGTGAGATTGCACAGAGTTCCTGTCAGCATTGTATCAGATCGGGATATAAAGTTCACGTCTGAGTTTTGGAGGGCCTTCCAGAAGGCGCTTGTGATGAAATTTCATATGAGTACGGCTTATCACCCGTAGACAGATGGTTAGTCAGAGAGGACTATTCAGACTTTGGAGGATATGCTCAGAGCTTGTGTTTTAGATTGGGAAGGTAGTTGGGTGAAGTATCTACCTCTAGCTGAGTTTGCCTACAACAACAGCTATCATTCGAGTATTGGGATGGCACCATATGAGGCTTTATATGGTAGGCCTTGTCGCACACCACTTTGTTGAACGGAAGGGGGAGAGCGACGTGAGATAGAACCAGCCATGGTACAAGAGACGGTCGAGCAGGTTGAGATGCTCAAGATGCGGCTTAAGGAAGCCCATGACCGTCAGAAGAGTTATGCAGATAAGCGGCGAGGGGATTTGGAGTTTCAGGTTGGCGACCTGGTATACCTGAAAATGAAGACATTTCAGGGAGGATCTAAGACTCGGAAGCTAAAGAAGCTTAAACCGAGATATATGGGACCATATCCTATTTTGGAGCGGATTGGAGCAGTTGTTTACCGATTGGATTTATCAGGAGAGCTATCAGACTTCTATGATGTGTTTCATGTGTCGGTTTTGAGGAAAGTCGTGAGAGAGCCAGAGCTCATTTTGCAGCAGTCGCCCAGTGATCTTGGTAGGAATTTGCGTGCGCCGTGCCAGCTAGTAGAGATATTGGATCGCCAAGTGAGAGCAGATCATGGTATGATGACCATGTTGGTCAAAGTTCGTTGGGAGAGAGATGGTATTCAGGAGGAGACTTGAGAGTCCGAGCCCCAGATGAGGATTGATTACCCGAAACTATTTCTGGATGTCATTGGAGAGCCAGTTGGTCATTCGAATTCGGGGCCGAATTCCTTATTAGTTGGGGAGAGCTGTAATGACCCAAGTTCTGGCCCAGCAGACTCAGCCCATCGAAGCCCAAAACCATTTCCAGAAGCCCAAGGTATTTTGTTATAAATACCCACCTTTCCACTGCCTCTCCGCCGTCGCCGCCATTAATTTTCCGGGAAGCCGCCGCCACCATCCGCCATCGCCGCCGGTGACTCGCCGGCGCCAACTCGGCCGAGTCGACCCGGTGAGTTAACTCGGTGACTCGGTCAACCGGTTGGTTTGACTGATTTAAATTGATTTAGGGTTGGTTAGGTTTAACCGCCGGTTAAAATCAATTGGATTTCGGTTAGGATAAACCGGTTAGATAGATTAATTAATTAATTAATCAATTGATGGTTAAGGTAAACCGGATGGTCCAATTGGAATTGATTTCGGTTGAGTAAAGCCGGTTGGTTTAAATCAATTCCAATATGGTCAAAGGTTGACCGGCTTGGGTCAGAGTTGACCGGGTTGACCTTTGACCAATGTGTTAACTTTTCCGTAAACCTTGTCTAAACCCGTTTTAAATCGTCCAAAAGCCGTTCTGACTCAGAATTTCGCCCTGATTTCAGATTTGGAATCTATTTGAGCAGCTGGAGTTCATAGATACCACTTTTCTCTATTGCTACGGTGAGGGTCTATTCCCGAACTTCTCGTACACGGCTTAGGGCCTCGAATAAGTATAACTTATTTCTAATATGTTCCGTCTGTTTAAAATCGAGTCTGTCATTGCTTGTATAGTTATTAGGTTCTTTGCTTAAACCTGAAATAGGGTGTTAGAGGATTCAACATTGATTGTTTCACTTAATGTAAATTTTTAGCTAGACTTGTTTTTACCGGGTACAGAGACGGACTTCTGTATGCCGGATTGTATGGGGGTTACAGCCAACTTTAGTCGACCGGTTGAGCTGTAGCCTGGTGTGTGTCGATAAATCTTCTACGGGCGGTATCCGAGAACTATCTCGAGCTGTGTTATGTTTTTGGCCTGTTAGTGGGCGGCGAGTGCGCGCCTTGCTAGGATCATTGCTTGTTGGTTGGGTACTTTAGGTGCCGTGTTTGACATGTATTAGAATTAAATTATATTTATTCGGAGTGCTATGTCCGGGTCCACGGACTTCGGGATAGCATCCCATACCTCATTGAGCGATTCTCCTGTCGCTCACCCCTCACTCTCCCCCTTTCAGGTGAGACAGACGAGCAGGAGTGATTATCGGACCGGTGCTATTGAGCTTTTGGGCTTCTATCTCTTTTATTGTTTTTATCTTTATCGGGCCTTTAGGCCTTTGGACTTTTATCGTTTATGTTATTTTCTATTTCAGACTTTCGGTTTATGTCGTATTTTATATTTCGGATGTTATCGATGTTGGGCCTTTAGACCTTATGGTATCATATTAACTTTTATATTATGATAAAAATATTATTATTATTTCAGTATTTATTATTATATTATTTTTCGCATTTATATTAATTCGAGGAAGCTGGGTGTTACAAAACTATTCCAACCGTGTAGAAATCACATCCGTCTTGTCTTATTTTCTGATTAAAATCAAGAGAATTAAAAGACTTCTCCAGTTGCTGTGTGATATCTTTTTTAAATTATAGGAGACACCACCAAGGCGACATAGCGTGTCGATGAACTTGATATTCTCTATCGGATTCTCTCGTGAAGCAATAAACGACTCCTTTACAGTCTCCTTTAGAGTACCATGCTTCTCTTTAAGTGTATCACTTGCCTATATGGAATGGAAGTGATTATTTATAACTCATGCATGAAATAAATAATTATATGAAAATGATATACATACAAGATCAGAATTTGAGAACGACGTTAAGATATCTTCCCAGATGTTCACTGGAAAATCGGGGTAAAAATCTCAAATACTCTTAATGAAAATTTATTCTGGCATACTCATATGAATTCTAACATACTCTATACTTTTAATGAAATAAGAGATTTCCAATTTTGCTCTTACGTTTTCCCTCAATTGAAAATCTAATTTAAATTTTTGGGTATCAAATTCAAAATTTGAATTTCAGTAAAACTAAAAACAAGTTGAACCAAGTTACACCACTGCCGAAGTACAAACTTGGTATAACTATGTCATAGTTTTACCAAGTTATATCTCGAAGATGGTATAACTAGGTTTTAGTTTTACCAAGTTGTACATTTGTCAAGGTACAACTTGGCAAAACTATAAACTAGTTATACAGTTTTACCAACGATAGCACGAGCTGATAAAACTAGTAAAAGTTTTACTATGTTGTACCATTGTCGAAGTATAACTTTGTAATACTTTGAACCTAGTTTAACCAAGTTCTACAGTTTTACAAAGTTGTACTTTAACGATTGTATAACTTGGTAAAACTTTGTTTCTGGGTTGAAGTTTTACTTTCACATTTCTTATATATTCTTACAACAAGCCAGATCTGTAGTGCGAGAGCTTTCATGGGTAGGGAAGAGAGCAGGACATGTAACTGTTCGCTGTCGACTAGACAAAGCGGTAGGAAATGCTGATTGGCATGAGAAATTCCCACACTCTAATGTAAAGTACATGAGGTTATGGGGATCGGACCATCGTCCAATTCTAGCAGACATACTCAAAAAGCCAACGAGAAGATCTAAAAAATTCAAAGTCGATAGAAGATGGCTAGACAACGAGGAACTAAGGCAGGTTATTCTGGAAGGATGGAAATCTCCTGATCTCCCCCCGAATGCGACTATAATGGAACATATTTCTAGCTGCCGGAAAGCCTTGAGTGAGTGGAGGAAATTACACAACATTAACTCTGCAAAGCTAGTGGACGAGCTAAAGGAGAAAGTCGAGGGTTTATAAGCAGACGATAACGCGACGACTGAGGAAATTGCAGCAGCATTAAAGGAACTCTCTGATGCTCTTAAGGCAGAAGAAATGTTCTGAAAACATAAGAGTAGAGTGTTTTGGCTGAGAGAGGAAGATAAGAATACTAAATATTTCCATGCCTTAACGAAGCAGAGGAGAGCACGGAACAAAATTATGCAGCTATTGGATGTAGATGGCAACGTAGTTGAGGAAGAGGAAGGACTGGTGGCCATTGCGACAAGCTATTTTCGGCAAATCTTTGAGTCTTCTATTCCAGAAGACATTGAAGAGGCGCTATCTGAAGTTCCTACGACGATTACCGGAGTTATGAATGACAGCCTCACGGCTCCTGTTTCCGAATGGGAAGTAAAACTAGCTCTCTTTGCCATGCATCCAGACAAAGCCCTGGGGTCAGACGGGATGACTGCACTTTTTTACCAAAAGTTCTGGGATATAGTCAAGGAGGATTTAACTCTTATGGTTAATAAATTCCTCTTTGAAGGGAATATAGCCAATGGTCTGAATGATACAAATATTTTTCTCATCCCGAAGACAACTAAGCCTAATGATGTGGCTCAATTCAGACCTATAAGCTTGTGGAATGTCAGCTACAAGATCGTCTCTAAGGTCTTATGCCAGAGATTAAGAAAAGTATTGCCAGGGTTGATATCAGAAATCCAGTCAGCCTTTGTTGCTGGAAGGCAGATATCAGATTATGTCATGATTGCTCAAGAAATGTTTCATGTCCTGCGAACTAAACCGAGTGGACGCAATAAAAGAATGGCCATCAAGACATATATGAGTAAAGCATATGATAGGATGGAATGGTCGTTTATCGAAGCAGTGATGCGAAAGATGGGATTTTCTGAAACATGGATCAGATGGATCACGAGGTGCATTACGTCGGTAAAATATAAAGTTCTTATGAATGGGCAGCCAAGAGAAAATATTGCTCCAGGTAGAGGCCTACGACAAGGAGATCCTTTGTCTCCTTTCATTTTTATTCTGTGCACGGAAGCGCTCGTTAGCCTTCTCAATCATGCAGAGAATCAAGGAAAGATAACGGGGATGCGTGTCACACGCGCACGTCCTTCTGTATCCCACCTTCTCTTTGCTGATGATAGCCTTTTCTTCTGTAAGGCGGAGCCCCGTGAATGTGAAGAAGTGATGAAAGTAGTCAGGACATATGGTAAAGCATCTGGCCAATGTATCAACTTCGACAAATCTTCCTTGCTCTTTGGTAAGAGAATTAATGCAGCTACTAGGCAAGAGATTAAAGATGTACTTGGAATACATAATGATGGTGGAATGGGGAAGTACTTTGGAATCCCAGAAGATATTAGTGGATCCAAATGCAAGCTCTTTGCATTTCTAAAGGAAAACCTAATGCACAGAGTAAATGGGTGGACTGGTAGATGGCTCTCAAAAGGGGGGGGGAAGGAGGTAATGATCAAATCCATTTTACTCTCTCTTCCGACATACGTTATGTCGACGTTTTTGCTCCCATTGGAGATTTGTGAAAACCTCGCTAATGCCATTGTACAATTTTGGTGGAGTTCGAATCCACCAAAAAGAGGAATACACTGGGCGAAATGGAAAAAAGTTTGTCTACCAAAAGATGAAGGCGGGATTGGCTTCCGATTAATTCATGAGTTTAATTTAGCATTACTGGCAAATCAATTATGGAGATTGGTTCAGTACCCTGATTCACTTGTTGCCCGATTCTTGAAGGGCAGATATTATAGGATGACCTCTCCATTGAGAGCAGTCTCTGCAAGTAGTCCATCATATGTGTGGACAAGCATCTTTGCGCAAGAAAGCTTCTACTTCTGGGGATCAGACAGAAGATTCATTCTGGCTATGAAGTCAGGGTGTGGGAGGATCCATGGATTCCAACGACACCTGCTAGACCAGCTATTCCTGTAGCACCAGTGATGCACCCGAATATGTGGGTTAGTGACCTCATTAATCTGGAATCGAACGAATGGGACGCATGAATATTAGAGGACTATGTTCATCCTGATGACATACTTCTCATTCGCAGTATGGCCATAAGCTCTACTCATCACCGTGATACTTTCTGCTGGAACTACACGAGGAATGGTCAATATACAGTTAAATCTGGATACTGGGTTGCTCAAAATCTGTTGAAGCCAGGAGAGGAAAAGGAAATATTGGAACCAAGTATCACCAAACTTCAAGCCTTTGCTTGGAAATTGAAAGCGCCAAGGAAGATGTGCCATCTTATATGGCAATTGATAACAGGTTGGGCGGCAGTAACGAGGAATCTAGTAAGGAGGAATATGAGGTGCGATAATTATTGCCCGAGGTGTGGGGAAACAGAGGAATCTGTAACTCATGCTATATTCGAATGCCCTCCTGCTCTGCAAACATGGGCCTTATCGACAACTCCTACAAGCCCAGGTACATTTCCAGTGTCAAGCGTCTACACAAACATGGACTATCTATTCTGAAGGAAGAATAATATCATAGAACCAGATCAAGACAAAGATCCTTATCCCTGGATAATATGGTATATTTGAAAGGCTCTAAATGATAAACTTTTCAGGAGAATTGACAGAGACCCTTTGGAATTAGTTCGATATGCAGAAAGTGAATGCCACGCCTGGTTTAGTGCAAATGAGATGTTACCGCCTGTAGTAGCCAACAATAGTGAGGAAAACCAAGTCTTAAGCTTGGGTAATATTTGCCTACTGAATGGATCTTGGACAGCTTATGATCGATTTAGTGGATGTGGATGGGCTTGGATGGATAGTGGGGAGAACATACAACTTATGGAAACACGGAACTTCACTCGATGTGAATCAGCATTGCATTCGGAGTTAGAAGCACTGCGCTGGGCGATGGAAAATATGCTTCAACACTCGCCATGCCAGAGCTTTGGAATAGACTGCAAGGAGCTGATTGCAATGATAAAAGAACCCCAAAAGTGGCCAAGATTCGCAACAGAATTGGAGAAGATAGAGACGCTGCAGATTTGCTTCCCAGACTTTAAGATCACCCATGTCCCACGAATGCGCAATCAGTTCTCGGATTATTTAGCTAAGACTGCTAGGACCTTTCATAAAGAGTTATTTTTCATTGGTTGTTCTATTCCGCTCTAGTTACCCAGACCACCTCAAACCTGAGTAATAGAATAACCGTTCGACGTTAAAAAAAAAAAAAAAAAAATATATATATATATATATATATATATATATATATATATATTTTAGTGGAATTGTCCATGAGATGTCATAAAAAACCGGAACTGTCAATCATACGAAATATTTTTGTTTGTGCTCTTTTTTTAGATGGTCTACAGTGACAATAAACCAATACGCTCTATATTATTTTGTTCGAGTACTCTTTATAAATACCTAAAATGGAAACGTTTGATAGCTCCAAAATGTTTTTAAACCCGACCCGAACATTGAACCGAACGACTTATCGGGTCGATGGGTCACAGGATCAACCGCGGGCCAACCGCTGATTTATAAATGAATTAATTTTATTATATAATAATATATTAGCTATGAAAAAAAAAGTTTAATATTTTCTAAATGTTTTTTAAAACATAAAATAATAGTTTGGATATGTATATATTTTATTTTTAAAAAGTATTTAGAAAATACTTAGCTTTAATTTTTATATTTTTATTTTCATTTGACATACAAAATATCAAAAAATAGTTTAGACTATTTAAAAATTTCTGAATCTACAAAAAAAATCAAGATATAAAATTCATAAATATTTAAATGTCTAATGTGAATAATAAATTAAACTTCAAATTAAAAATAAACCAAAAGTAAAAGATCATTGTAATAAATTGTCAATAGCCGAAATAAACTAACACCAAATTAAATCAACTAAATTTGGTTCTCTCTACCATTGTTCACTTCATTTTTTTCAAGTGGCGAAGTGAAGTTTTTATCAAAATCTAAAAATCACAAATATAAAACTGAAAACGGAAAACCTTATTTTTTTTGTCAGTAACTAACTTCTTAATTAGAAACTTAGAATATAAAACATAATCTAAAACCTAAAAAATGACGTAAAAGTTATTTATTGGGTTAACCGGTGGTTCAACCGGTATCGGGTTCCGGATTTTAGTGGGTTTTTTAGGGTTTTTGTGGGTTCTTAAATATTGAGTTTTTAAGAAAACCCAAACCGGATTTTTTCTGGGTCACCGGATTTACCGGTTCAACCGCGGGTCCGGATCGGGTTTCAAAACACTGGCTCCAATTCATCTATTAGCAATTCCTACGTAAGGGCCTTTTCCATTTGAACAAATAAAAACAAAATCGAAGGGAGCGTTTTTTTTTGGGTCAAAAATCGAAGGGAGCGTTTTTGTTTTGAACACAACAATATAGATTAGATGGAAACCCAATCTTCTATACGAAAATACGTGTCCCGGGACCTAATGAAATATAACAGGAAATTTTTTTTTTTATAAAGCAAGTTTTGAGTACCTAAATTTAAATTATATTTGTAAATCAACTTTTTAAATTTCCATTAGTAATCTCAGTCGGTCTTAATTTATAGTTATAATACAGACATGGTTGATTTGCATGGGCAATTTTATACACTCTAATAATACAGCGTCAGCTTCCACTCAGAGTAAATTAACTGAACAAGTAAATTTTATTTTTCTTATAAAATTATACTAGCTAGCGAGAAAATGTATTCTCAGGTCTCTTATAAAGTTTTTAAAAATTTCTTTTCAAAACTATTTTTCATTCTCTCATTTTATTTTCTATGATTTTTTTAATTATGTGAAAATGTTGAATTCATTCCAAAAAGTGAAAATATAGAACTGTTTAGGGCATCCAAAACGGATAAAGTTCTCCACTAAGTCTCTAATATTTATAATAATAACATATATTAATTAATTAAATAATTAATAAAATTCAAAAAAATGGCAAATGAATTCAGAGTCTCACTCAACTTTGTTGTAGACTTTCTCATACGAGAAACGTATATGCTCCTCTTTCCTTCTTTATTTTTCTTTATATTTTTACTATTTCTTTTATTTTTTATTTATAAAAAAATTGGGTGAATGACTATTAGAGAGAGAGGGATGGCAGAAAATTTTTTCTTTTTTTCTTTCCCCCAGACACTCACCTCCTCGCTGTCTCTTCAATTTCTAACCAGCGGTGCTTTGCTAGTCGTCGGTCGCCACTCTTCCCTTTCTTTTTCTAACTTTTAATCATGTGATTTAAACGTTTGCTCTCCTCCTTCTTGCTTTAAATCACTGGTCCTCTGTTAGGTTGTACACTCAAATACTCTAGAGCGTGGCCGGAGTGTGGACAAGGTGGTGTTTTATCATTTCATCTCAGAAAGCGCTGATTTGGAGAAAGTTCTGGATGTTAGTTTTGTTAGATCCGATGTCAGATCCGATGCGAACATTTGGCGTGGCATCACTGCCTTTGCCCACCTATAAGTCTTGCTGACTCCTTCCTCTCTCTTTTCTGTCTTTTCCGTTGGCTTGTCTCGCAGAGCTTCCATGTCTCTATTTTTGAGTATGTTGACGAATTGGCGTTTTGAGGCTCACACTAGAAGCTTGAGGCTGTTGAAGTTGCAGACTCATGTTGAGAGTTGACTGAGTTTTAGATGTCCCTTCATTGAAGTAAGTCTTCAAAGCATGAACATCAGACTTGATTTCCTGAGTGAGAGTCTCCAAGCCAGAAACCCGCATTTCCATGTCTATGTTTTGCTTGAGTGCAGCAGGGACCGACCCAGAAGGATGTTTATTCTTGTATTGAAGATTGCTAAGTCCATAAATGGTGACCATGCGTGTCTGTCCACGCTGAAAAGGACACACACAAAACAGAATTACAACAGAGAACACTCATTCATAAAAATACAGTTTGATCTAGTTATAAATTCAATACAAGAGTTGATAAACATTGATAAAAAAAAACAGTAAGAAGAAAAAAAGATAATGAGCAGGAGAGATTATTACCTTGATGTATTCTTGGTTTAGGAGAAGGCGCTTTGAAGTTATTGTGGCAGCCGTTGAGTCAGTTTGGCTATCTCCAACTTGGAGATCCCTCTTGTAGCATCTCTTCAACCGCTTTCTCAACCTCTAGAACCAGTGCCGCTGCTTGTTCGTCAATGAAGGTCCCATCTTTACGGGTGAGAGTCTTTCTCACAAGGTCGGGATATGAAACTGGTTCCTCAATACCTTCATCAACTACCTACAACAAAGGGAAGAACAAAAAGTTAGACAATGAGCAGTTAAATAGAGGGAAAATGGAAGTACAAAGAGATGGAAAGCTGACCATTGTACACGCAATATTAGCAAAGGTGCGTGGTCCTGCACCATACCTTGAAGATTCAAGCTTGGAGGGTGAGGACAACAACGGTCATTGGTTCCATTTGAGGAGGAATGAGACATCGCAGAGAGAGCTAGACGAGAGATTGAGAGAGCTAGAAGAGAGATCGAGAGTGGTTGGCTTTCTCGTGTTTGAGGCGAGACGAGAGAGAGATGAGACGAGGAATTAGAGAGTAAACAAAGACACGAGGGGGAGAGAGTAGGTTTGTAGAAATTTTGGGAAAATACTAAGTGTGGAAAATGGGTTTTGGGCTAAAAATTTAGAGGGAATTAGTTTTGGCCCAAAAATATTGAAGGTAATCATAACTTTTTAGAAATTTAGAAGATTTTAAGGGTTAATGAGGGTTTATAGATATGGTTTAGATAGGTTTTTCATATTTTTTTATATACTCATATATTATAAATTCATATCACACATTTTATATATTACAATTTACTACATAAAACCTTATATTACACATTCATATATCTTACAAACACTAAGAACTTATATTATACATTCGTATATCTTACAAAACATTAAGAACTTATATTATACATTCATATATCGTACAAACACTAAGAACTTATATTCTACATTCATATATCTTACAAAACATTAAGAACTTATATTATACATGCATATATCATAAAAACACTAAGAACTTGAATCAGATCCGAATCATAATCTGAATCATCTTCCACAACATAAGTTTCAAAGCGTAACATTTCACTTCGTGCAAAAACTTGGCTGTGTGTATCATCTTATAACGCAGTAAGAGCAACTTCAGAAATTTCTCGAACCCCTCTAGGCACAACATTCATACATGCCCACCAATCGTTTGATGATGTGCCTCGAACCCGCGTATAAGGAATGAAACAAACTTGATCACAATTACCAGATAAGATAATGGGTCATACTTCTCATACTGCCAGCGGAGAGACACATTGACGATTCCCGATTTATGTTTTCGAATCTCCAAACTTACAATTGTATCAAACCACTTACACTTAAAAACCATGGCTTTTAAGCCCAATAGAACCAGAATACTCAACCATCATTATATCCCCGATCAAGCCGTAATAGTCAGTGTCCATCGTACCCATGATTTGGACACCGTAATGTTGGGTTCTTTTATCTTGGCCATGGCCATGTGTGTGGAAGTAGTATCCTCGTGAGAAATAAATCGGCCAAGCTTTATAATTTCGTTCCGGGCCTTGTACGAAATCCAACATCCACATTGGAAACTGATATACTTTACTCGCTTTGTTAACTTGTTAATTAAAATTATGTCAATGACAAATTCACATTGATAATCAAATTATATAAAACCTTACATAGTTTTTCACCCATTCCGCAAGGTGGTTGTCTTTCACTATTTGTAGATCATTACCACATATATCTGGGTTGTTGTCCATCATTAGCTCCTCAAACATCATGTTCTATAGTTGTTATAAAATACTTATAATTGACATTGTTAAAAATGTAACACATAAAAACTAGTTAAAATACCTTTCGTAGGGCTAAAATGCAGGACAATTGACCATCAAAAACGTTTGTAACACAGTATAGTCATCATCGGTTAGATGCCTCTGATTTATTTTTCCACTAACTCGACCTTCATGGTAAAACATATTTAGCACATCTGGATCATGATATGTAAAGCGAATATCTCCAGGTTGCAAAACGGTAGCGGGCACTTCTGGATTTCCAAAGTGATGTGCAGAAGCTCTAGAAATCTCCAAAGTAAGACCTTAGGAAATAATGGAACCTGCATTATGTTCCTTATTTTTATTTTTTTTCTTCACATGGTATATGTATCGCTCGAAAGGATACATCCATCTATATTGCACTGGACCATCTATATTGCACTGGACCATCTATATTGCACTGCACAACGAGATGCTCCATAACATCAAAAAACGAAGGTGGAAAAATCTTTTCCAAATTACAAAGCTTCACCGCAATGTTTTCTTTTAAAATGGCAACATCTTTGGTCTTTAGTATTTTTGCAGAGATATCCCAAAAGAAGAGTGATATCTCTACACAAAACATTTTTGAGTTAGTGCATGCATATTAAGACTTATAATTTTTTTAATTACTTGAAATTGTGATGTGGACATTTTTCAACCAGTCCTAGTTATTCCAACACCTGTTCAACCAGTTGGTTCGCCTGCACAACCTACAGTTCCATCTCCAGTGACAGAATTTCCTGGTAGAGGACATAGAACACAAGCACCAGCAGCTAAATATAAAGATTACATCGGTTATCAAACAGTCTGTCTTAAAGATACCCCACTCGTTCAGCACTGTGCTTCTTCATTGTCCTCCGATACTGTATCAGGTAAGATACTTTACCCATTAATTGAGTATGTTACTGATGTGCGTTTCTCACCGTCGCATCGAGTGTATCTCGCAGGAATTGAACCTAAAAGTTACTATGAGGCTGTTAAGCATAAAGTATGGCGTCAAGCCGTACGTGGTGAAGTAGATGCTCTAGAAGAACAAGGTACTTGGGATGTCATCGATCTTCCACCCGGCAAGGTTGCCATCGCATGTTTGTGTGTGTTTAAGATCAAATATAATGCCGATGGTACTGTTGAGCGGCATAAAGCTCGTCTGGTCGTATGCGGAAATTGACAAGTTGAAGGAAAAGACTTCAATGAGACTTTTACACCAGTTGTCAAAATGACCACGGTTCGGGGTCTCCTTCGTTTGGCTGCAGCAAATAATTGGGAAATACATCAGATGGATGTTCATAACGCTTTCCTCCATGATGATCTGGAAGAAGAAGTCTATATGAGATTTCCACCGGGTTTCAGTAACTCTGATCCGAAGAATGTGTGCCGTCTGCGTAAGTTATTGTATGGACTTCGCCAAGCACCAAGGTGTTGGTTTGCAAAGCTTTCTCAAGCACTTCTAAAGTTCGGCTTCGTGCAATCTTACTCTGATTACTCTCTGTTCACTTACTCACACGATGGGACAGAGATTAGAGTGCTGGTGTATGTCGATGATTTAGTCATTGCAAGCAATAATTCTGATATACTGGCTAAGTTTAAAGCATATTTAGGGAAGTGCTTCCATATGAAAGATCTTGGAAAGCTGAAGTACTTCTAGGTATTGAAGTGGCTCGCTCAGCAGAAGGAATATATATCTCTCAGCGCAAATATGTTCTCGATATTATTGCTGAAACAGGACTGTTGGGTTCGAAACCAGTCTCGACACCTATGGAACAAAATCACAAGCTTGCCTCTGATGACGTTCCATTACTTTCAGATCCCAAAAAGTACCGACGTTAGGTCGGCAGACTTGTGTATCTATCTATCTCTCGACCTGAACTGTGCTACTCCATCCATATTCTCTCACGATTCATGCAAGCTCCTACGGAAGATCATTGGGAAGGAGCATTAAGGGTCGTTCGGTTTCTTAAAGGATCTCCTGGTCAAGGAATTTTGTTAAAGGCCGATGCAAATCTTGAGCTATCTGTCTACTGCAATGCAGATTGGTAGTCATGTCCCGACTCACGTCGCTCGCTCAGTTAATTTGTGGTGCTGCTTGGAGCAAACTAAGAAGCAAGATATGGTTTCTCTTTCATCTGCAGAAGCAAAGTATAGATCGCTGGCTGGAACAGCAAAAGAAATATGATGGCTACTTCAACTTGTTGCTGATCTTGGTGTTCCGGTTACTACCCCAGTTCCCTTCTATTGTGATAGTCAAGCTGCTATTCACATTGCTTTTAATTCGGCCTTTCACGAAAGAACAAAACACATAGAAAGGGATTGTCATTTTGTCAGAGACACTGCTAAAGCTCGCCTTATTTCTCTTCGTCATGTCAGCACAAAAGATCATCTCGCGGATATCCTTACCAAAGCACTTGGTCGACCACAGTTTGATCATCTATTGTCCAAGTTGGGAGTTCAGAATCTTTACTCACCAACTTGAAGGGGAGTATTAGGAAATAGTATATTTCCTTATATCTAAAATGGATAATTATGTTATTGTTTCGGATATATCCATATGTCTTTAGGATGTTTTCCAATTCTTCTTAGGGTTTTCAATGATTCCCCAAGTATAAGTATCATGTATTCTTCATCATTCATCAATAACAAGAACATTCAAAGTCATCCTATTACTAGATTTACACTTCCTCTCTTGATTCTCCTATATCTTTTTGCTCTAGTGTTTGTCGGTGGATGCTATGGTTTCAGTTTCCGGGGCCCGGTGTTGGCCCTCCTCGAAACTGGTTTCTTATGGAGTCAAGATAAGGTGCATTTGTCGGGGAAGATGCGGAGGCCGTCTCTTTGGTTGACGACGAAGGGAGCTCTCAAATTTCAAGATTTGTTTTTGATAGACTATGGATTTGACCCATTTTCATCAATAGTTTATAGGTGTTTTTACTAATATTTACATTATTGTAGAGTCTATTTATTATATTTGTAAGATCAGGAATATTTTGGAGATAAGTGATGATTTTGGAGCATTTTGGAGATATTTGGAGCAAGCACCCGAGATGACCATCGAGATCGACAATCGATCGATATTGGAGGGATATAATCGATCGATACACAAGTCATGGTGTCGATCGATAGCGAAACGCGAATAAAGCCCGTTTGGCCACAGCCGATTTGAAGCCCAAGTTTTCACTATTTTACAAGATTGCCCCTAAAGTGTTTTACCCTAATTATATAAGATTTGCCGCCATGTTAGAAGCAGACAATGCTTTCTTTGTGTTTCATTGTTTTATTGATAGATAGGAGAGAAGATCCAAAGTTATAATTTGTGATTGGAACTCCATTGATATTCATCTTATTTATTCTATGAAGTTTTTATACTTAACTATTGTTATGAATTGCTTAGCCATGTCTGAGTAGTTCTCTTGTTAGATTTTAGGGTTTAAATAAGTTAGGAGGGATTAGCTCCAACTAAAGAATGCTAAGTTGTGATAATCATCTTTAGAATTGTTCATTAATGCATGTGTCTAGATTAGCTACCTAGAACTTCCCTAGGATTGATTGATAAAAGCCATAGCTAATTCTCATCCTGAAAACATTCTAATTGAACTTTGTTTCTTGCTATGAGCAAGGCGAGAGCTGATCTAGTACACTTAGTAAGCATTCACTCAACCTGCGCATAAAGCTTAACTAGAGCGCGTCGATCGATATCATACTTGAATAATCGCTCGACGGTGCAAAAGGTGTATCGATCGATACGCCCATTGGAATATCGATCGACACTTTCTATAGATCAATATAACGAGAGTTGAGATCATAGATCTAGTTAATAGTCAACAAGTCAATGCTCGCAAAGGCCGAAAGACTTGTTGATCAAATATTTTAGCTTTACATTATCATGCATGCAACTCATTAGGCATCTATAGGATTATAATTCAAACTTTCCTGAATAAAAACCCTAAGTCTAGCTATTTCCTTTTTAAGCACCAAAACCCCAAAACTCTTAAAACATCTTGCTTAACAAATCATATTAGAATCTCTAGATTCCCTAGCTCCCTGTGAATTTGATCCCTAAGTACAACAACTCGACCTCTTATTTGAGAGAGTATAAATCACTCCTTAGGATAATTTGACTGGTATCAGTTTTGGGGATTTCTTTTCTCATCAGCGGTGGAGGTACGTTTGGTTGGTGAATAATCTTCCGGAGTGGTTTTGTTTGTCAGATCTTGTCTCCGGTGTGGAGTGTTGATGTTTGATTTAGTTACCCTGCTTTGGTGTCTCGGCAGTGGAAGGCTCTCTACCTCACTCAAGATGGGTTTGAGAGATTCGGCTTTGCAAGGCATGAGATGGTTTGTTTCCCTTTAGTAGGTGTCAGTTGGAACTTTATGGTGGAGCGTGTCACTTTGGTTGATCCATGCCCATGGAATTGTCTATGCTCCCATGTGCGCAGGGCCGGGCTTGAAAAATTCGGTCCACAAGAAAAAAAAATTTTGGTCTCTTTATCTTTAAAAGTCAGAGAAAGTAGTTAAAATTTCTGTCTTATGAATCAAACTCTTAATCTCTAATATGAAACCTGAAGTATATACCAGTCGAGCTATGTAAAGTTGATGATAATATTGGCCCTCTAAATTAGGGGTGGGCACTTCGGTTATTTGATCGGTTCGGTTCGAGTTCGCTTCGGTTTGGTTAGTTCGGTTCTAGAATATTTACAGCTGAAGTAAACCATAGTTAGTTTGGTTTAGATCGGTTTCGGTTCGGTTATAATCGGTTTGGTTTATTTTCGGTTCGGTTTATATTTGGTTTGGTTTGTATTTGATTCGGTTTGCGTTTCGGTTCGGTTTAATCGGATTTCTCTTAGTTTATTTTGTGTGCATTCAAGTTAGTAGTTCCACTTGTAGCAGGATTGCATGAATATGTTTTTCCTCGAGTCATCATCTTCAAGCCTAGTAAAAACATTCCATGCAAGCGATTTTGTAGGCATTTTTCTTTTAGACTGGAGACTGTGTTGGAGAATCAAACTCTTTTATTTTCTTGTTGGTCATTTTTTGCTTTATCCATCTACAAACATATGAATATTCGTTAGTAAGCTAAAAGAATAATTGATGTTTTCACTTTTCAGTTGTATAAATATATGTAACAAATTCTTAGAACTTGATATTAAAAATCTCACCTGAAGTTATTAGAATTGACACCACCAAAAGAAAAAATATGCAGGAAGGAGAGTAGGAAACGCAAAAAAGAGACGCTGTGGAGAAATTTGTTTTTAATTAGACTTAGTTTAGGTTTTAGCTTTAGCCTTTAGGGTTTAAAAATATACGCTATTGAAAAAAAAAATGGAAATTATGTGGCCTTAATCTTAGGATTTTAATATCTTGATATTTCTAATATTTTTAATTTAAATAATTATAAAATACTTCGGTTTATCAGTTCGGTCCAAACCGTTCGGGTTGGGAAAATCTTCAACCGAATGATTTTAAATGAACTTTGGTTTGGTTCGAATCGGTTTCTATTCGGTTTGGTCTGATTCGGTTATTTTGCCCACCCCTACTCTAAATATATAACTCTTATTTGGCTCTGATCCGGATCAAATTCTGTCATGAGACACATGGATTTCAAATATTCTCTCGTGACCCTGTTTTAATTTGTTTTTAGTTTACATTAAAATTTAAATACAAAACAAGGGGAAATACCTAAAAGCCCAAATGATTTTTATTTATTTACAATTCATGCCCTTACTATCCCCACCCATAAACTCGACCCATCTAAAACTCGGATCCTATTCTCCTAAATCCCTAAATCGTAACACAATTTCCCCACTTTCTTCATTTCACAATTTCTGAACATTTTGATCTTCACTCATTAATTCCACCAGCGAAAATGACATCTAAACTAAGATTCACCAAGAAAAAGAAAGAATCCCCACCAAAGAAGAAAAATAAATCCTCACCGACAAAGAAGAAGGAGGTTGAACCGGCTAAGAAGGAGATGACTTTGCCCACGGGAAAGAAAAAGCAGGGTAGATCGTCTTCAGCAGAGGAACACGAAGCAGACGACGGCGGGTCGTCGTCTCAACCCACGAAGCGGCCGCGTCTTACTTCAAACCGTAACCCTAAAAATCTTCAACCTAATCCGGCTGCTGCCTCCGCTTCTGCTACTCAACCCGACAATGAGGAGACACCCTTAGGACCACCAGCCACATCAGAAGATCCTCCACCAACGAAGAGACAAAATCCGCCACACCAACAAGATCCTCCGGATGCATATATTTCCCGGTCTTCCACAAAGGGCGGGACACCTTATTCGGAACAAGGAGACAATGAGGAAGTGGGATCGCATGGTGAGCCTCCCAGATCACCAGAACCTAATGCTACAGAAGAGCAAATAATGGTAAGAACTCATTTTGAAGTCAGTTTTTGTAATATGTTAGAACGTAGATATATTGTATATAGATGTACTAGCAAACCTAGTAGTACTTAAAGATAAGTGTGACTTGTACAAATGAAGAAGTTTAAATTGTTTTACTAATACAATATGAAATGAAATGTAAAATTGTATAACTGGTCAACTTTTTAAAAATTTAACTTGAACATGACAATTTTACTCGTTTTACTAATACAACTGTAATATGTAAAACAAGTATCACTCGTACATCTTGTAATTATCTAACTAGTGAAACTTGTGCAACTGTTATTTGTATAACTAGTATTACTCGTACAACTAGAACCTATCTAATAAGTAATACTTGTACAACTATTATTTGTATAACTTGTAGAACATATGTAACTATTATAACTCGTACAACTGTCCTACGTATTACTTGTATAACTCGTACAACTAGAACATATGTAGCTACAAGTAAAACAAATCTAAGTATTATAACTTGTACTACTGTTTTTTGTATTACTTGTATAACTCGTACCACTTAAACAAATTTAAGTATACAACTTGTAATACTCGTACAACTACGACTATAGCAGAACTAGTGTATTACTAGTATAACTCGTATATGTACAACTTGTGTTACTCGTACAACTAACACTTGTGTAACCAATATATCTTGTATTACCAGCACAACTCCTTAGTTTTCAGTTGTATTAATGTTTTTTTTTTTTTGTAGGTAAAGGAGATAGCTGGAGGAGCAATCAAACCACACAGGTTTTACTTCCAACCAGTCGAATATGGGAAACCCTGTAAGCCCTCCTCTAGGTGTCATCAAACGAAGTTCATCAAGTTGACTGACGATTTTCATGCAACCGAGAAGAAGTGGTTTTACGTGCACCCACAGTTCAAGCATATTTTCCATATGGAGTGCTCCTCAAGGAGAAAGGTGATGGGATTGTGGATGTTACTGATTCGCACCATAAAAGTCGACAAGAAGAGACAGGCTTGGTTTGTGGTAAATGGGGTTTCCATTCGTTACTCCATCAGAGAACATGGTCTCATATCAGGACTATACTGCCAGACATATCCAGAAAACTATGAGAGCATTGGGAGTTTGAAGTTTGCTAAGAAGTACTTTCAGCAACCACCAAAAAAGTAGGGTGACGATCCTCCTGAACTAAAAGTGACAGCGGCTGATGTTCTAAAGAAGCTAAAGAAGATGAAATATGATGGTAGTCATGAATGGTTGAGGATGGCTGTGCTTTATTTCTTGGCCACAGTCATTTTTCAAAGATCAAGGTATGAAACCCCTATAGACCATTTTTTTCTCCGAATGGTTAATGATCTTCGGGTGTGCCACACGTTTCCATGGGGGCGTTTCACCTTTGATGACTCCTTGAAGGAGATAAAGCATATGGTGAAGCATTTTCGAGGAAAGATCCCAACTATAAAGGCTTCTGGGACATTTCTTGGGTTTATCAACCCACTGGAGGTAATAATTGTTAACTGAATGGCATATAACATGTATAATTTGTTACTAATATGTTAGTTTAAAATGGTGTGCAGATATTGGCATTTGAAAGTATCCAAGTGCTGAAGGAAAATTTTAGAGAAGATGTTGAAGAATTTGATGATAGCTGTCCAAGAATCTGCAAGTCGAGATTCCTAGCGAATTGGTCGTCAGGATATGTGTTGAGCGAGATATATGAGAAGGTCGGAGAAACAAAGGTGATACACTTGAAGTGTGTTTCTGTGTCATTTTTTCAAGTCTTCATATTTTTACCTTAATGTGTGATATTTTGGTTGATTTTTCAGGAAATTTATAATATTTTGAAACCAACTGGAAGCGAGTCAGATCTATCAGTTGAGATCTTTGATGATGGGTTATGGGATGATTTATATCTGGGAGATGATGGGGATAGGGATGACCCAATTGTTGATGGTTGGAACAAGATTATTATCCATGACCAAGTAAAAATTCTTTGGGAGGATCTGTACAAGATGGATGTCAAAACTCGAAAGATAGAACACGAGCCTGAGAGGATTTGTGAAGAACTTGAGGGTCCGAGGGTGTGTGAGGAAACATAGGCAGGATGTGAGAGTTTGGAAACAAGAGTTTCTCAGTTGGAAGCAAGCATGAAGGTGAGAGATGACATAATTGGTCAGTTGGAAGCAAGAATAAAGAGTATGGATGATGACCGCAATCCGAGGGACAGATTTGGGAACATGGAGGACTTGTTTGATCATATGATCGTTTTGACACTAGTGGAGGCCAAGAAAATGGTATAAATTATGATCTTATTTATTAGGGTATGTTTTTAAGACAAATGATTAACCTTTATATATTGTTATTTTAAATGATATTTTAGATGGTATAAATTATAACTAATACTACCAAGTAAGCTATGGAAAAAATAGTCTGACGGATACAACTGTTACAACTGGTACAACTAAGTAACAAAAGGTACAACTGTTGTTCTTAAAATGTATTACACATTTAAAACGTGATAATCAGCTTAAACATAATAAGGTTATTAACAAGTAGTTGTACCAGTATTTTAGCTGTACAATCTAATACATAGTTGTACCAGGTATTGAGTTGTACAAGTTTGTTCATAGTTGTATTTTGGTAGAGAATTTGAATTGTGTAGTTGTACCACATTAAAAATATATATACCTCAGTTGTACAGCCTTTTAATTCTTAAATGCATTGAACCACATACAAATTAATCATTAATTTTGCTAAAATATATTTTTGTGTACGTTTTCCAAAAATATAGTGAACAAACTAGTAAACAAACCTTTAAAGTATAAGGTAGATCATGCAAACTTATGTGATTGTGTAATAATTGAATTTTTTTTTGGTAAAACTTCAAAAAATTAGAATGGACAACTTATATATTCTATTGTTATTTAATTATTGAAAGCCAAATGGAGTTTTAAAATGTCATATTTTAAGAAGTTATACCAGTTGTACCAGTATTTCCTTCCTCGTGTATATAATGTAATTGATCTAGTTGTACCAGTACGACAACACATAAACGTTATTGTTATGTTATATGAAGTTTTACCAGTTGTACATGTCGTACCTCACAGAAACAACACATTACATAAGTTCCACAACACATAAATAAGTTCCACAATATATAAATAAGTCCCATAACACATAAGTAAGACTCACAACATATAATCAAGTTCGATAACACATAATTTAGAGTCATATATCATTTCCTTCGTTGTCACCTCCCTCGTCACCACTTCCTTTGCTGCCACTTTCCTCGCAGTCACTTCCCTCATTGATGCTTTCTTTGTAATCGATGTGATCGTTGTCATTGTCATCTTTGTCACTGCTGTCACCAAGCCTGATGTGCCGCAGTCCACGGATCAGTACATGGAACCATCTCAGCATGGAGTTCAGGATGTTCTGAACATTTCAACCGAGGTTCATGTTTTTTACCGTACCAGACTTGACTTAGATCATGCCAGACTTGACTTGTATCGTGCCAGACTTGACAAGGATCATGCCAAACTTGACTTGTATCATGCAAGACTTGACTTGGATCATGGGGTTTCACAAAATGATCGAGACTTCTCTCTTTTGGCTCGATTGGCTCGTACCGCATGTACCGACGACCGTGCTGAAGATCTCTCTACCTTGTTCGATCCAATCATGGACTTTTTCTTTGGACATTTCTCTAAGGCAAGGGTCCTTAAGTTATCAGAAGACATGGGTTTTGTTGGAACGCAACTTGTCCGATCAGAACGCCCCGCGGCCTTAGCAGAACGTCTCGCGGCCCTTGCTGATCGTCCCGCTTATGTGACTGTCCTTACCGCCCTGGACTAGCCGGTCAAGATGCATCTTGATGGAAGCCGATCAATCACATTAATTAATCTTGTCTTTATTTTCGTTTAATGACTAGATCTAGATAAACTTTTCTATTTAATTCCTAGATCTACAAAACTCTATAAGTATAAAACTCTTTCATTTTAATAAATCAGAAATCGATTTTGTCTAAAGTTTGAGTTAAACTCTTTGTTCTTCGTTTAAGAACTTGTCTTGTTTCTTGGTAAGTCATATCCAAGTAAACACTTCCTCAAATCGTTGGTCTTGTGAGTCATATCAAGCAACGACGAGAAATCCTTCACTTGGTGGTCTTGTGAGTCCTATCAAGCACCATCTGAAGTCGGGAATATCGAAGGCCATTCTGCAACCTTCGTGCGACCCTTCAATCCATCCAGTTCTCCATCTGAAGTTCATATCGAAATCTGATCCATTCGAGTGAGCCGATCTTAGGGTCCTTCAAGTGGTATCAGAGCCGCTCGTTTGGTATCTTCTAAATCATTCATCTTTCTCATCTTCCATTTCTAAATCATAAACACTTCTTCTTCTTTCTATCTTGAATCCGGGCCCCGCATTACCATCATCTATCTATAAAAAAAAAGATCTATAAAAAAAAAGAATTCGAAAAGTTTTTCATTCGGGGATTGGTGGTGGAAGAGAAAGCCTGCTGGCTGAGAAGAAATCCAACTTTTGTGGTGGTTAAAACGGATTCCCAAAAATCAAAAATCTCTTATCTTTCTCTCTTAAGAAATTCCTTTTGTGCGTGCTTGGATTTTGTCCATTGGAATTCTTTGATTTGTTCTTCTTAGAACATTGAGTAGAAACTTGTGTGTAATCACCAAAATTTTTATTTTTTTGAGAGAAACACTTGAGTGGGTGAGATTAAACACTTGAGAGTGTGAGGTTTTATTTCCTAACTTTTGTGTTGAGATTTTCAGGTTATGATGTTTGGTCTTCAAAGGAAAAGTAGCAAGGAGAAACCCCCACGACAAACTGTCTCTCAATTTCCATTCAAATATTCTTTGAATAATTTTGATGAGTTTGTTAGTGTGCAGGAAAAGCCAAACCGAAGGTGCAAAGAACAAAACAAAACGACCAGAGATGTGGCTGATCCCAAGAGGCGATTGTTTCAATTTGATGTCCTAGAGTTTGGTGATAACTTTGAGAAGGAAATGATGAAAGCCCTCAAGGACATCAGCAAGGACCAAAAGAAGAGCACATCCATACGTACACCTGTAGCTGAGCCATCCTTATTCATCAGCAAGAAATCCAAAGGTAAATCTGAAACCAATGTTGAGGAGTTGAAAGATTTTTCAGATTCTTTACCTATCTATGATGAATATGATGAAGAACCAATTGAAAGCTTGATGATTTGTGAGAAAAAAAATGTGATTTTCCTTCTTCCGAATCTGAGCTTATGATTGATAATGAACAGACTATTGTAGATATAGCTGTTTTGCAACCGGAGCATCCAAGTAGTCTTGTTTTGTCTCAACAGGTTTTTGAGGAAGAGCCATTGGATTATCCACATCAAGGACCACGTCTTGACACTAGGAACTCCTTGGATGAGAATCTAGGTCCTATCATTGATGAGGAGGACGAACCTGGCCCAGTATTTGAGGAAGAAGCAACAAGCATTACCTCCATCATTATGGAGAGCCATCTATGTTTTGATCCCGGCTCAACTCCTGTCTCTTTGACTCCTGATCTTCAAGAGCACTTGTTTGTTTTGAGTATCCAGGAAAGACAGGTTCAGCCTCTGAGAAATGAAACCATCGACCGTGCCCAACAGCCTGAGATTTGGAGAAGCTTTGTTGTCCAAACCGGCTACCTTGGAGATGCCATTGACTGGGTTCAGTCCAAAAAGGATATCTCAACATTCGGAAGGTCTTTTGTCATCAATCCAATTTCCCTGGAAAGACAACTCACCAAGGATTCACTGAGGCTTGGAATCACTTCAACATCTTCACGGAAGGAGTTATGAATTTTCCAAATCGGAGGTTCTCCAGTCCGTCTATCCGCGAGTACCAGACTTCTAAAGGAGATTCAAGTCCAAGAAAGAAGCGGCCTGAGCCAAAACCGATCCTCAAAGAACCAAATGTGTTTCATCAGTCAAACTCCTTTCCAAACCAAAAGCACTGTAAGGATCATGGGTTGATTGTCTCTACTCATCATGAAAACGTTTTGAATCCGAGAATTTCTAAGTAAAAACAAATTTTTACTTGGTTGAAAAACGCTTTACTTAAACCTTTTCATCAATTGTTTTCATTGAGCTGTGCTTTCAAAGAAATTTGGTTTAGGAAAAGGCATGAACCAAAAATTTTTAGGCCAAATAATCAATTTGATTTCATTCATGATGAGAATTTTTCGAAATTGGCATTGCCTCATTGTTTTCCTAACAGTTTCACAGCTTGGCCTGATTTTGAGATTGATAAACCAATTTTTGGCAATCATTTTACTTGCTTGATACTTGCCCACGTGCTTAATGATTATCCTAAGGGCTTGGATCCTAATTTTGATGTCTTAAGGATAGAGAAACCCTTTGATTATTTTTTTCGCAGATTTGATGTGGTTTCTCTAGTTGTTTTGAATGAACAGGATAAGCATGATCAGTTTCCAAGGAGAGCAAGCACATGTGAATGCCTAAAGACTTGTGTTCGTGGAATATGTAACCGGGCATACTTGAAGGAAACGAGTCCAAACCTCCAAGGAAGTTTTTGTCCAAAATCTTCCTTCATTGAATTTTCCATGAATTTTAAATCCTTTGTATCTGATTTATTCCCTTTTGATACAGGTACAATGGATTTGAGGACAAATCCTTTTGAAGAGGGATGTAATGATGTGCCGCAGTCTACGGATCAGTACATGGAACCATCTCAGCATGGAGTTCAGGATGTTCTGAACATTTCAACCGAGGTTCATGTTTTTCACCGTACCAGACTTGACTTGGATCATGCCAGACTTGACTTGGATCGTGCCAGACTAGACAAGGATCATGGCAGACTTGACTTGGATCATGCCAGACTTGACTTGGATCATGAGGTTTCACAAAATAATCGAGACTTCTCTCTTTTGGCTCGATTGGCTCGTACCGCATGTACCGACGACCGTGCTGAAGATCTCTCTACCTTGTTCGATCCAATCATGGACTTTTTCTTTGGACATTTCTCTAAGGCAAGGGTCCTTAAGCTATCAGAAGACTTGGGTTTTGTTGGAATGCAACTTGTCCGATCAGAACGCCCCGCGGCCTTAGCAGAACGTCTCGCGGCCCTTGCTGATCGTCCCGCTTATGTGACTGTCCTTACGGCCTTGGACTTAGCCGGTCAAGATGCATCTTGATGGAAGCCGATCAGTCATATTAATTAATCTTGTCTTTATTTTCGTTTAATGACTAGATCTACTTTTCTATTTAATTCCTAGATCTACAAAACTCTATAAGTATGAAACTCTTTCATTTTAATAAATCAAGAAATCGATTTTGTCTAAAGTTTGAGTTAAACTCTTTGTTCTTCGTTTAAGAACTTGTCTTGTTTCTTGGTATGTCATATCCAAGTAAACACTTCCTCAAATCGTTGGTCTTGTGAGTCATATCAAGCAACAACGAGAAATCCTTCACTTGGTGGTCTTGTGAGTCATACAAGCACCATCTGAAGTCAGGAATATCGAAGGCCATTCCGCAACCTTCGTGCGACCCTTCAATCCATCCAGTTCTCCATCTGGAGTTCATATCCAAATCTGATCCATTCGAGTGAGCCGATCTTAGGGTCCTTCAAAGCCACTCCGAGAATGGTGCATAATTTTTCTTTCTCTTCCTCCGATATTCTCCCGCAGATGGGAATCTCGTAGTTTGTAACCTTCCTTTTTTTTCCACATACGGCGGGAACCCAGCCTGAGATTGTATTTCCTCAGGAACTTGCCATGATGAATGATGAGGCACTGGATATATTGTCCTACAATATGCCAATGTCCACTGCTCCATCCAATAATACTTAGAACAATAATTTTCAGCCAACTGCTCTAGCGTATCATCTGTTGTAGTTCTGCAATACTTCATGATCGCAGCAAGCACATGCACACAAGCATACCGGTCAATTTCAAAATGCTGACAGTGACATGTTTTGTTGATCAAATCAACCAAATAACCTTTCCCATCCGTACCAGTAACATTGTACTGACGTTCAAATGTGTTTAGCACCTCCACGTGAAGTGTTCTTGCAATCGGACAGTTCTCATGCAATTCAACATGCACACGTGGGACAAGTAGCTGCCTCTGTGGAACCCCTATAGAAATTTTTCGGTATCTGTTAAACCATTCTATAATCTTTCCCACGATCTCATCAATCATTGGCAGCAGTGCAAAATTCTTTTGTTCCTTGAAAACACCATTCATAGATTCAGCAGTGTTGGTTGTATCTATGTTGTACCTTGCTCCTGGAAATTGTCATCTTGCTCATTTGCTCTCATGCACACTCTCATCCAGATTCTCAGCGACCTGAGGATACCTTCTTCTGAAATCAATATATTTTCTTCTAAACTCTTTTTCTATGTAAATACCAGCAATTTTTTTGAACTCTTGTGCAACCACATCTTTCCTAACATGGCTGCATGCTCCTTACACATTATTAGCCAAGTGATATATGGAATATCCATGGATCGCCAATGGGTAGACCTCGTGTACTGTCTTGATGATGCTTTGGTTTCTATCAGTGCAGAATATAAGTTGTGGATCATCTGGTATCAAGGTTTTCAATGTAGTCAAAAACCAACTCCGACTTGCATTTTTTTCACCATCTACTACAGCAAAAGCGAGGGGATAATGATGATGATCTGGATCTTGAGCAGTGGCAATAAGAAGCACTCCTTTATACACACCCTTCAGATGAGTTCCATCCATTATTATCACTTTCCGCATGGAATTAAACCCTTCAATGCAACCTCCGACCGCGAAGAACACATACTTAAACTGGTTCTTCTCATCCACTACTAAGCCGGTGACAGTACGAAGATTCAACCTTTCCAACATGTACAAGTAAGATGGCAGTCTAGCAAAGCTCTTTGTTGGGTTCCCACGCAGATCGTTGATAGCTTTGTATTTTCCTCTCCAAGCCGTAGCATATGAAACCCTAACACCCAATTTGTTCTCAACCAAATCTATGAGATCCTTTTGTGCTGGAGTCTTGTATTTTCCTGGATAATCAGCTTGCAGCACAGATGCGACCAAGCTTGGTGTGCCTCTTTTCCCCTTCTTGGTTGCACTTTCCTCTATCCTAACGCAAGTATGCATCTTCCGATACGTCCTTATAGTGAAAAAATCCGAGTTTTTCAGCTTTGCAGCTCGTAAATACCATTTGCAACCAACCCCACGACACTTTAATACGTAAAGTCGAGGCATCGACTTTACTATATCAACCTCAAAACAATTCTTATGCACAGCTTTGTCCACTAAATCTCTCACTTAATGCTTAGTTTCAAATTCTTGGTGCAAAGCCATGTCAATACCGTCATCCCACTCGAAATGTACAACTGGTGTTTCAGCTGGTGTAACAACCGCCAACTTCTCCATATCATCTCTTTCAGTACCCACTTTATCGCCTTTCTCATTCTCATCCTCTTGAATATGAGAAATAGTCGTCAACTCCTTAAGACCAACCATATCATCATTAGCTCTTGCATCACTAATAATTTCCTCATTCCTAGAAAACATCTTGTTGGGGTCAAAAACGGTTGCGACAAATTTAACATTCAAAACGTCTGAGGAAGAAAATAAGAATTTCTCCGATGAGTACTTTTCGAAATAGATTCTTTTTTACGAAAAAGCTTTACGGAAGAAAGAATCGAGACGTCCGACGAAAGCTCGAAATAGGTCGTTACACAGCGACCGAACATCCATCCCGCTCGGTCGCTACGTAGCGACCGAGTATCTGTCTCGCTCGGTCGCTACGTAGCGACCGAGCATTCGTCTCGCTCGGTCGCTACGTAGCGACCAAAGCTTGAAATAGGTCGTTACACAGCGACCGAACATCCATCCCGCTCGGTCGCTATGTAGCGACCGAGTATCTGTCTCGCTCGGTCGCTACGTAGCGACCGAGCATTCGTCTCGCTCGGTCGCTACGTAGCGACCGAGCATTCGTCTCGCTCGGTCGCTACGTAGCGACCGAGCGCTCGTCCCGCTCGGTCGCTACATAGCGACCGAGCTCGAGCAAAAGCTCGGTCGCTACATAGCGACCGAGCACTCGTCCTGCTCGGTCGCTACGTAGCGACCGAGCTAGAGCCATAGCGACTGTTGGGGTCAAAATCTGTCACGACGGAATCAATGCCTGAAAGTCCGTAAAAATCAGCATGAACGTTTTTACGAAAAAGTAATCTTCGTAAAGATATCTTTACAAAGAGCCTTGCGGTAAAATCTTCTTCAAATCTCAATCGAACCACTAAATACCGATTGTCCGAAAGAAACAGACATGTATCCAATTCGGCCGCGGACAAGATCGAGTACGGCAATCGGACCACGGACAAGCCAAGCTCGATCAATACACGGCGACCAAGCATGCACACAGCTCGGTCGCTACGTAGCGACCGAGCTCGAGCCAAGCTCGGTCGCTACGTAGCGACCGAGCTCGAGCCAAGCTCGGTTGCTACGTAGCGACCGAGCGTCCGTCCCGCTCGGTTGCTACGTAGCGACCGAGCATCCGTCCCGCTCGGTCGCTACATAGCGACTGAGCTCAGCCAAGCTCGGTCGCTACGTAGCGACCGAGCGTCCGTCTCGCTCGGTCGCTACGTAGCGACCGAGCTCAGCCAAGCTTGGTCGCTACGTAGCGACCGAGCGTGCGTTCTGTTCGGTCGTTACGTAGCGACCGAACTCTTCCGAAACGTCGATACGACACCAATTCATGCATTCTCGTCTATCCTACGATGCTATCTCCCGAAGACCGTAGCGAACTCAATTCATGTCTTCCGACCATTCTAAGACATCAATCAAACTTTGCGGGAAAAACCGCGGAAAGTTCATTCTTTATCGAAAGAAGTCGTAATAAATGTTTCGAGTCGGAAGACGGCCCAAAGGGACCTAAGACACGACTCGAGGCCCAACTTACGATTTCTTAACCAAAAGCCCATAAACCGTATGACGGTTTACGCTTGGCGCGCAAGGAAGGATAAATGTCAAGTTTCCACGGATAAATACGAAATTTTGAGGATAAATACGAAGATCGGAAAAAATGGAATATCTCCATTTTATGCTATGACGGCTTAAGGACAGAAGAGTAAAAGCGTAAACCGACCTTGGAGCTAGTATATAAGGAGTCCTAAGCAAGAGGCATGGAGAAAATTTTTTAGACTCGGAATTCTCTGCACTTAGAAGCTTTAGGCTTTATTCTCGACAAGTTCGGTTTCTATGACAGGCACTCAATTACTAGACGAACTCGCCCAGGCAGTTCGATCTCTTGTCCATCTCTATCAATTGAACTACGTTCGGCTTGATCCTCGAAAGGGGTACGTAGGCAGCCTTTAACAAGGTTCCGAAATCAATCAAAAACCTTTTCTGTATCTATTTCGTCCTTTGTTATCGAGCTGCGACTCAACTAAGTTTGAGCTATTAGGCCGCTAGAACTAAGTAACTCGCTGACAGCCTTTGCGGCCAAAGCTTTCATGATCTCTTGTAATGATCGCAATGCTCTTACGCGGACTCGAAATAAGATATACTGTTTTCTCTAAACTCGTTTGTTATCTTTTCATGATTTCCACATATATTGGGTAACTTGTCGTTGGCTCTCGCAGAGATCCGGGACCTCTGGGAAATTAGGGTTTTCATAGTTTCCTTATTTAATCGGAAATCGATGGTGCGAATTTCGGTTCCCACAGTTTGGCGCTAGAAGGAGGGGGGGTTACGGATTACTCTTACTCATGGCCGTAAAACGCTTGATCGAAACGATGTCTGGATATATGAAAGACAAACTTGCAGCACTGACTGCTCCTATGGTTAACGCTTACGCAAACGCCGTATTGTTCAGCAAAATCGAAAACTTAGTCGCGACCTTCCGCCACAGGAAGAGCACTAAAACAAGCTCGCGATTTCTCTTTCTAAACATAAAGGGAAACAATAAATCTTATCAAACCCCGTAAGTTTGGCTCATTACCGAACAAAAGAAATCTCGATGCGTAAGGGTTTTACCAAAACACGTTTTCCGAAAACATTTCGGAAGGATAAAACTTGTTCTCCCAAAAACCGCTGAAAAACCCCTAGGCTAATCACGGAAAACGGAAACACAACAAAACGATTACACAGCTCGGTCGCTACGTAGCGACCGAGCAAGCACACGCTGCTCGGTCGCTACATAGCGACCGAGCACGCACACGGCTCGGTCGCTACGTAGCGACCGAGCACACACACTGCTCGGTCGCTACGTAGCGACCGAGCACACACACTGCTCGGTCGCTACGTAGCGACCGAGCACACACACACTGCTCGGTCGCTACGTAGCGACCGAGCACGCACAGCTCGTTCGCTACGTAGCGACCGAGCATGCACACACTGCTCGGTCACTACGTAGTGACCGAGCACACACACTGCTCGGTCGCTACGTAGCGACCGAGCACACACACTGCTCGGTCGCTACGTAGCGACCGAGCACACACACTGCTCAGTCGCTACGTAGCGACCGAGCACGCACACACTGCTCGGTCGCTACGTAGCGACCGAGCACGCACAGCTCGGTCGTTAGCGACCGAGCACGCACACGGCTCGGTCGCTACGTAGCGACCGAGCACACACACCGCTCGGTCGCTACGTAGCGACCGAGCTCAAACCAACTCTCCACTCGCTACGTAGCGACCTGTAAAGCCTCAGAAAGGTCCTCCTTTGGGTTCTCTTTTGAATCCTCATCGAAACGCTTTTCGTTTCGTCTCAATCGGAGTTTCCATTGAGATTTTACGACGAAAACAAGTAGGACTCTTCTTGGCTTGCTTCCACTCGCTACGTAGCGAGCTGTCAGACCGTCAGTCGCTACGTAGCGACCTGTATAGCCTCAGAAAGGTCCTCCCTTGGGTTCTCTTTTAAATCCTCATCGAAACTCATTTCGTTTCGTCTCAATCAGAGTTTCCGTTGAGATTTTACGACAAAAACAAGTAGGACTCTTCTTGGCTTGCTTCCACTCGCTATGTAGCGACCTGTCAGACCGTCAGTCGCTACGTAGCGAGCTGTAAAGCCTCAGATAGGTCCTCCTTTGGGTTCTCTTTTGAATCCTCATCGAAACGCTTTTTGTTTCGTCTCAATCGGAGTTTCCGTTGAGATTTTACGACGAAAACAAGTAGGACTCTTCTTGACTTGCTTCCACTCGCTACGTAGCGACCTGTCAGACCGTCAGTCGCTACGTAGTGACCTGTAAAGCCTCAGAAAGGTCCTCCTTTGGGTTCTCCTTTGAATCCTCATCGAAAAGCTTTTCGTTTCGTCTCAATCGGAGTTCCCGTTGAGATTTTACGACGAAAACAAGTAGGACTCTTCTTGGCTTGTTTCCACTCGCTACGTAGCGACCTGTCAAACCGTCAGTCGCTACGTAGCAACCTGTAAAGCCTCAGAAAGTTCCTCCTTTGGGTTCTCCTTTGAATCCTCATCGAAACGCTTTTCGTTTCGTCTCAATCGGAGTTTCCGTTGAGATTTTACGACGAAAACAAGTATGACTCTTCTTGGCTTGCTTCCACTCGCTACGTAGTGACCTGTCAGACCGTCAGTCACTATGTTGCGACCTGTAAAGCCTCAGAAAGGTCCTCCTTTGGGTTCTCTTTTGAATCCTCTTCGAAACGCTTTTCGTTTCGTCTCAATCGGAGTTTCCGTTGAGATTTTACGATGAAAACAAGTGGGACTCGTCTCGGCTGCCTTTCATTCGCTATAGCGACCGAGATGACATCCTCACTCTCTATAGCCACCCGTCAGGCCTCAAAGGGGTCCTCCTTTGCGTTCTCCTTTGAATCCTCATCGAAACGCTTTTCGTTTCGTCTCAATCGGAGTTTCTGTTGAGATTTGACGACGAAAACAAGTGGGACTCGTCTCGGCTCCCTTTCACTCGCTATAGCGACCGAGATGACATCCTCACTCGCTATAGCGACCCGTCAGGCCTCAAAGGGGTCCTCCTTTACGTTCTTCTTTGAATCCTCATCGAAACGCTTTTCGTTTCGTCTCAATCAGAGTTTCCATCGAGAATTTACGACGAAAACAAGTTGGACTCGTCTCGGCTGCCTTTCAGTCGCTATAGCGACCGAGATGACATCCTCACTCGCTATAGCGACCCGTCTGGCCTCAAAGGGGTCCTCCTTTGCGTTCTCTTTTGAATCCTCATCGAAACGCTTTTCGTTTCGTCTCAATCGGAGTTTCCGTTGAGATTTTACGACGAAAACAAGTGGGACTCGTCTCGGCTCCCTTTCACTCGCTATAGCGACCGAGATGACATCCTCACTCGCTATAGCGACCCGTCAGGCCTCAAAGGGGTCCTGCTTTACGTTCTCCTTTGAATCCTCATCGAAACGCTTTTCGTTTCGTCTCAATCGGAGTTTCCGTCGAGAATTTACGACGAAAACAAGTTGGACTCGTCTTGGCTCCCTTCCACTCGCTATAGCGACCGAGATGACATCCTCACTCGCTATAGCGACCTGTCAGGCCTCAAAGGGGTCCTCCTTTGCGTTCTCCTTTGAATCCTCATCAAAACGCTTTTCGTTTCGTCTCAATCGGAGTTTTCGTTGAGATTTTACGACAAAAACAAGTAAAACTCATCTTAAACTCCTTGGCTTGTTCCTGCTCGCCCTACCTCCATCTTTGCGTTCACTTTCGAATCTCGATCGAAACGTCTCTTGTTTCTATCGGAGTTACCATTGAAACTTTACGATAAAAAAAAAAAAAAAAACCGCAAAGACTTATTTTTTCGCAATGATTCAGGTTAATCGTATAAAACGGCAGCGGTTAACTTAACATCTTAGCCGCCTTAACTATACGATTATGTTGAACCTTTTTACGAAAATCGACGTCTTATCTAAGGAGAAGATAACAGTCAAGTTCGGAAGATAAATGTCAAGTTTCAAAGGATAAACACCAATATCAGAAATGACGAACATACACGAGAAGAGGAAAGGGAAATGAGCAAGCAAAACTGAGAAGAGACAAAACTGTATCTTCGAGAGGACTAAGATCTTGCAAACCGATCTAAACTCTCCGAAAGTCGAGAAACGATCGCCGCGCATATCAAGCTCGCTTCCTAAAGAGAGAAAAAGTTAGAGACATGAACGTCGTCTTAAAACCGATTCGTTTCTGGCAATTTTCTCAGAACCGACATATCCCAAATCGTCAACGTGGAAACAACCAAATCACAGTCCAAGTGTCATCTATAAATCGTCTCGAATTATCGATCATTCCAAACATCAGAAGAGGAAACGTACACAATCCTTCAAAGTATCGGTTCAACCGTTTTCTTTCGTAAAAAAAAAAGGGGGAGTAGGTACGTATACTATACTCGTATATTCCCAAACTTCAAAATCTTCCGCAAATCGTCAAGAATAGGCAAACGACAATCTTAATATTCGTCTAAACGCTAGCAACATATCCAGACGATCATGAACATAATCTCAAAAACTATACATCATTTTTTGTCGCAATCATGCGTACAGAAAACTTGTACCAATATCAAACTGAAACTCGACGATTAGCCAAAGTATTGAAAGCCTTTTCCGGCTTCAGAAAGCCAGTTTCGTTTAAAGAAAATTTCTACGAGAAATCTTCAGTCACCAAAGCATTTCTTTCAGTTTCCGTTGTACCAAGTAAGTCACGGAAAAGCATCGAAAACATTTGCGACGAAGAAAACTCGAGAATAGATGTAGCATCGTGCACATTAAAAGGCGCACTTTTCTCCCGATGGTTAGCTAGATTCACCTCTGGTTGACCAATTCGTTCAAGAAACGAATGTGTCATGAGAATCCTCTCGAAAAACCTACAAAAAACGTTCTCCGACTAATCCGTATTGAAATAAACTTCGGTAACACTCCATGAGTAACTCCAAGCAACTTTCACCTAATAGCAAAATTACAGCGGGAACGCTTCTCGTAAAACCCGCAGAAACAATGCTACTTTGACATATGTATACATATCACTGATTTACGACCTTCGTAAAGTCGGTTATATGATATGATAAAGTATCGTATAGCTCATAGTCAGAAATCATATGATAAATTCTTCGTAGCGAAACTAAGTCCTAACAACCAAACGGTTAACGGAAAATCTAAACTTTTCGACAATCGACCAAGTTTGATACATTCCACAATTCACTTTAAGCCTGCTATGTTTTACCCATAATACGCGGCATCTAAGGAAAAATTCGTAAGAAAGCTTCTAGAGCTATACAAAACATCCTCAAAAATGCACGAAATAGATCTCGGAAGGCCAACACTTCAAAAAATATTATGAAGGAAAACGCTTCTTCCCATGGATAAATTTACGCTACACCTCAATCCTAATTCCTCGATCGAAAATCAAATTATTAGCATCCAAACAGGAACAACAATTTTTGCTACGAACATCCGTAGTCAAACAAGAACGTTTCTCAAACGCAGGGCTAAGACTAAACCCTTGCAACATCGCAAAACATCTTCAAGCCCGCGAACATTTCAAGCCCGAAACGCAGCATACGAAAGAATAACAAATCTTCAGCATCGCGAGACGTCGCAGACGCCTGAAGATTCGTTCTTCGACGAAATTTCTTTCCTCGATAAAAACATTTTCTTGGAAGACCAGACGGTCATACGCACTAACATATTCTCAAAACATATCCTTCGCGAAGACTCGAAACGGTATTTTTTTACCATTAAGTTTGTTGCTGATCACAACAAACTCTCAACGTCCTAAACAGACTTAGCCATCTCGTAGAGATGACTCTTGTACATCCGACACAAGGATAATAGCGCTATAAAAGAAATCCGAAATTTTGGTCCAGCACTTCCGATCTCCGGAGAGATGCTCGATTCCAACCATACAAGTCGTATAAGCCGAGAACCTATCGCGGACTTTAAATCGGTATGGAATCAGGATGAAACTGAAACGGGATACGTAAGTCGAATTAGTCATCGCACCCTCTAAAACCAGGAGTAAACCTAGGTCTTGCCCTAAACCCAGCGCACTGGTCTCTAACATCTCTAGGCATAGTATCAAACACCCTCATACGAGATCCCAAAATTTGTCTCTTTGCGAATATTCGAGAATCTTCAGAAATCCTGCAAGTTTACACACTGCGGAAAACTCTCGAAACAGATTACGGATATAGCAGTTCACATAGAGTTAGATTACGATATGACAACTGGTAGTCTTTCCTCTACACCCATACAAAATGCCATCGGCAGCAATACGCCTTATAATCGCTACATAAAAACTAGACCATAAAGGTCCCACTGGAAAACTAGTCATAAGAACCTTAACTCCAAGACGAACTACGAAAGGCTTGATCCCTTCAACAAGGGTACGTAGGCAGCCGTCATAAGGCGCAGCCCCAATCTTATCGCGTTTTCTACTTTTAGGAGAGCGAGAAGATCACTTACCACAGACCTTTTCAACCATTAATTCCGCCTAACTCACCTAACTTGCCTAACTTGCCAAGCCACTCGCTAGAACCTCACGCTAAAAGCTCATGGTTCTAACGAGCTGGGGGGCTAACTGTTGGGGTCAAAATCGGTCACGACGGAATCAATGCCTGAAAGTCCGTAAAAATCAGCATGAAAGTTTTTACGAAAAAGTAATCTTCGTAAAGATATCTTTACAAAGAGCCTTGCGGTAAAATCTTGTTCAAATCTCAATCGAACCACTAAATACCGATTGTCCGAAGGAAACAGACATGTATCCAATTCGGCCGTGGACAAGCTCGAGTACGGCAATCAGACCACGGACAAGCCAAGTTCGATCAATACACGGCAACCAAGCATGCACACAGCTCGGTCGCTACGTAGCGACCGAGCGTCCGTCCCGCTCGGTCGCTACATAGCGACCGAGCTCGATCCAAGCTCGGTCGCTACATAGCGACCGAGCTCGAGCCATGCTCGGTCGCTACATAGCGACCGAGCATCCGTCCCGCTCGGTCGCTACGTAGCGACCGAGCTCAGCCAAGCTCGGTCGCTAAGTAGCGACCGAGCGTCCGTCTCGCTCGGTCGCTATGTAGCGACCGAGCGTGCGTTCTGTTCGGTCGTTACGTAGCGACCAAACACTTCCGAAACGTCGATACGACACCAATACATGCATTCTCGTCTATCCTACGATGCTATCTCCCGAAGACCGTAGCAAACTCAATTCATGTCTTCCGACCATTCTAAGACATCAATCAAACTTTGCGGTAAAAACTGCGGAAAGTTTGTTTTTTATCGAAAGAAGTCGTAATAAACGTTTCGAGTCGGAAGACGGCCCAAAGGGACCTAAGACACGACTCGAGGCCCAACTTACGATTTCTTAACCAAAAGCCCATAAACCGTATGACGGTTTACGCTTGGCGCGCAAAGAAGGATAAATGTCAAGTTTCCACGGATAAATACAAAATTTTGAGGATAAATACGAAGATCGGAAAAAATGGAATATCTCCATTTTATGCTATGACGTCTTAAGGGCAGAAGAGTAAAAGCGTAAACCGACCTTGGAGCTAGTATATAAGGAGTCCTAGGCGAGAGGCATGGGGAAAATTTTTTAGACTCGGAATTCTCTGCACTTAGAAACTTTAGGCTTTATTCTCGACAAGTTCGGTTTCTATGACAGGCACTCAATTACTAGACGAACTCGCCCAGGCAGTTCGATCTCTTGTCCATCTCTATCTATTGAACTACGTTCGTCCGAAATCAATCAAAAACCTTTTCTGTATCTATTTCGTCCTTTGTTATCGAGCTGCAACTCAACTAGGTTTGAGCTATTAGGCCCCTAGAACTAAGTAACTCACTGACAGCCTTTGGGGCCAAAGCTTTCATGATCTCTTGTAATGATCGCAACGCTCTTACGCGGACTCGAAATAAGATCTATTGTTTTCTCTAAACTCGTTTGTTATCTTTTCATGATTTCCACATATATTTGGTCACTTGGCGTTGGCTCTCGCAGAGATCCGGGACCTCTGGGAAATTAGGGTTTTCCTAGTTTCCTCATTTAAACGGAAATCAACGGTGCGAATTTCGGTTCCCACAGCGACTGAGCGCTCGTCCCGCTCGGTCGCTACGTAGCGACCGGGCTCGAGCCAAAGTTCGGTCGCTGTGTAGCGATCGAACTCCTCCGAACATCGATACAACACCAATCCATGCATTCTCGTCAAACCCTCAAATGTTATCTCCCGAAGACCGTAGCAAGCTCAGTCCGTGTTTTCCGCTATTCTAACTCATCGATCAAACTTCGCGGATTAGAAACCGCGGAAAGTTCGTTCTTTATCAAAAGAAATCGTAGTAAACGTGCCGAGTCGGAAGACGGCCCAAAGGGACCTAAAACACGACTCGAGGCCCATCCTACGATTTCTTAACCAAAAGCCCGTAAACCGCAGCACGGTTTACGCTTGGTCCCCAAGGAAGGATAAATGTCAAGTTTCCGCGGATAAAAACAGAAGTTTTGAAGATAATTGTGAAGATCGGGAAAAATGGAGTATCTCCATTTTTATGCTATGACGGCTTAAGGGCAGAAGAGTAAAATCGTAAACCGACCTTGGAGCTAGTATATAAGAAGTCGTATGCGAGGAGCATGGGAGAGAACTCTTTTCAGAGCAAACTTAGCACTTAGAGCAATTTAGGCATTTTTCCATTTTTGTTATTTCGAGCTGCGACTCAATTAGGTTTAGCCGTCTTAGGGTTGCTAGAACTAGGAATCTCGCCGACAGCTCTCGAGCCCAGGCTTATACCTTGTTGTAAACGCTCATACGCAAATTCGGAATAAGATCTTCTTTACTCTCTTTTTCGATTTCTTATTCTTTATCGTTGTTATTCTCGTGTTCTGATTGTTTGACGTGTGGTAATTAGCAGATATCCGGGTCCTCTGGGAAATTAGGGTTTTCCTAGTTTCCTTATTTAAACGGAAATCGACAGTGCGAATTTCGGTTTCCACAGTTTGGCGCTAGAAGGAGGGGGACATTCGGATCAGTCTAACCCGCAAAAGCCACTCAACGATCAGGAACGGTATGCAAGATTCGACGTGTGCGAACGTCATCTCTTTCAAGGGGGGAGCAACGATCGATCGAGCCAAACCTCGAAACGATCTCCTTGTTATCGAGTTGACGATTCGAGATATATACGTCGCTAGAGTGCTAATCGATACAGGAAGCTCGGCCGATATCATCTTCAAAGACACTCTTGAAAAGATGGGGATCAATCAATCCGAAGTCACGAAATGCCCAAGCCCACTGCTAGGACTTTCGGGGGAAACAACCATGGCCTATGGATCGATTAGTCTCGCTGTCAAAGCCGGAACCGTGACGAACGTCACAGAGTTTCTAGTCGTTGACCGTCCCGCATCTTACAACGTTATCATGGGAACGCCATGGCTGAACACCATGCGTGCAATCCCATCAACCTACCATCTTTGCCTCAAGTTCCCGACCCCTAACGGAGTCGAGGTAATTTGGGGAAATCCGAGAGTTTCACAGGTTTGTTTCGCCGCGGAACTAAAACGAAAGAGACAGATCCTCGAAATCACTCCTAGAAAAGTGGAGAAAAAGACCACCAGCAAAGATACGCGAAGTCAGGATTCAGCGGAATTCTTCTGGCAATCTCGCAGCATCGCAGCTCTATATGAAAAACGCGAGCCAACATGCGAACCCGTGGTAACGATCTGTCTCGACGAAGCCTTCCCAGAACGCTGCGTCGAGATTGGAGCCAATCTCCGCGAGCCATTAAGGACAGAACTCGTAACCTGTCTTAAAAAGAACCTCAATACTTTCCCATGGGCTGCGGAAGATATGCCGGGAATCGACATTAACATAACATGTCACGAGCTGAATATCGACCCAACATTCAAACCCGTCAAACAGAAAAGACGGAAGCTAGGACCCGAACGTGCTGCCACAGTAAACGATGAGGTCGAAAAATTGCTTAAAGTTGGGTCGATAACAGAAGTAAGATACCCGGACTGGCTCGCCAACCCCTTAGTAGTCAAAAAGAAGAACGGGAAGTGGCGAGTTTGCGTGGATTTTACCGACCTAAACAAGGCATGTCCAAAGGATAGCTTCCCTCTACCACATATCGATCGATTGGTAGAAGCAACAGCGGGCAACGAACTCTTATCCTTCATGGATGCCTTCTCAGATTATAATCAAATTAGGATGAACCCTGACAATCGTGAGAAGACTGCGTTCATTACCGATCGCGAAACTTATTGCTATAAGAAAATGCCCTTCGGCCTCAAAAACGGCGGTGCAACTTACCAACGACTCGTGAACCGAATGTTCTCCAAACAACTCGGAAAAACGATGGAGGTTTATATCGACGACATGCTCGTCAAATCCCTCAAAGCAAGAGATCACGTGTCACATCTCGAAGAATGCTTTGCACAATTAAATCCCCATAACATTAAGCTCAACCCGACAAAATGTAGATTCGCCGTGGCATCAGGGGAATTCCTCGGCTACTTGGTCACATACCGCGGCATCGAAGCAAATCCAAAATAGATCAACGCACTAATCGAGATGGCTTCACCAAAGAATAAGCGGGAAATCCAAAGACTGACCGGCAGAATCGCAGCGCTTAACCGATTTATTTCACGATCAACAGATAAGTGCCTGCCCTTCTACGACGTCCTGCGAGGGAATAAAAAATTCGAATGGTCGGAAGAGTGCGAAAACGCCTTCCAACAGCTGAAGCGCTATTTAGCTACTCCTCCAGTCCTCGCAAAACCCGTGGAAGGGGAGCCTTTATTCTTGTACATCGCTGTGTCGGCAACGGCCGTAAGCGGAGTCCTGATCAGGGAAGAACGCGGGGAGCAGAAACCTATTTTCTACATAAGCAAAACCTTGCTGGATGCCGAATCTAGGTATCCATTGATGGAAAAATTGGCATGCGCGGTCGTAACATCGGCCCGAAAACTAAGACCATATTTCCAATCCCACACAATCGTCATCCTCGCGACTTTTCCCTTACGGACAATTTTGCATAGCCCAAGTCAATCAGGCCGACTGGCTAAGTGGGCGGTCGAGTTGAGCGAGTATGACATCGAATTCCGACCGAGGACGAGCGCAAAATCACAAATGCTCGCAGACTTCTTGGTCGAACTTCCAACGGGAACAATAACCAATGAGGAACCAAATTCCACTGGCTCCTCCACGTCGACGGATCCTCATCCAAGCAAAGATCGGGTATCGGAATCCGTCACACATCTCCGACGAGCGAGATCTTGAAACAATCATTCAGGCTGGAATTCCATGCCTCGAACAACGAGGCCGAATACGAAGCATTAATCGCAGGGCTACTTTTGGCTCACGGCTTAAAAATACGTAATCTCCACGCTTACTGCGACTCCCAGTTAGTGGCCAGTCAATTCAGCGGAGAGTATGAAGCCAGAGACGAAAGGATGGACGCGTACCTCAAACTGGTCCAAGGTCTAGCTCAAGACTTCGACTGTTTTGCCCTTACGTGGATCCCCTGTTCCGAGAATGTCCAGGCGGACGCCCTCGCGGCCCTAGCATCAAGTTCCAATCCAGGACTCAAAAGGGTAATTCCGGTCGAGTTCATCGAAAATCCGAGCATCGGACCACCAATCGTCGTCAATCTCATAGAGGGTCAAGACAATGAGGAAGAAGAAATTACGATACCACCACCATCGGAGCAATCTGATTACGGCTGTGATACCCCATGGCTTCAGACGATTCGAGACTACATTGTCGACGGGCAACTGCCCACCGAAAAATGGGCAGCTCGCAAGGTCCGAACACAGGCCCCACGCTACGTAACAGTGGACGGCGAAATCTACAAATGGAGATTCTCCGGACCACTCATGACGTGCCTGGAAGGAGAAAAGGCGAGAAAAGTAATGGAGGAAATACATTCCGGCTCCTGCGGCAACCATTCCGGCGGAAGATCACTAGCCGTGAAAATCAAACGCCATGGATACTATTGGCCAACAATGATCGGAGATTGCGAGAAATTCGCACGAAAATGCGAAAAATGCCAAAGGCATGCACCAACCATCCGACAATCGGCCGAAGTTCTTTCCTCCATCACATCGCCCTACCCCTTTATGCGCTGGGCCATGGATACTGTCGGACCTCTGCATAATTCAAAGCAAAAGTGTTTCCTTCTAGTCCTTACCGATTTTTTCTCAAAATGGGTAGAGGCGGACTCGTACGCAAGTATAAAAGACGTCCAAGTCGAGAATTTCGTATGGAAAAACATCATCTGTGGGCATGGAGTTCCTTACGAGATCGTAACTGATAACGGGTCTCAGTTCATCTCCACCCGATTCGAGGCATTCTGCGAAAAATGGAAGATACGACTCAACAAGTCAACTCCCAGATATCCGGAGTGCAACGGACAGGCTGAAACAATCAACAAGACCATTCTCGACGGACTGAAGAAACGCTTAGAGGCCAAAAAGGCAGATGGGCCGACGAACTCGAGGGAGTCCTCTGGTCTCACCGTACCACCCCAAGGCGAGCAACGGGAGAAACTCCCTTCGCTCTGGTATACGGCACGGAATGCATGATTCCCGCAGAAGTAGAGTTCCCCGGTGTTCGAAGAAGGTTATTACCCGAACGAGAGGAACTCAACGATGCTATGCTCTTGGATGATCTCGACCTCATTAACGAGCGCCGAGATCGAGCGCTCATCCGAATTCAAAACTACCAGCACGCCGCTGCAAAATACTATAATTCCAACGTACGAAATCGTAGGTTCAATCAGGGAGATCTGGTCCTTCGCAAAGTCTTCCAAAACACCGCTGAACGAAACGCGGGAAAACTCGGAGCAAACTGGGAAGGTCCCTATAAAATCGAATTCTTACGAAATAGCCAACATGCAAGGCATAAAAATTCCTAGAACCTGGAACGCGATGCATCTCAAAAAATACTATCACTAAGCAAACCAACTCGCAATCACTGAACTACGAGACGGCTTGATCTCCGCAAGGAGTACGTAGGCAGTTTGTCGAAAGGCAAATTCAGCTGTCCCCGCTCAATAAAAAGGGGGGGGGAGTGGGTACGTATACTCGTATACTCCCAAAAATCGAAAAATCCTCTTACCACGCTCTTGGTGTTTTCGACTTATCAAAACATCCTCACCCGTAAAACCAGAACGAGGTCTTCGGAAATTAGTCGACCGCTTAGGAGAAGCAACCTTTAGCATCGCGAGACGTCGCAAAAAATGCCTCAAATTTTATTTCTTCCGAACAAACGAAACCTCCGTCACAAAAAAAACATATATATGCACACATTAACACTTATTTTGCGCAAAAATATTCAAAACAACGGCACGCACCACCAAGTCCGATGCTGATCACATCGAACTCACAAACGTCCTAAACAGACATAGCCATCTCACAGAGATGACTCTCTTACATCCGACACAAGGATAATAGCACTATAAAAGAAATCCGAAATTTTGGTCTAGCACTTCCGGTCTCCGGAGAGATGCTCGATTCGTATCAAACAAGTCGTATAAGCCGAGAACCTATCGCGGACTTTACAACGATACGAATCAGGAAGAAATCACGACAGAAAAACGATAGCCGGTTAGTCACCGCACAATCCTTAAACCGAAAGTAAACCTAGGTCTTGCCCTAAACCCAGCGCACTGGTCTCTAACGTCTCAAAGGCATGATATCGAAAGATAAGAGATTCTTAAACCATGCCTCTATGTTTATGTTCGACACCTTCAGCACCCCCGCAGAGTTCACATCTCGCGGAAGAACTCTCGAAACAGATCTCGAATGACACATTTCACAATCGAAGAAGGATATGAGGCGACAACTCATCACCTTCCTCCCCACTATTCACAAACTCATAAAAAGCGCCATTCGATTGTCGTACCATAAAAAGAAAGCCGCGGAGCGGCAGGAATTCAAAGCCACACACGGCCAGTCCCGAAATACAAACAAGGCCATTCAAGGCCGAAACATAAAAACGTAAAAAAAATCTCTCGCAAGAGATCTAACCCAAGTCATCCTCAGAACTCACACCCCCTCTTCACCCGCTGCCTCGTCCGAGCCTGGAGCCGCGTTACCTCCGTTTTCTCCGACCATCGGGTCTTTCCCCTCTGGGTCTTCTGAACACGTCGGAAGGAAGCACGCGGATTTCAGGTCGGCCAGGATGAGACCGAAATCTCCATCCTCGGCCGCCATATCTCCCTTGCAGCCGGACAGTCGGGCCTCTTCGGCCTCCAAGGTCGGGGGAGTCTCACTTTTGAACGACCGAACCACGGCCACCCTGCCCTCAATCGTCGCCAAAGCTAGGTCCCTGCTCCGGATACACTCGAGGGAACCCAGGGAAGCAGAAATCTTCGGCAAGGGAGCTTGAAACTCCGCGCGAAGGGCATCCATAGCCTCTTGGATCCCGCGGCTCGCTAGTCCCGCGTCACCCTCGATCTGACGCTGGAGTCGACGCACCTCCGAGGATTTGGCCTTCCTCGCCTTCTTTTCCTTAAGCAAGGAACTCGCCGTCTTCCCAAGGTCCCTCTCGAGCTCTCCTATCGCATCCTCGAGCTTCGACACTTTCGCAGAGTGAGAGTCCTTGACAGCCGTCAGCATGGTCTCAGTTTCAGACCATCTGCCCTGAAGCTCCACCAACTCCCCGGAAAGGCGACTGTTCTCAGAACCACACTTGCTGATCATCCCATCGATCAACGATATGAACTGCAAACGGTGAAAATTCTTAAGACTAAGTCCGAGAAAGAATGCACAAAAGAAGATCGAGAATTCAAACAAGAGATAAACCTTTCCGCGAAGTCCCGATGCTAGGCTCGATCCACCTCGCTGCGAAGTCTCCCCATCACCACTCTTGGCAAGTTTCCTCTTCCGACTCTTAGGCTGAGTAGCCAGGACAGCGCTAGGAGCACGCAATGCCAGAACGATTTCTTTCCTGGCTGGAGGAGGAGGCATAGAGTCAGCGGCCTTCTCCTTGTCCTCGACGAGGATCGGAGTCGTGGAAGATCCCGCAGGTAGGGCTTGTGGAAGAGGAGCCATGACCTCGGTCCCATGACACGGGGCAACGACCTGCGCGGAAGAAGACGGAAACTCGGAGCCAGCATGAGCTAGTTCTTTTTCGGCTTGGCGACGAACTAGTTTCTCTTGGAAAGAAAGATGACCGGCAACACAAGCCGGCGCTTCAGCCGGAGAAAATAGAACCGGAGCCGGAGAAGTGGCCTCGCCCATCTCGACGTCGGAATCTCTCTTATCACCTTGGGAGGAAGACATGTTGAATGGAAAGTTATGAAACTAGAGAGGTTTTTGAAGGAATGAAGAAGGGAAGGTGTGGAGAAAATGAATGACAAGAGTTCACCACTTATAGAAGTATGGGTTCGGAATACTGTCTCGATAACTTTTGTCCGCGGAGTTAAAAATGTGAATTTTGTCCAATACGCTTAACCTTGTCAAAGTCGTCTATCCGCCCGCTAGAGTCACAACTCTAACGGGCTGGGGAGCTAACTGTTGGGGTCAAAAATGGTTGCGACAAATTTAACATTCAAAACGTTCGAGGAAGAAAATAAGAATTTCTCCGATGAGTACTTTTCGAAATAGATTCTTTTTTACGAAAAAGCTTTACGGAAGAAAGAATCGAGACGTCCGACGAAAGCTCGAAATCTGTCTCGCTCGGTCGCTACGTAGCGACCGAGCCCGAGCCAAGCTCGGTCGCTACGTAGCGACCAAGCTCAGCCAAGCTTGGTCGCTACGTAGCGACCGAGCGCTCGTCCCGCTCGGTCACTACGTAGCGACCAAGCTCGAGCCAAAGCTCGGTCGCTACGTAGCGACAGAGCACTCGTCCCGCTCGATCGCTACGTAGCGACCGAGCGCTCGTCCCGCTCGGTCGCTACGTAGCGACCAAGCGCTCGTCCCGCTCGGTCGCTACGTAGCGACCGGGCTCGAGCCAAAGTTCGGTCGTTGTGTAGCGATCGAACTCCTCCGAACATCGATACAACACCAATCCGTGCATTCTCGTCAAACCTTCAAATGTTATCTCCCGAAGACCGTAGCAAGCTCAGTCCGTGTTTTCCGCTATTCTAACTCATCGATCAAACTTCACGGATTAGAAACCGCGGAAAGTTTGTTCTTTATCAAAAAAAATCGTAGTAAACGTGTCGAGTCGGAAGACGTCCCAAAGGGACCTAAAACACGACTCGAGGCCCATCCTATGATTTCTTAACCAAATGCCCGTAAACCGCAGCACGGTTTGCGCTTGGTCCACAAGGAAGGATAAATGTCAAGTTTCCGCGGATAAATACGGAAGTTTTGAAGATAATTGTGAAGATCGGGAAAAATGGAGTATCTCGATTTTTATGCTATGACGGCTTAAGGGCAGAAGAGTAAAAGCGTAAACCGACCTTGGAGCTAGTATATAAGAAGTCCTAGGCGAGGAGCATGGGAGAGAACTCTTTTCAGAGCAAACTTAGCACTTAGAGCAATTTAGGCATTTTTCCGTTTTTGTTATTTCGAGCTGCGACTCAATTAGGTTTAGCCGTCTTAGGGTTGCTAGAACTAGGAATCTTGCCGACAGCTCTCGAGCCCAGGCTTATACCTTGTTGTAAACGCTCATACGCAAATTCGGAATAAGATCTTCTTTGCTCTCTTTTTCGATTTCTTATTCTTTATCGTTGTTATTCTCGTGTTCTGATTGCTTGACGTGTGGTAATTAGCAGATATCCGGGTCCTCTGGGAAATTAGGGTTTTCCTAGTTTCCTTATTTAAACGGAAATCGACAGTGCGAATTTCGGTTCCCACACATCTCGTTACTTTGGTTTTGTGAGACATATTCTATGAGTTCCACGTGCAAGACAGTACAGCTCTGATTTTTTTCGACTTCCAATAAATATCCTAAAACATCTTCATCATCGAAGATGTAACATGGCCTCTTATCATCCATTCCAAACGGAAAGTAACTCAGCTGAATCTTGGACGAAGCTACATCAATCTTCATTTTCCTGCATACTCTATCAACCAACTGAGAGTAAGTCACCTCCTTGTCACTTCTCATCGTAAATACTAAAGTAGAAATATGTCGGTCTTTCTGCTTCCATCGAATTTCATCTCCCACATCTGAATAACTACCCCCTTGATCAAAATATATCACCACACGTCTGTTGTTATCCATAGTTACCTGGAAAAGTATAATAAACAACATCACCACTTAGTAGTTGTACCGGTTATTCTAGTTATACACGTAGCAGTGATGACATTTGTACTAGTTGTACCAGTATCATATTGTATACGTGACTAATAGTTGTACCAGTTTAGCTAGTTGTACGTTTCGTGTGAACCATCACAGTAACACTAGTTGTACCAGTATACATATTGTACAAGTTACAAATAGTTGTACGTGTTTAACTAGTCGTACGGTTCGTATGAACAATCACAGTAACATTAGTTGTACCAGTTATACCATATTATATAAACAATTTTCCTTCCACAATTTCATGATTATAATTAGATTTACATTTTATTCAATTTCAAATCACTCTTACTACTGCAATGTCTTTGGTTCAAACATGATTCAACGTACCGAATCTAATTTGAGAGAGAGGTCTTCTTAGGGTTGCTAGAACTAGGAATCTCGCCGACAGCTCAGCTGAATCTTGGACGAAGCTACATCAATCTTCATTTTCCTGCATACTCTATCAACCAACTGAGAGTAAGTCACCTCCTTGTCACTTCTCATCGTAAACACTAAAGTAGAAATATGTCGGTCTTTCTGCTTCCATCGAATTTCATCTCCCACATCTGAATAACTACCCCCTTGATCAAAATATATCACCACACGTCTGTTGTTATCCATAGTTACCTGGAAAAGTATAATAAACAACATCACCACTTAGTAGTTGTACCGGTTATTCTAGTTATACACGTAGCAGTGATGACATTTGTACTAGTTGTACCAGTATCATATTGTATACGTGACTAATAGTTGTACCAGTTTAACTAGTTGTACGTTTCGTGTGAACCATCACAGTAACACTAGTTGTACCAGTATACATATTGTACAAGTTTCAAATAGTTGTACGTGTTTAACTAGTCGTACGGTTCGTATGAACAATCACAGTAACATTAGTTGTACCAGTTATACCATATTATATAAACAATTTTCCTTCCACAATTTCATGATTATAATTAGATTTACATTATATTCAATTTCAAATCACTCTTACTACTGTAATGTCTTTGGTTCAAACATGATTCAACGTACCGAATCTAATTTGAGAGAGAGAGAGAGAGAGAAAAAAAAATTACCCAAATTCATCTATGGAGGAAGATACACGATTTGTTGTGGATGTTTATGCTGTTTTTTTCTGCTCTTCATCCAATCTCTCAAAAGAGATATTGTTTGGTGAAGAATTGAAGTGAGAAAGAATGGTGGTTGTTACGTTAATTGAAGAGAGGAAGAAGAAGGGTGGGTCCCGCGTAAGGAGGAAAGAGAAGAAAGACAAATCGTGTGGCTCATTTTGTTTTGATCCAATAGTGTAGATCATCCATTCATTAAGGCACTTAACTTTTTTCATTGGGATCATGCAAAAGATGTTAGGTTGTAAGAGAATAAAAAAGGTGGGTTATGTCCTATAAGAAAATAATGTCCCCCTGATCCACATGCTTTATGTGCGTCTATTCAAGCACGGCTCTGCATGGCCATTCTGACCAAACTTCTCCATTCTATTTCTCTTTCTTCCTTTAGTCTCACCATCTGAATATCACGAGTCTGGATTTGAGCTTTCTAGTTTTGGGTCGTGTTGGATTTGTTTGTTTTCGTTTGTGTTCGATGTTCTCTAGTCCGGTCTGAATTTGTAGATAACATTTTGTTTGCAAAATATAATAGTTTTTGGAGTCAAAAATATTTATATAATGTTATTATAAAAATGAAGAAAGGAATCCCTGACTTCCTCACAACTTACTCACATGCTGAGCTAGGAGAAAAAGAAACGTAATCACATGTTCCTGAAAACTGCCAAAATGATTTTGTGATGTATCCACAAGACATACAATTATTGAACAACTAGGACTTGGTATCGATTCTCACAATTTAATCATGTGATACTTATCCACCATATACCCAATTTGTGGTCGTTCCTTTTCTCTGGAATTATCTTTGGAGAAGATATTAGTTTTTTTGGTGAATTCGTTATCATGATAGACCTAGTGCCCCTAGTTGTAAGGATGGACAAAATATTTTTGATCTATGATCCGATCCGTTATCAGTTAATCCGATTCAAAAAGTTCAGACATTGGTCTCATTTGTTCAGTTGATTTAAAATATTAAAAAATCCAAATCCGATTTGAATCCTTTTTAAATATAATTTTAAATGTACAAATTATTCATATAATAAATTAGAATAGTTTAAATATTAAAATATTACCAACACTATATTATATTTATCCAATGTTGAAGTAATTTTCAATATCTAAAATTTTGCAAAAATAAACTTATTTTTTCTGTTTGATAATTCTATTTAATTTATTTTATGTAATATTTAATTTATTATTTTGATAATTTAATAATATGCTTTAATTATTTTAGTAAATTCTATAGATTTCGAAATATTTCAGTGTTGACATAGGCAAAATTGGAATATAATTTAATACACTGCGTATTTAGTAACAACAATTCTTATTATCTCGTATTTTTTAGAGAAAAAACATCTTTTTTTATAAATATTATTTTCGATCTAAATTGAGATCTAGTTTCTTCTTCCTTCTATAGTTTTTAAAAGTTCTCAAGTGCTTATATTTCCATGGATAGATCGCAAGAACTGCTGTTGTAGTTGATTTTCAATCATTTATACCCTTATTTTTTGTTCATATTTTCTTTCAGAAGAAAATAATATCTTTTCTAACTGAGATTAATATCTTTTATATCCACAAAAATTTCGTGCTAAAATAAAAAGGCATGAAGTTGCCAGAATAACCACAAAATGAGAAAAGTATGAAAGGCCGGATAAGGAACTTCTCCACCTCTGCAGAGTTTGTCAGAACTCCCTTGATTGCAGAGGGCCTGGCTCTGAGAGCTGCTCTCCAAAAGTGTAGGGATCTGAAGATTGAAAGGGTAAGGTGTGAATCTGACTCGATGCAATTGGTGCAGGCGCTGCAGAAGAAGGTCTAGCATATGGAGTTCTATGGCATTGTCGCTGATATCAACGATCTAGTTCTTGCTTTTGAATTTGTGTCTTTTAGATGGATATCTAGAGAGAAAAACAAAGATGCCGATCTGTTGGCTAAGCTATGCCTAGCTGATGAACAAGTATTGTATGCTTTGAATGTCACCTAACTCTATTAATGGTAATGAATGTTTGTGTTTCAAAAAAAAACCACAAAACGAGAAACATGGAAATCTATGTGATTTTTTTTTGTAAAAAGCCATGAATTTTCTACGAATTAAACTGTGAAAACAATAGTAACGATGTTGCCACAAAAATTACCGTGGCAAAATTGCACTGAAATATAACATAGCAATTTGTGGGAACTTTACCAACAGTTTTCTATAGTTTAATCGTGGCTAAAAATTTTTGCAATAAATAATGTTAAGTTTAAACATGGCAATTTCTTGGCTAGTCCACGAAAAAACGTCCCACCAATCATTTTGGGTACTGACGACAGTAAAAAATAAAAAAAAAACCATAAATACATTTCATGGCAAAATTTGTGGTAAGTATCCATAGTGCCATCCCATCCGACAGAAGAAGGGCAGGGAAAGGTGTGATATATTAAAAACAAATTCATGTAAACACTCGTCACAAAATTCGTATGGATTTAATTGTGAAATAGCTAAGATGCTAGAGAGATAGGAAAAGAAAAAAAGAGAGAGGGTGTGATTTTAGTTAGTTAGTAATTTTTTTTTAATAGTTACCTCACACAATTTTCCAAATTCGTAGCAATTTTCAAGGCAAACTTGACAAAAATCGTGGCAAGAATCATAGGAAAAACCTGGCAACTATTATCTATAAAATCAAACAAGCCTTCACTCTCGTATTGTAAGAAGCTTGAAACGTAAACTTGAGAGAAATGAATTTGAGAATTCAGTGTCTAATAAATTTTAAGCAAGAGAGTGGATGGATCGATACATTTTGATCCTATCCATAATTATGTTTAAAGAGAGTTTATGGAAGGTGTTGAAGTATTTATCATATTTGCTTCTAATAAAAATTCTTCAATCAGAGGAAACCCATGTTATGTCCTTGTGGAAGATGTCAAAACCAAAAGAAATGTGATGCAAGAACATCTTTGAGACTCATCAACTGATTCGGCTTCAAGGATAATTATTATATTGTCAAGCTGTGGAGAAAATTACTATGATGTTGGAGAATCATCAGTGCCGGCTCTAGGGGTAGGCAAGTGGGGCACACGTCCAAGACCCACTTTTAAAACAAATAAATTTAATGATAAAAAAGGCCCAAATTTTTGTTGTATTTTTGCAATGCGGGCCCAAAATATTATATATAATCAATTATATTGCATATAAATTAAATTTATCCAAGGGTCCAGGTTGAGCCGGGCCTGAGAATCATTAACGGCTGGTCAATTTATAAGAGAAGAAACACAGTATGCTAAAGAAGAGTCATATCAGCAAAACATAAATGTCAATATGGGAGGAGACATTGGGTCAATCCATAAATTGGAGAATGCAATGAAAGTACCTAATGATGAGGAATATAAAGATCGAAGGTTTCAAACTTTTGAAGCCGCCAATCAACTACTCTATGATGGATGTATTGAAGGAATTACTCAATTATACTCGCCTTCACATTTAATGAAAGTAAGAACCGATCATAATTTGAGGTAGTCATGTCTGGATGAGATATCATAAACTTTTAAAGATGTTTTGCCACAACCAAATAAAGCTTATGCGTCATATTATGAGACAAAGAAGTTGATGAAGGCGCTTTGTCTCCATGTTATCAAGATTGATATTTGTTAGGATAATCACATGTTATTTTAAGGAAAGTCATCAGCTGTTAGTGTGTCGGTTTTGTGGAAAAAATAGACATCACAAGAAGCATAGGAAGGGAAAAAAAGTCTTCTACAACAAAGAATGTTTTATATACCTATTATGGAGAGGTTGTAGCATCAACTAGGAAACTGCATCACATTTGTGATGGCATACAAAATATGTCTCTCATGAAGGATAAATACATCACCTTTCTGACTAAGCAACATAGAAGCATTTTTACGAGGTATATCCTAATTTTGCTGCAAAAAGTTGAATTTATCTAAGATTATCAACATATGGATTTAATCCAGTTGGTATAAATGGTGAAACACTAGGTCTGACCCGTAATTTTAACGCCATATAACTCACCTCCCGGTATATGTATAAAACAAAATATTTAATTTTATGAGTACTAGTTTCCAGTCCAAGACATCCAAAGAAGATCATTGAAAATAATCCTCAGCCGTTGATTGAATAATTGCAAAGTTTATGGAGTGATAGGGTAAAATCATATGATATTCCGAAGAATCAAAAATTCACAATCCCTGCCACATTATTTTGGACAATTAATGACTTTCCAGGTTATGACATGATGTCAGGTTGGATGACTCAAAGTCTTTTAACTTGTCCATATAGTTTATATGATATGAAGTCATTTTGGTTACAACATGGAAGAATACATAGTTTCTTTGACAATCATTGAACAGTTCTGCCTATGGGTTATCTCTACAGGCAACATGTACAAGCGTTTAGATAAGGAATAAAATAACTGATTCTCCTTTACTACGGTTGACAGTAGTGAGGAAATCCTCACTCAAATAATAAACAACATTGAAGGAGTGCACAGAACAGCCGATTGTGGAGGAAATGGACACAAGAACCTTTCTCGTAGTATATATGATTAAGGCAAATATCACAATTAGGGGAACCTTTCTGTATTATATGAACCTTCGTCTTCCCCACAACTTGGACTTCATACAGGTTGAGAAAATTTTATTTGATAATCATATTAAAACTGTGTTGAATGTTCCCGGAAAGAAAACAAATAATGCCAAGTAAGCGATGGATCTACCTAATTTTTTCATAAGGAAAGAGTTACATATCAAAGCACCGTTAGGATTTGGATTTGGGTTTTATATTTGGGTTTTTATTTCAATTCAACTTGGGTTTCAATTTTGGGTTTCAAGTTCCTGCTGATATTTTAACCAAGGTGGTTCATGTTAGGAAGTTTGAGGAAGCTGTAAATTTCCTTGGGATGACCAAGAGCATCGGTGTCATTCGACAAAAGCATGGGTTTGCTTAACCTAAGTAATGGATCGTTTTTGATGTCATCAAGTAGGAGTTTGTTGGGATTCGTCAAAGACTGCATCAGAGACTACATCAAGGAATCCATCAGAGACTTTGTCGGGATTTGGTGATGGAAATCAACCAAGATCGCATAACTTAAACCAAGACAAGGACGTCAAATTAGAAAATAGAAATATCACTTTTATGGAGTTATGGAAGTTGATAGGATCCTGGAAACATTGCTTTCATGGTTTATAGAAGTTGGAAGTATTTTGTAAATATTCCTATTAAGTTTATGGAAAGGGGCGAATGCCCTAATCCAACTATGTTAATTGAATATGGTTTATGGAAGAGGAGCTTGTCTGTTCTCTTCTCTCTTGTCTAAGTAAGCCTATTGTAAGCTTATGAAAGAGAGAGAGAGAGAGAGAGAGAGAGAGAGAGAGAGAGAGAGAGAGAGAGAGAGAGAGAGAGAGAGAGAGAGGTTCTATATCTTTGTTCTTAAGATTATAGGTGGATTGCCTCTTGCCAGGACCCAGAGACGTAACCATTCTAGGTGAACTCTAGATAAACAATTATTTGTGTCTATCCTCTATATTTTCACGTTCTTCTTATGTTCTTCATAATTATACAAATTTATAGTTTGTAACTTACGTCGGCGAGTCTGTCTGAAAATGTGTCGGAATTTGTGTGTTTGATTATGTTTTAAGGTCAAACAATTTTGCTAACAAAGTGGTGTCGGAGCAAAGTTGGTGGTTGTCAATGGCGAAAGCAAGAATTGAGGTTGGGCGGTTTGATGGGAAGGGAGACTTCTGATTGTGGAAGAAGAGGATTCTAGAAGAGTCTACGTCACCTTCTGTATCAGCGATTCGGAAGGATGAAGACGAAGATGTTTACATGGAGCAGGTGGTAAAAGAGGAAGCCGAAAGGCATGAAAGATCAAAGAAAACGATGAACCTAATCATTCTCAATGTTGGAGATCACATGTTAAGGAAGATCGAGTTGTGTACGTTAGCTGCTTCTACATATTCTAACTGGAGAGGATATGATGTGATCATAGACCAACTAGCTAATGAAGATGATGAGGATCTAGATAAGCCGGCTGATGAAGATGTTCTAGTCTTATCTAAAGGACCTCTAACTCGATCAAGATCAAGGAAGCTCACGCAAGCTATTGGAGGATTGGTTAAGATGTCATAGAAGCAAGAGGAATGTCTTGGTAGAAGCTTGATCAACCAAGACACACTTATCACCATTCAAGCTACTTCACCATCAAGCTGATCATTAACTAAGCAAGCAATCTATGCGTGCTCTTTTTCCCTATCTTTGGTTTTGTCCCAATGGGTTTTCCAAAGATAGGTTTTTAACGAGGCCATAGATTTGCTTCTCAAATCTCTTAGTTGATGATCTCGATCCAACCTTATCCCGGATCAACCATATGTCATATTATGTCTTTCATTTCATGCTTTTGTTTTCAAACTTGTCATATGTTTCTATTTCCAAGAGAGCCGTGTGCCTTTACTCTCTTGATAGTTTTCGAGAAGCTTGGAGTCTGTTCCAACTTCTCTTATATAAGTGTACTTTGAAACCCTTATCAGAAATAAATTATCTTTTCTCATAAACCTTTCCTTTGTTCTCTCTACTGCTGGTTCGCGAGTTGTTGAGTGTTCTTGTTGGTGTGTAATATCCAACAGCCCAAGAGTGTCTATCTCGGTGTATCATATCCGATCTAGTCACTTAGGAGTATCAAGAAGCCCTTCCGCAGCCTCTTGTGTCACCATTCGATCCACAACCTTGTAGAGCTTGAGTCTGTGATTCGTTCTAGAAAGGATCTATCCCATACTATCCAGAGAAGCAATCTAGGGACGTATTATGTGCTATCAGAGCATCTCTGGTTAGGGAAGTTCTCGTTTCTCTCTTGTTTCGATTTAATCTGTTCATCTTCTTGATCAGTTTTTGATCGATCCGTTTTGTTTCAACTGATCTGTTCTTTGATTTGCAATATCCAGTGGTTGATCTGTAATCCGTGGTTGTTTGATTGTGTGATCTAATCGTTTTGTGTCGATCTAATTGTTAAAAGTTTTGAATTGATAGATCTAGGTTTCGCGCTTTTAGATCCGATTGTTATCGATTCATATTCTCGTTTTGATCTTTTATTTGAATCTAATTGATCGTGTGATCTGTTTTAAATCACCAATAACAATTAGATCTACTTGTGTGTCGTCGAAATCTGATCAAAGAACCTACCCTGATCTCGTTTCTATTGTGATTTACTTGTCTTTCACGTTGTCGATTTGAATCCTCTTTTGCTTGTTAATCAAGTTTTCTTTACCGCCTGTTTATCTTTGGTTTAAAATCTCTTGATCATTAACTGATTACGATCAGTTTATTGGAATTATTTACTGGCTGAGTGTTGTTGTTGATTCTAGGTACCAATGGGAAAAGAATCAGAAGAAGAAGCCGAGCTAGTAAGGAAGAACAAGATGCTGAGGGAGCAAATGACCGAGCAAATGAATCAGACTATGATCTCTACAATGGCTGATATGCTCAAGGCTAGCATGAAGGAATTCCGTGAGGAGATGAGACAAGAGTTGAGGCAAGCTACTGGCCAGGGACATAGCAATGAATCTAGAAGGAACCGGCCTACTCCAATACGGCAAGAGCATGCGGGTTCACAAGAGACCGACAACTACTACTCGCGCCATAGAACTGAGCACAACCAAACTGAGCGCAGTAGTTCTTCTTCTGAACTGAGCAGAGGAAGATCGAGGCGTGAACATGATGGAAGGTGGTCACGCAAAGACAAGCTTTCTGGACTTAAGCTTAAGATTCAATCCTTCCATGGCAAGGTTGATCCAGATGCCTATTTGGAATGGGAAAAGAAGATCGAGCTTGTCTTCAATTGCCAACACTACTCCAATGCCCAAAGGATTAAGATTGCAGCAACTGAATTTTATGATTATGCATTGAGTTGGTGGGATCAGCTTGTAACTACTAGACGGCTTAACCAAGAGAATCCGGTTGATTCATGGCACGAGATGAAGTCACTCATGCGCAAACGGTTTGTTCCAAGTCATTATCACTGCGATCTACATCAAAAACTGCGAAGACTTACCCAAGGAACACGAACTGTTGAAGAATACTATCAAGACATGGAGTTGCTGATGTTAAGAGCTAGTATCTTGGAGGATAGAGAAGCTACTATGGCAAGGTTTCTTGGAGGACTTAACCGTGAGATACAAGACAATGTGGAGATGCAACACTATGTGGAAATAGAAGAGATGTTGCACAAAGCTATTCTAGTGGAGCAGCAGCTCAAGAGGAAGGGTAACTCACGCATCTATGGATCTTCTAAGTTCCACCACTCTAAGGAGGAGAAAACATCCTATCTGAAGGATAGCAAGCCTCAGCATAAAGAAGAGACTAAGCCGAGCAGCACATACAGCAAAGACAAAGGCAAAGCTGAAATTACTAGTTCAAGAACTAGAGATGTTAAGTGTTTCAAATGTCAAGGGTGTGGGCATTATGCTAATGAGTGCACTAACAAAAAGGTTATGATTCTTCTTGAGAATGGAGAGTATGAATCAGAGGAAGAGAAGTTTGGGTCTGATCATGAGGAGTCTGAAGAAGAAAGTGAAGTAGAACCCGTGAAAGGAAGGTTGTTGGTGACAAGAAGGCTCTTGAACTTGCAAGCTAAGAATGGAGAGCTTGAGCAGCGAGAGAATCTATTTTACACAAGGTGTATGGTTCAGGGAAAGGTGTGCAGTCTCATTATTGTTGGAGGAAGTTGTGTCAATGTAGCTAGTGAGACAATGGTGAAGAAATTGGGTTTGAAAATTCAGAAACACCCAAGACCCTATAGATTGCAGTGGCTTAACGAAGAGGGCGAGATGAGAGTTTCTACTCAAGTGCTGGTTCCTATAGCCATGGGTAGATATGAAGATGAAGTCTTGTGTGATGTGTTGCCAATGGAAGCCAGTAATATACTCCTTGGAAGACCCTGGCAGTATGATAGACGTGTGAATCATGATGGCTTCACCAACAAGCACTCATTTGAATTCAATGGAAAGAAGACTGTGCTGGTGCCTTTATCTCCTAAAGAGGTTCATGAAGATCAACTCCAGCTTCAGAAAAAGAAAGAGAAAGAGATTGATCTCAAACCTGATCATAACAAACATCACAGCCTCTATGCCAAATAGGGAGATATCAAAAGAATTCTTTACTCTCAAAATTCTATTATCTTGCTTATGTTTAAAGAGACTCTACTAACAGTTACTGATCACACACCGGATCATCCGAGTGAACTAGTCTCTCTTTTACAGGAATATACAGATGTGTTTCCAGAAGATAGCCCTATTGGATTGCCTCCAGTGCGTGGGATTGAGCATCAAATTGATTTTGTACCTGGTTCTACACTGCCCAACCGTCCAGCATACAAGACCAACCCAGTTGAGACTAAAGAATTGCAAAGACAAGTAGAGGAGCTTATGGAGAAGGGTCATATCCGGGAGAGCTTGAGTCCTTGTGCAGTTCCAGTGCTCCTTGTGCCAAAGAAAGATGGGAGCTGGCGCATGTGTGTTGATTGTAGAGTAATCAACAACATAACAGTGAAATATCGCCACCCTATTCCTAGATTAGATGATATGCTTGACGAGTTACATGGTTCTTGCATATTTTCTAAGATAGATTTGAAAAGTGGATATCATCAGATTAGGATGAAAGAAGGAGATGAGTGGAAAACTGCTTTTAAAACTAAACATGGCTTGTATGAATGGTTAGTTATGCCATTTGGATTAACCAATGCGCCTAGTACATTCATGAGACTGATGAATCATATTCTTAGGTCTTTCATAGGCATCTTTGTTGTTGTGTACTTTGATGATATATTAGTTTACAGCAAATGCTTAGAAGATCATATAGAACATCTTAGGGCTGTTTTGGATGTTTTGAGAAAAGAAAAGCTTTATGCCAATCTGAAGAAGTGCACTTTTTGCACAGATAACTTGGTCTTTCTAGGTTTTGTTGTAAGTGCAGATGGAGTAAAGGTGGATCAGGAAAAGATCAAAGCAATACAAGAGTGGCCGAGTCCAACTACAGTGGGAGAAGTAAGGAGTTTTCATGGGCTGGCAGGTTTCTATAGGCGCTTTGTGAAGGATTTCAGCACTCTAGCAGCTCCCCTGACTGAGATAATCAAGAAGGATGTAGGATTCAAGTGGGGAGAAGTTCAAGAAGCCGCATTCCAACTCCTTAAAGAGAAGCTTACTCAATCTCCTCTTCTCATACTTTCTGATTTTTCTAAAACATTTGAAATAGAATGGGATGCCTCAGGAATTGGAATTGGTGCTGTGTTGATGCAGGATAAAAGACCTATTGCTTATTTCAGTGAGAAAATCAGTGGAGCTACTCTCAACTATGCCACTTATGACAAAGAACTCTACGCCTTGGTGAGAGCTCTACAGACTTGGCAGCATTATCTCTGGCCAAAGGAGTTTGTCATTCACACCGACCATGAATCTCTCAAGTATCTCAAAGGAAAAAGTAAGCTCAGCAAGAGACATGCCAGATGGGTAGAATTCATTGAAACCTTCCCTTATGTGATCAAATACAAACAAGGTAAGGAAAATATAGTTGCTGATGCACTATCCAGAAGGTATGTCCTCTTGAATGCTCTTGATGCTAAGTTGCTAGGCTTTGAGCAGATTAAAGAAATGTATGGATCTGATCCTGACTTTCAAGAAGCTTATAATTCATGTGCTAAGTATGCTTCTGGTCATTATTTTAGGCATGATGGATTCTTATTCTATGACAATCGTTTATGTGTGCCTAATTGCTCTTTGAGAGACCTATTTGTCAGGGAATCCCATGGAGGAAGCTTGATGGGTCACTTTGGTATAGCAAAAACCCTTAAAGTTCTGCAGGTTCACTTCTACTGGCCGCATATGAAAAGAGATGTGGAGAGAATCTGTGGAAGGTGCACAACTTGCAAGCTTGCAAAGTCTAAGGTTCAACCCCACGGTTTGTATACTCCTTTGCCTATTCCTACTCATCCTTGGAATGATATATCTATGGATTTTGTTATGGGTTTGCCTAGAACTAGGACTGGAAAGGATTCTATCTTTGTGGTTGTTGATAGATTCTCTAAAATGGCACATTTCATAGCTTGCCATAAAACTGATGATGCATTACATGTAGCTAATTTTTTCTTTAAAGAAGTTGTACGTTTGCATGGAATGCCTAGGACTATAGTTTCAGACAGAGACACTAAATTCCTTAGCTACTTTTGGAAAACATTGTGGTCTAAACTAGGAACTAAGCTATTGTTTTCTACTACTTGTCATCCACAAACTGATGGGCAAACTGAAGTAGTTAATAGAACCCTAGGGACTCTCCTGCGTACATTCATCAAAAAGAACTTGAAATCATGGGAAGATTACTTGCCTCATTGTGAATTTGCATACAATCATGCTGTGCATTCTGCTTCTAAGTTTTCTCCTTTTGAAATTGTTTATGGGTTCAATCCCATCTCACCTTTGGATCTAATACCTTTGCCTGAGTGTGAAAGAGTTAGTATGGATGGGAAAAAGAAAGCTGAGATGGTTCAGCAGATTCATGAGCAAGCTAAGCGCAATCTTGAAGATAAAACTAAGCAATACGCCAAACAAGCTAACAAGGGAAGGCGTGAGATGATCTTTGAAGTTAGAGATCAAGTATGGGTTCACTTGAGGAAAGAGAGGTTTCCAAAAGAGAGGAAGTCTAAGTTAATGCCGAGAATTGATGGCCCTTTTGAAGTCACCAAGAGGATCAATGACAATGCCTACAAACTTGATCTGCAAGGTAAGTACGATATAAGTGATAGCTTTAATATTACTGACTTGATTCCTTTTGTTGCAGATGAGCCAGATTTGAGGACAAATCCTTTTCAAGAGGGAGGGGATGATGTGAACATGGACCAACTAGCTAATGAAGATGATGAGGATCTAGATAAGCCGGCTGATGAAGATGTTCTAGTCTTATCTAAAGGACCTCTAACTCGATCAAGATCAAGGAAGCTCACGCAAGCTATTGGAAGATTGGTTAAGATGTCATGGAAGCAAGAGGAATGTCTTGGTAGAAGCTTGATCAACCAAGACACACTTATCACCATTCAAGCTACTTCACCATCAAGCTGATCATCAACTAAGCAATCTATGCGTGCTCTTTTTTCCTATCTTTGGTTTTGTCCCAATGGGTTTTCCAAAGATAGGTTGTTAACGAGGCCATAGATTTGCTTCTCAAATCTCTTAGTTGATGATCTCGATCCAACCTTATCCCGGATCAACCTTATGTCATATTATGTCTTTCATTTCATGCTTTTGTTTTCAAACTTGTCATATGTTTCTATTTCCAAGAGAGCCGTGTGCCTTTACTCTCTTGATAGTTTTCGAGAAGCTTGGAGTCTGTTCCAACTTCTCTTATATAAGTGTACTTTGAAACCCTTATCAGAAATAAATTATCTTTTCTCATAAACCTTTCCTTTGTTCTCTCTACTGCTTGTTCGCGAGTTGTTGAGTGTTCTTGTTGGTGTGTAATATCCAACAGCCCAAGAGTGTCTATCTCGGTGTGTCATATCCGATCTAGTCACTTAGGAGTATCAAGAAGCCTTTCCGCTGCCTCTTGTGTCACCATTCGATCCACAACCTTGTAGAGCTTGAGTCTGTGATTCGTTCTAGCAAGGATCTATCCCATACTATCCAGAGAAGCAATCTAGGGACGTATTAGGATATATCTTTCAAAGACTTTACCGAATAGAATTCACTTGCAACACAAATTTTATACATTCAAGATGGTTGATACTCGTAATATGGATGAAAATATCGATGACTTCTTGAAGATTGTCTCTTACCTGTCAAGCGTGAATGTAATAACTCTGTCAGAGGAGATACAAGCGGTTGTGATTCTGAATCCGCTTCCTTCACGGTTTAAAGATACGCCAAAGATACATTCTCATTGGAAGGGGTGACAAGTGCAGAAAGGTCTAAAGATTAAGATCTCAAGACCTCTACGGCTTCACATGATAATGGTGAAGGATATTATGCTAGAGGAAGGACTGACAAGAAAGATCCAGTGAGGAATGATAAGGGAAATTCTAGATCAAGCTCAGGGTCTAGAATATCTTGCTGGTTTTGCAAGAAGAAGGGATACCAAGACGGAGTGTTATGCATACAAGAAGAAATATGACACAGGAGAAGACGAAGCGGAAGCAGCCGTTGTGATAGATACTGATTCAGAGGATGATGCACTGTCGGTTTCAGATAGGTGGCATCATGATAAGTTGGTAATTGATTATGGATATTCCTACCACCTGATGTGTTGGAGGGATTGGTTTCACACGTTCTAAGAGCTAACTTCCGGGCAAGTTCTTCTTGGTAATGATTGCACGGTTGGAGTGCAAGGGATTGGTACAATAAACATCAAATCTTATGGTGGTTCTGTGAAGACACTCACGAATGTGGGAACAAAAATTCACACCATCGATTACCATAATCGGAAGAATGCCAGAAAACCCTAACTTCCCCGAGGTCCTGGATTCTCTGCGAGAACCAACGACAAGTTACCAAATAAATGCGGAAAATATGAAAAGATAACAAAACGAATTTACGGGGAAAGTATATCTTTATTTCGAATCTGTGTAAGAGCGTTGCGATTATTACAAAAGATTATAAAAGCTTCGGCCGCAAGAGCTGTCAGCGAGTTCCCTAGTTCTAGCCACCAAAAACCTTAAACCTAGTTGAGTCACAGCTCGATAACAACAAAAGAAAAATATATGAAAAAGGTTTTGATTGATTTCGGACTGAACCTTATGAAAGGCTGCCTACGTACCCCTTTCGAAGATCAAGCCAAACGTAGTTCAGTTGAAAGAATGGAACAATAAATCGAACTGGGTGGGCGAGGTTGTCTAGTAATCGAGTGCCAATCATAGAAACATAACACGTCGAGAAAAATGCCTAGTGTTTCTAAGTGCGGAGAGTTCTAAGATCCTAAAAGAATCGTTTCTTCGAGAGATTGATTGATCCTTTCCGAGAAGTTTCTCTTGTAATACACTTAAACTACAAAGTTTTAGTGTTCTGTATTTTTATTTTCTTTTTAGAAAGGTTTCTCGGGAAGTTTCCGACATTAATTTTGTCATAATCATTTTTTTGACCCCAACAGCGGGCTAGCGGTCCAACTAGCCATAGCCAGCTATCGGTCTAACTCGCTTGATGGCAAGTTGGCTAGCCGACTAGCAGTCCTACTCGTCTGATGGCGAGTTGGCTAGCTGACTAACCGTCCAATTCGCCCGATGGCGAGTTTGCTTGCCGGCTAGTGGTCCAGCTAGCCATATGGCGAGTTGGCTAGCAGACTAGTGGTCCAACTCGCCAGATGATGAGCAGCCTAGCCGGCTAGCGGGCGAATGCGCAAGTTGGCTAGATGGCTCTTTTCTTCCATTCTGATTCTCTCTATTGATTGCTTCGTAGACTTTCAGAACTATTTAGTTTGTTCTAAGTTTTTCTGTAGGTATTTTCTGAAAGCTATTTCTCAGAAGTTCTTAGACGTCTATTTTGCCATGACCGATTTTGACCCCAACAGTTAGCCCCCCAGCTCGTAAGATTTTACGTTTAATCTCTTGCGAGGTAGTGATAGGCGTATTAGGTGGAATCAACGGCTAAGAAGTTCTGTTGGAATCAGTGGTTGGCTTACTCATGAGAATGGAATGTGAGATGATTGGGGCTGCGCCTTATGAAGGCTGCCTACGTACCCTTGTCGAAGGGATCAAGCCTTTCGTAGTTCGTCCTAGAGTTAAGGTTCTTATGACCTGTTTTCCTGTGAGAACTTTACGGTCTAGTTGTGTATCATCTAGAGATTATCCGGCATGTTTCTGCCGGGCATTGTGTATTGGACCTTTATCGGCCTCGAGAGTAGCCTTGTTGGCTGTTTGCTTTGCTCGAATGTGGCCGCTTTGAATCCCTACCTCTTTGCAGCTTCTTTTTAATGAATTGAGTTTCGTGTTTTAAGAGCATGTTTGTATTCGTGTGAATGTAGAGGGAAGATTATGAGTTGTCATCTCATATTCTAACTATTTGCTAGATCGTCGTATTCGTTGTTCGTTTTAGGCGAATTCGAAAAATCTAATTTTGCGAAGATTCGTGAACGTTGAGATATAGGAAAAGACAACTTATAGGATCTCGTATCGTTAGATACCATGCCCTGAGATGCTAGAGACCAGTGTGCTGGGTTTAGGGTAAGACCTAGGTTTACCATCAGTTTTAGGGTGTGTGATGACTACTTCGGTTTACGTATCCCGTATGCGACTTCAACCTGATTTGTACCGATTTATAGTCTGCGATAGGTTCTCGGCTTATACGACTTGTCTGGTAGGAATCGAGCATCTCTCCAACAACAATTTCTAAGTTGAGGAAGTGTTGACCAAAATTTCATGTTTATTTTATAGCGTTATTATCCTTCTGTCGGATGTCTGATGGCTAAGTCTGTTTAGGCTGCAAGTGGGTCGAGTTTTAAGGGAACCTTTACTAGAGTAAAGGTAGGTGTTTCGATTAGAACCCCTAGGAACCATAACCTTCATGCCGATAGTTGTGTACTTGGGATTCCAATCCATGTGGGATCAATGGTATATCCGGCATACCTGCTAGTTGTTCCTTCAGGACAACATGAAGTGACTGGCTGTCGAGATACTACACGCAGTTGGATTTTGGTCGAGGAAGAATTACACTTGAAGAAAGAGGACAACCATCAACGATATACTATGGGATATGTCCAAGTTCTGGAGTATCACTTGTATTTGCGTTATGAGTTAAGAAGGATTTGATCAAGGGCGAGTTATATTTGGTAACTCTGACTACCCTTGGTGGAGACCTGAAAGAAGGGACGTAGTTGGAAGAGATACCAGTAGTAAAACAATACCAGGATGTATTGCAGCCAATGGAAGGATTTCCCCCACCACGAAGTGATCCTTTCACCATTACATTAGAGCCGGGAGCAGCCCCAATAGCGAAGGCACCTTATCAAATGGCTCCAGCTGAGATAAAGGATTTATTAAACCGAGTTCTTCACCATGGGAAACACTAGTCTTATTTGTGAAGAAGAAAGACGACACCATGCGGTGATGCATCGATTATATTGGGATTAACAATGTTACAGTAAAGGACAAGTATCACTTGCCAAGGATCGATGAATTGTTGGATCAGCTTCATGAGGCAAGCTGGTTCTTAAAGATATATTTGGCATCAGGATACCATCAAATCCCTATATCAGAGTCCGATATCATGAGAACGACTTTTAGGACCCGGTATGGCCACTATGAATTTGTGGTAATGCCTTTTGGTCTTACAAATGTGTCAGTTGCTTTCATGCGCTTGATGAATGATTTATTTTGTTATTACTTATATAAATTTGTAATCATCTTCATTGATGATACTTATTTATTCCAAAAGTAAAGAGGAACATGCAGTTTTGTATGTTATTCGCCAAGTTTAGTAAATGTAGTTTCTGGAAAATGGAGATTGGATTCCTTGGTCATCGAGTGTCAGAGAAGGGTGTTGCAGTAGATCCTGAAAAGGTTGAAGTAGTTAAGGATTAGACAAGCCCTACCAGCGCTACCTAGGTTCGAAGCTTTCTAGGATTGGCTGGGTGTTATCAAAATTTTGTGAGAAATTTTTCCATCATGGCCAAACCCTTGACGAGGCTGACTGGGAAAGATATATCATTTGGATGGGATAAGAAAGAGGAAAAGGCTTTTACACAATTAAAGGAAGCTTTGACGACAGCAACCTATTCTCGCATTACCTACTCCAGGAATACCTTACACCGAATACACTGATGCATCACGACCAAATTAATTAGAAATTTTTCTCATTTTTGTGGGATTGTTCCGTGGAAGTTTTGAGTGGTTTTTTTCGAATTAAGAATTAGGTGGCAAACATCGACAATTCGCGGAATATGTTACTATTGAAGCGACACTTGATTTTTTACAAAATCTTAGGTTTCAGATAATGTTTTAGCGGTGAGGGATATGATCTCTCGTTTTGCTTTGTTTGTCTTTGTCAGCCATTTTAGGTTTTGAGTGATTTTATAGTAATCAACTTCGTTTCTCTGAAAGTTATACGGAAGAAGTACAGCGGTGGGGGATTGTGTAACCGATTGGATGTGCTTCCTATTTCCATGAGTAATCTAAAAATTTTCCGAAAGTTATTTGGAAGAAGTTCACCGGTGAGTTGTGTACCTGATTTTCTATGGTATCTTTTTCCGCGAGTAATCTAGGAATTTTCCGCGGTTTTGGGGAGAGCAAGTTTTATTTTTTCCGAAAAGTTTTCAGAAAACGTCTTTTGGTAAACCCTTACGCGTTGGAATTTCCTTAGCTCGGTAATGAGACGAATCTTATAGGTTTTGATAAAATTTATTGTTGCCCTTTTTAATTATACAGAGAAATCGCAAGCTCGTTTTGTTATTCTTCCTATGGTGAAGAGTCGTGACTAGGTTTTCGATTTTCTCAAGAATTATGGCATTTGCGTAAGGGTTGGCCATAGGAGCAGTCACTGCTGAAGTTGTTTTACCAGTATTATTGCGAGTTGCGAGTTTGTCTTTCATATTCCCAAATATCATTTTGATCAAGCGTTTTGTGGCCGTGAGTTAGAGTAATCCGACTCCCCCCACCCCTCCTTCTAGCGCAAAACTGTGGGAACCGAAATTCACACAGTCCATTTCCATAATATGAGGAAAGCCAAGAAATCCAACTTTCCCTGAGGTCCCAGATTCTCTGCGAGAACTAATGACAAGTGACCAAATAAATGCGGAGAATATGAAAAGATAACAAAACGAATTTACGGGGAAAGTAGCTTTATTCTGAATCTGTGTAAGAGTGTTGTGATGATTACAAAAGATTATAAAAGCGTCGACCGCAAGAGTTGTCATCGAGTTCCCTAGTTCTAGCCACCAAAAACCTTAAACCTAGTTGAGTCGCAGCTTGATAACAAAAAGCAAAAAATATATGAAAAAAGGTTTTGATTGATTTCGGACTGAACCTTATGAAAGGCTGCCTACGTACCCCTTTCAAGGATCATGCCGAATGTTAGTCCAATTGAGAGAGTGGAACTAGAGATTGAACTTCCTGGGTAAGTTCGACTAGTAATCAAGTGCCAATCATAGAAACATAACATGTCGAAAAAATGCCTAGAGTTTCTAAGTGCAGAGAGTTCTAAGATCCTAAAAGAATTGTTTCTTTGAGAGATTGAATGATCCTTTCCGAGGAGCTTGTCTTGTAATACTTTAAAAATACAAAGTTTTAGTTTTATGTATTTTTATTTTATTTCCATAAAGGTTTCTCAAAAACTTTTCTGACATTGATTTCGTCGTAACCATTTTTGACCCCAATAGCAGGCTAGCGGTTCAACTAGCCATGTGGCGAGTTGGCTAGCCAGCTATCGGTCCAACTCGCCTGATGGCGAGTTTGCTAGCTGCCTAGCGGCCCAACTCGGCTGATGGCGAGTTGGCTAGCCGGCTATCGGTCAAACTAGCCATATGGCGAGTGGGCTAGCCAGCTATCGGTCCCACTCGCCTTATGGCAAGTTGGCTAGCCGGCTAGCGATCCAACTCGCCTGATGGAGAGTTTTCTAGCCGACTAGTGGTCTAACTCGTCTGATGGCGAGTAGTCTAGCCGGCTAACGGTCCAATTCGCCTAATGGCGAGTGTGCTAGCCGGTAGTGCGCCAACTAGCCATATGGCGAGTTGGCTAGCGGGCTAGTGGTGTAACTCGCCATATGGCGAGCGGCCTAGTCGGCTAGCGGGCAAATGTGCTAGCAGGCTAGTTGGCTAACGGGAAAGGTGGCTCTTTTCTTTCGTTCTCATTCTCTCCGTTGATTGCTTCGTAGACTTTCTGAACTATTTCGTTTATGTTACACAAGTTTTTCCATAAGTATTTTTGGAAAGCTATTTCTCAGAAGTTTTTAGACGTTGATTTTGTCTTGACCGATTTTGACCCCAACAACAAATGTCAGGTATATTCTAGAATTAAGAAGGAACTTGATAACTACTGGAACCTTGGATATTTTAGGCTTTAAGCACAGAGGTGGACATGGGAAGACTAGGTTTTACGAGCATGGAAAACTAGCTCTTCAGGGAACTTTTGTGTGGGTCATTGTACCTGTTAGATGGTGAAGCTGTGTCAGGTGAAGTAAACAGTAATGTAATAAAGAAACCATCTAAGGATGAGACAGTCTTGTGGCATGGGCAAAGAGTATGAAGAATCTTCAGATTCAGGCCATAAATGGGTGATCGATAAGAGGAAGATTGGAGTTTTGGATTTCTGTGAGAGCTGTGTGATAGGGGAAGCACAAGATATTAAGCTTCCACATCGAGAGACATGATACAAGTGAAGCTCTCAGGTATGTACATGCTGATTTATGGGGATCTCTAAATGTGACGCCAAGTCTGTTAGGAAAGCAATACTTCATGTCTATTATCAATGATTACACAAGGAAGGTGGGTATATTTCTTAGCTGCTAAAGGAGAAGCATTTAGCAAATTATGTGAATGGAAGAAGTTGGTGGAGAATCAAGTCAAGAAGAAGGTGTGTTGTTTTAGAACAGACAATGGACTTGAATTTTGTAATGCAGAGTTTGACAACATCTACAAGCACCATGGAATCAAGAGACACATGACCTCTGCATATACACCACATCAGAACGTTGTAGCTGAACATATGAACAAGACTCTGATGGAAAAGGTGAGATGATTTCTAGTTTAGTCGGTTCTAGATGAACAACTCTAGGCTGAAGCTGTGTCTACGTAAGCGAATGTGACAAACAGGAGTCCATCTTCTGCCATAGATGGAAACATTTTGGAGGTAATTTGGTTGGGAAATAACTCCGGTTATATGCACCTGAGAAGACCTGGATGTGTGGTTTACTTCCATGCAGATCAAGGAAAGCTCAAGCCAAGAGCTGAAATGGGAATCTTCGTCAGTTATCCATCAGGTGTGAAAGGATACAAAGTTTGGCTTCTTGAAGAGAAGAAATGTATTATAAGAAGGAATGTGGTATTTACAAAAGATAAGGTCTACAAGAATTTGAATGTCTGCGAGGTCAATGCAAATTACACAGAGGAGCTAAGAAATCAGATTGTGCAGGAAGATCCAGCAGGATCTACGTCAGGACCATAAGTTGAGAATTCAGGTGCAGCTGTTGACATAGATAAAGTAGGTGAAAGTCTTGAAGGATACCAACTAGCAAGGGATAGAGTTCGGAGAAGAATAGTGCCACATGCATGGTACTCAGACTCGGAGGATATATCAGCGTTTGCGCTATATGGAGCTGATGACGTATGTGTTGAGGAACCTCAAGACTATCATGGAGCAATGAACAACCAAGCGAGAAGGCAGTGGGATGAAGCATGTGGTGAAGAGATGACTTCACTAGATAAGAACCAAACCTGGAAGCTTGTGAGAAGGCCTTGTGAGCGCAAGGTGATAGGCTGCAAGTGGGTATTTAAACTGAAGTCTGGTATATCTGGTGTTGAGAAGCCTAGATTCAAGGATCGGTTAGTTTCTAAGGGATACTGTCAAAGAGAGGGTATTGATTATCAAGATGGTCTTCATCCGTCGTGAAAAATGTAACCATAAGGTTCATGTTGTCAATTACAGTAATCTGGATTTGGAGCTTGAGCAACTTGATGTAAAGACTGCATTTCTTCATGGTACACTTGAAGAAGAGATTTACATGGAGCAACCAGAGGGGTTTCAGGTTAAAGGAAAGAAGGATCACACTTGTCTACTTCAGAAGGCTCTTTATGGACTAAATCAGGCACCAAGACAATGGAACAAGTGTTTTGATCAGTTTGTCGTTAGTCATAGATTTCTGAAGAGTGAATATGATCACTGTGTTTACATCAAAGAGGTAACCAAGGATACATGCATCTATATGTTGTTATATGTGGATGATATGTTGGTTGCGTTAAGGGATGCGGCAGAGATCAGGAAAGTAGTACTCAGCACCAGATTTGAGATGAAGGATTTGGGTCCAGCAAGGCGAATTTTGGGAATGGATATTGAGAGAGATCGTGAAAGGGGGATTCTGACACTATGTCAATCTGGTTGTATCAGGAAGATTCTCAGGATATTCAACATGGATGAGTCAAAGAGTGTGTCAACACCTGTTGGCGCACATTTCAAATTGGATGTTGTTGTTGATGACAAAGCAGAGACAAGTATGGATGATATTTCATATGCTAGTTATATCGGAAGCATAATGTATGCTATGATAGGCACGAGGTGTGATCTGGCGTATGCGTTGGGGACTGGTTAGCATGTTTATGAGTAAGCAATGGATGGTTCATTGGACTGCGGTTAAGTGGGTATTGAGATACCTGAAGGGAACACAAGATGTGAAATTGTGCTTCAGAAAGAATGAGGTGTTTAGGGTTGAAGGTTTCTGTGATTCTGATTTTGCTTCGGATCTGGACAAGAGAAGGTCGATCTTAGGTTATTTTTTCATGGCTGGTGGGAATACAATCAACTGGAGATCAAGCCAAATCTACAAAGTTAGTGGCTTTGTCAACGACTGAAGCGGAATATATGGCGCTGGTTGAAGCGGTCAAAGAAGGAATGTACTTAAGGAACTTAGTAGATGAGCTTGGATTCAATAGACACACTGGTTCAGAGAGGAGAAGTTTGAGAAGCTGAGGTGCAGCAGAGGTCACAGGGTCGGAGAGGAGGTGGAGGAAATCCAAAGCATGATGAGAACAGAACCGGCCCGACAAGGGCCGTCGTGGTCTGAGATGATGTGGAGTGGTGGAGGTGAGTAAAAACACAAGCTTAGTAGATCCGCCCATTATGAGAGTAGCAGCAGCGAGAAGTGGAGCCGTAGGGACGGTGGCGACGAGGAGAGACAGGTAGACGGTGACAATAAGAGGAGATGGAGAGACGACATTGACAACGAGGGGAGCTAGAGCTGTGTCGATGATAAAAGCGGAAAGAACGGAGACGGCGAGAGGAGCAATAACGCACGAGATAATAATAGTTACGAGGAGATCAAGTTGAAAGGTGGCATAAAAAATGACGGAAAGGAATTACGACATGAAGTAAAGCATGGCAGTGGCGGTAGACTGGATGGAGAGCGGAAGTGAGAATAGACAACGACGACGCCAAGTCATTTCGCCACTGGCTTCGAAGAAAGTTAAACCGTTGTCCGCGCCTAGAATAATGTGCCCATGAGAGAAGTTAAGCTAAGGCGAACTATAACTGATAAAGTTTAATACATAAAAATACTGAACCATTGAGTATATTATCATGATAAGAACTAGTGGCCTAGTGGTAAGGATAGGCAAATAATTAGGATCCTTGATTGATTCTATAACAATCTGATAACAATCTGATCTGGTCCGAAAAGTTGGATATCTGAAATCTCTTGTTTGTTAAACTTTATTTTGTTTATACTCTTTTGTTTGTTTAAATGTGACTGGTCATTATCATGATAATGGCCCCAATAGTTCAATATATGTATATATTACGCATAGAGTACAATCATTTTGGTAGTTATTTTTTAAGAACACGCGTTTATCATTGTATCTCAATATATATATATATATATATATATATATATTATATTAATATCATCCCTGAACAGAGCAAATCGGAGGCAATACAATTTCCGGCGACCGATAAACAGCCGGCTAGGTTACATACAAGATAGAAAAAACACTCAAAAATATCTTTATTTATAAGAAAAATATCTTTAGTTTGAATAAATAAAACCGTTAAAATAGATATACGAGAAAAAGTTCTTAATATTATCTTTTAAATTCTTGTTTGAAATATCGTTGCTATTATTTTCATATGGGTTTATTATTTAGATACTAAACATAAACTATATGTTCAAAGTATTTCTAAAAGCCGTTCAAAATTTTGACACAATTTTAATATTAAAAGAAAAATATAATAAAAAAGTGAGAAATTTAAAATATTATAATATAATCAAGATTGTAAAAGTTTTAAAATCCCAGAAAACAATTATATCTCATTTGTTGATTCTAATTTTAAAAAGAAAAAAAACATATAATTAATTAACTTATATTATAATATTAATTATAATGTTTTTGAAAACTAAAAATGTGTTAATTTTTTAAACAACTCTATTCCTAAGATTACAAGAAATCTAACAAAAATAAAATAATAATATAAATATTAATTGATTCATAGAGTTATGAGATTTTATTGTTATCGATAATACATATTAATATTAGAGAAACATGTATAAAACTGAGTTGTCAAATAGATATATATGTTATGGACAAATAATCACATGCCTTCCTACCTCACCTAAATCTTTGTTGTATTTATCCTAAAAACAATTACCCAATCAAATATGAACAAATTATGTAGTATATTTATTAACGAAAAAAACTCTGTATTTTCGTTTTAATTTTCTATATATATATGTCTAGAGAGGACATGGTAAAGCTTTGTGGAACCACAAGTGATTAAGTTGAGGACAATTGCTAGCGGCAGCTTTTAGCATGGAGAATGAAGTTCAGCGTCCACTAGCTGATTTTCCAGTGAACATCTGGGAAGATATCTTCACTTCGTTCTCAAATTCGGATCTTGTACGTAAATCATTTTGATATAATTTTTTTTGTCGTACATAGTTTATAATATAGGATTCCCTTATAGTATATCCTATTATTATTTGATTCACTGATATGTCAACTCATAATAATTCACTTCCATATAGGGAAGTGATAAACTTAAAGAGAAGCATATTACTCTAAAGGAGACTGTGAAGGAGTCGTTTATGGCTTCAAGAGCGAACCCAATAGAGAACATCAAGTTCATTGACACGCTATGTCGCCTTGGTGTCTCCTATCATTTTGAGAAAGATATCACAGACAAACTGGAGAAGTCGTTTGATTGTCTTGATTTTAACCAGAAGATAAGACAAGAGAGATGTGATTTGTACACGGTTGGAATAGTTTTTCAAGTTTTTAGGCAATTCGGGTTTAAACTTTCTGCTGGTAATTATTTTTTTTTCTTTTAAAACGTTTCTAATGAAACGAGGAAATTATTATATGAATAAAGTTTACTAAGAAAATAGTTTTGATCTAACGCAATTTATTTTAGTTACGAAAAAAAACATTTGTTTGCATTTGACTTAACGCAATTTTGTATATTTACGTCTCAAGATGTGTTTAACAAGTTCAAGGACGAGGATGGGAAGTTCAAAGCACACTTAGTGGCTGATGCAAGGGGCATGTTAACCTTATATGAAGCTGCACAATGGAGCACTCCTGGAGAAGATATTCTTGATGAAGCTCTCGCTTTCTCAAATGCTCATTTAGAAGAAATTTCTTCTCGGTCTAGCCCTCATCTCGCTATACGCATCAAGAACGCCCTAAAACATCCATTTCACAAAGGCATCTCCAGGATAGAAACGAGGAAATTTATCTCATACTACGAGGCTGAAGAGAAGTGTGACTCAACATTACTTGAGTTTGCAAAGATCGACTTTAATTTGTTGCAGATGCTGTACCGCCATGAGCTTGCTTGTGTAACAAGGTAATTATCTCGACTGCTCAGCACATGCATATAACCGTACCTGAGATATTGGGATCTAACTCAAAATAAAAATAAAAATATATTAATTTTAAAGGATAAAATATAGTGTGTAAAATAATTATAAAACAGAAACAATTTAAAATATATATATATATATATATATTATCATATAATTATATCAACATAACTATATCATAATAATATTTGATAATTTTATATATTTTACCCTATAGTTATATCTCATAGGTAAATAGTAATATTTAATTCACATAATATTATATTGTCTATTTTAATATAATATAATTTATATGTAAAATTATCTGGGTAAAGTATTTTTATGAGAATTCTGATAACAAAATCTATAAAACAATTGTGCCACGCCTTTATTGCTGATATTTGTTTAGAAGTGAAGTTCTAAAAAGGGGCTATTGGGATGTCTCATTGAAATGTCACCAACACCGGCTCTGCAACACATATTATACAGGGGCTAGGGGTGGGCGTCGGGTACCCGTTCGGATTCGGGTTGGGTATTTTAGATTTTCGGGTATTTCGGTATAGAGGTGTAGAACCCGTTCAGGTATTTTTGAACTTCAGGTCGGGTTCGGGTATTTTAGTTCGGATTCAGTTATTTCGGATCAGGTTCGGATATTTAGATTTTGAAAAAAATATTAAAATCTTCATTTCTCAAATTTCTTGTATTTAAAAATATAACTTTCACTTAACTAATTTTTTTATTTTTAAAAGATTAATGATTAATAGATTTGGTCATAACATTTTAAACTAAAAAGATATTAATTTGGTTATTGTTTTAAAATTTGGATGTAACTTTTTCTTAATTCTTGAAATAAAAAGTTTGACATGCATTTTAAGTGAGTAGCAAATCATTTTCTCTGTAATTGTATGTATATCATATGAACTTAAAGTATGTGTAGTATTAATATAAATATTTTATATAAAATGAGAGATGTAAACTACAAATATAAGCTACTTCGGTTGGATTTCGGTCTGGATTATTCCGATCGGATTCGGATGCGGCTTCGTATATTGAGTAAAGTGCCCACCCCTAACAGGGGCGTATCCACGTGTGGAGTGGGTGTGGCACTAGCCAAATGTAAAAAGAGAGAAGTAGACATGCGGATTTTGTCTGAACCGAATTAATCGAACCAAACCAAACCAAACCAAAAATTTAGTTTTTAGTTTGGTTAATGGTTCGAGTATGATTTATTTCGGTAGAGTTTTAAAAAATAATATGGTTTTTGGTTTGGTTTTTGATTTTCAAAATAAAACCAAAATTAACCAAAAGCGGAACGAAACTGAACTGGACCAATTTTTCGGTTTAATTTTGGTGGGATTGCGGTGGAATTAAATATACCGAAACCTAAAATACCTGAACTGAAATAACTGAATAAACTGAAACCGCATGCCTAGAGATAGTGTGTAGCTATTTTAGGTCTCTAAGGCTCAAGTGTGCCCCCACAGAATCCAAGTTTGAACTCATGTGTTTTTAGTCTTTCAAATTTTCTATAGACTTTTATTACTTTTTCATAAATATTTTATCTTGTTCTTACTACCTAAATTTTTTCGTTTTTTATAGTGTTTTATTTCCGTTCTTTAATATTATTTTAAAATAAAATAATAACTTATTAGTTTTGACTTTCACAAATATTTTATTAAGTTTACTTTTTAATACTTTGGATGAAAATAAAAACTAAAATGAATAAGTTTTTATAATGCAATTACTATGTGAATATATAATATTATGATAATACTAAAAATGGATAACTAATTTTTAAAAAAATATTTATTTTTTATTTATTTCTTTTTTTAAATGATGACTAATGTATTTTAAAAAGAATAAATTAGTTTAATTTAATATATTAAATTAGATTTAGCATGTTAAATTATTTTATTGATCTGCTCCTCACACTATATGTATTAGTCTGGCATGAACTTGACCTTCTTCATCAAATTTCAGGTGGCACAAAGAAATTGAGTTTGAATCTAAAATAATATACGCAAAACATAGAGTTGCCGAGGCATGCTTGTGGGCAGTTGGAACATACTTTGAGCCTGAGTATTCTCAAGGACGAGTTTTACTAGCTAATGTAGTCATCTTACTCACAGCGCTTGATGATACGTATGATGCGTATGGCATATAGAATTTCGAATCGTATAAAACTCAATAATAAGAATAACTCTCTTATTAATCTCTTAAGGAAAACTCACTCAAAAACCTTAAGTTCTCACACAATCACAAAACTCGTAAGTTATGCAACACACTTGCATCTCCTTATATATAACTCAAATTACCTAAACTCATTAGGTATAACATAATTGGATATTTTCCTAATCCTTTAAAACATAACTCGGTAGGATTAGAAGTTAACTTATTTCTCAAGTTTCCTTTTTCCTTCAAGCTTAATCCAACATTCTCCCCCTTAAGCTTGAACTCCAGTTTCGATAAATCTTCAACACCTCTCATCTCTTTGAACTTAAATCTTCCAAGTGCACATGATGAAATCGCCACAATCTCTTGTTTGCTCAAACACCACGTAACTAGACATCCACCAAATAAAAAACTATGTCCTGCCATACTTTTGCCATCACCTGTGGCAACATTATAACTACTATTAGCTCCAACAATTGGTAGTTCCTTATCCGTGACAAACAGTTCATCCACGTACACAGCCATGATAATCAGATTATCTTTTTCCTCCTTTTGATACAATGACACTTCCTTACACGTTTCTATCCATTGCTCCTTGTTTATTATCACCAAAAAATGTACACACTCTGTTTTTGTCATAAGAACAAAATCACTCAGATACGCTGGCCTCACACTCATTCTCGTTGATCTCCTAAACTGAGGCTGTGACCATTCTTGTTCTTCATCACCATAGTCAACCTCATCGTCATTATTCTCTTCTTCCTTTTTGTCTAATTCCTCTTGATTTATCATGTTTGCCCTCATAACTCGAGGGTTCTGAGAACCATCACTTCCAAACTCTCTTAAGCCAATAATAAACGTTACGGAAATCCAAAGACTTTCTTTTCCAGCATAATCTGTCCTTGCATAACCAATGTAACCAAAAATTCTAAGCACCTCAACGTTTGGTTTCTTCCCTTTCAGTTCTTCGTATGAAGATCTTTCAACTAACGATCTGCTTGCTATCTTATTAATTAAATATGTAGCACATCTCGCAGACTCTCTCCATAGATAGTTAAGTGTACTTATGTGCTTTAAGATACTCTTAGTCATCTTTGCTAGCGTCCTATTATGCCTTTCCACCACTCCATTACGTTTATGAACGTAAAGTGCAATCAAGTATCTCTTAATACCGTGTTTATTGCTGTAGTCTTGGAACTCATAAGACACCAGCTTTCCATCTCTATCGGTTCGTAACGTTTTGGTCACAGTTCTCGTTTCTTGTTCAGCAAGTATCTTGAACTTATCCAATACCTCACTTTTTGAATAACCCTTCAGACGCTCAACCTCTCTTTTCTGATCATGTAGTTTGATTGCCACTTCCTGTAGCTCATGGAAAAACTTATCTGTAAACGGTTTTCCATAGTTCTTAAACATAACGGAGTCAACTAGTGACATAAGCTTCTGAAACTTCTCAGCCTTCTCGCGCTTATCTTTGTTTTTGTTATCAAACAGTATCTTTTGATTGTCACATAATTCAAGAATCTCTTCCAGAAACTCAGGGCACTCCTGACCCAAGTAGTCATCCAACGTCTCGTTCGTCATGCTCTCACTTTTTGCTTCAGTGTGGTCCGCAATGTCAACTAGATCCTCCACATGTGATGGCCAGATCTCTTCGTATTTGGATGACATGAGAAGACCACTGATTCCAATTAGCTGCAGTTCTGTTCTAGGTACTGGCTTAGAAGACAAGAACTGATCCATGATGTTCATGGTTAGGTAAAAAGGTTCAGGGTTAAGCTCGAATCTGACACATACATCTACCAACCATTTAACCAGAATAATTCTCATCTTCTCGTTAATCTCAGGCTTTGACCTCATGTAATCTTTTGAACGCCATTCACTCTCAACAGATTTATACAAACTGTAGATATCTTCCACATATTCAACAGATGCAAGGTCATCCTTAGCATCAGTAGAGTCGACATCAAAAATCTCTTCTTTCTGTTTCTTCTCAAAACAGCAAACAGTCTTGCTTCTCGCGGTAAGAACATACGTGTAAGAGACAGCTGTTTTATTTTTAGCGGCCGGGGATTTCTTCTCGATCTCATGGACAGCAACTAAGACATGTTCTTCATCACTGTGTGAGATTATCTCCATAACATCTACATCCTTAGGTTTCTCAGCTCTTTTCTTTGGCTTTGGTACCACGACTCTCTTCACCACAAGCTTGACGAGTGGGGCATGCTGAGAGCATGTACGAGGAAGATTGATCTTAGCCGTGTCATTCTTTGGGTGATTTCTTCGAAAAACATTGTCGATATCTTCAAAAACTTGACGGTTTCTCCCTTCCCCAGCATTCTTCTCATCATCTTCCACAACAATAGCAACAACATCACCCATGGTTTGCCAAGGAACAATCGATCTCCTTAGATTTGTTCTCTTCTTCTTCTTCTTATTCTTCACTTTCTTCTTCTTCTTCTTCACTCTCTTGAAGTCTCCCATAGTTTTGTTGGCTTCTCCTAAGCGTTTTATTGTTTCCTCTTGAAGCTTACTCACTTCATCATGAGCTATCAACCACTCTTCCGTCTGTTTCTTCAAGTTGATTTCTTGAAGCTTAAGCAATCTTTGGTTGTATGAACCGTTCTTATAGCTATCGGATCGTCCACTACCTCTTGCTTCAACTTGTTTTTCTTCCTTCTTCAACTTTGTTGTTCTTATTGCTCTGGTTCGATGAATAATATCCGTCGTGAACAGTACCCGTGAATAGTACTTCGATGATGAACAGTGCTCAGGGTTGATTTCCACCCACGTATATTCCAACTTCGTTTTACCCTTCTTCTTCTTTGTGAATATCAACCCAAACCTTGTATTTAACATATGTGACGTGTAAAACTCTTGTATACACCATTCATGATTTTGCACCACATTCACGTAAACCTCCATGTCTTTTCCATGTTTAACGTCCAACTGCTGCTGTGCCTTGTCTCCGGGTATATCAAAAACCCAGTTCCTGAACCTCCATCTCGTCTTCTTCTTTGCATTCTTTCTCTGCTTCTGAGACAGCTTCTCCATGGATGCAAGACGTGCACCTTCTCCGTCACAGGCCATCACCTGTGTTTTCATATCTGATTTAATCAGTGGGATCTCGTTCTTTCCTTCCTTCGTTATCACCGGCTGGATCATATTCAAGATCGGTTCATAACTCACAATCACCTCTGATTTTTTGGTCACTTCTTCTTTCGCTTTCTCACTCTCGAGGGATCCTCGATCCATCATCGCGATGATTCTATCGATGCATCTCATCACCTGATTCATGCGCTCTTCAAAGGATCGAAACCTGGCTCTGATACCAAATATAGAATTTCGAATCGTATAAAACTCAATAATAAGAATAACTCTCTTATTAATCTCTTAAGGAAAACTCACTCAAAAACCTTAAGTTCTCACACAATCACAAAACTCGTAAGTTATGCAACACACTTGCATCTCCTTATATATAACTCAAATTACCTAAACTCATTAGGTATAACATAATTGGATATTTTCCTAATCCTTTAAAACATAACTCGGTAGGATTAGAAGTTAACTTATTTCTCAAGTTTCCTTTTTCCTTCAAGCTTAATCCAACATGGCACAAAAGAGGAACTTGAGCTTTTCACATATGCATTGGAAAAGTACTCGTTTTCCATGTTTTTTTTTTTGTATTTATCGATGGCTGGCTTATTACATGACTTGCTAATGCAGGTGGCTTCCCGAAGCACCTAACGGGATACCTGACAGCATGAAACACCTTTACCGGACCATAATCGATTTCTATGATAAACTCGAGGATGAGCTTGAGAAGCAAGGAAGGTCCGGTTGTGGCTTCCATCTTAAAAAATCAGTTAAGACCTTAAGATTCAATTTTACGAATACTTTAATTATTTTTTATTTATTTTAAAATCCTCATTATCAGACCTAACTGATGATTTTTTCTTAATCAGTTGAAATCAACATCCAATGGATACATGCAAGAAGTAAACTGGTTGAAAAAGGATTACACTGCTAAATTTGACGAGTATAAAGAGAATGCGATCTTGTCTTCCGCTTACTATGCCATAATGGGCGTGACATTCGTCGGAATGGGAGAAGTGGCGAAACTTGATGCTTTTGAATGGTTAAGTTCGCATCCTAAAATTAGGACAGCAGCAGAGATTATCTGTCGATTCACAGATGACATTACTAGCTATGATGTGAGCACAAACTTGGAGTTTAGAGTCCTAACCATATATAAAGTATATCCAAGTTTTTTTCTATCCAAAAAAAAAGTATATCCAAGTTTTAAAAAAAATGTATTTACACGTATGTCTCAAATTGAATATTTTTTTGCCAAGGTATTGAATACTTTTGACATATTGGCATATCATGATTGCAGTTTGAACACAAAAGGGAACACGTAGCGACGGGCATCGATTGTTACATGAAGCAGTTTTGTGTTTCCAAGGAATTAGCCGTACATGGATTATTCAATATTGTATCAAATGCTTGGAAGGAGTTGAATCAAGAGCTAATGAGGCCTCACTCGTTTCTTTTCCCTTTCTTGATGCGAATTCTTAACCTTTCGCGTATCATCGATGTCGTCTACAGGTACGAAGATGCTTACACCCACCCCGAATTCTTAAAAGAGCACATTGTCTCTTTGCTCATTGAAAATATCCCCATTTAAGAATTTTATTGTGGTGGACTGGTGGAGATTATTACAATCCATGGAATTCCATAACGCAATGATGGCAAGGTAAATTTCGCATATTATGGTAGTTGAGCTATGTCGATCCAACATATTATTTGTATTTTTTAATCCCTGTCGGTCTGTGTTGTACTGATTTTTATCAGTAAATTGTTTTTTTTTCTTAAACACTTATCAGTAAATTGTTTTTATTTCAATTTTTTTCAACCCATTTGTATTTTAACTATTATTTCCATGACTCGATTTCTATTGGGATATATATATATATATAGAAGATATATGTAAATATCATAAGCTAGTGGTTAATCATGTAATTAGTAGTAAGTAGTTTACCCTAGTGTACATGTATATAAGGAGGTTACTCATCTAATAATAAGATAACTTTTCCTATAATCTATATGGTATCTGAGCTTACGCTCCTACAAACCTAAATTTTTCAAACCTAAACCAAAAGCCGCCATCATGAGTTCATCGTCAAACACCAATGAGATCATCTCTCTCAACAGAAACACAACCACGCTTCTCAACCTTAACATGTCTAATGTTACTAAACTCACCAGCACCAACTACCTTATGTGGAGTCTTCAAGTTCATGCCTTACTGGATGGGTATGCTCTCGCCAAACACCTTGACTCCACAGTCGTCGCTCCTGCTGCAACGATTACTACTGACGACGTTGCTACTGAAAATCCTGAGTTTGTGCACTGGACAAGATAGGACAGACTGATCTATAGCGCTCTCCTTGGCGCCATCTCACCCTCAATCCAACCGATAGTCTCTCGATCCACCACTGCTGCTCAGATCTGGGAGAGGCTTGCTGAAACATACGCAAAACCGAGTAGGGGACATATAAAACAGCTCCGAGATCAGCTGTGCTTCTTCACCAAAGGTAACAAGACAGTCGATGAGTATATCCAAGGTGTTGTAACCAAGCTTGATCAACTTGCCATCCTTGGAAAGCCATACGATCATGAGGATCAAGTTGAGATCATACTTGGAGGGCTTCCTGAAGAATACAAAAACGTGGTTGATCAGATCGAAGGCAAAGACACTGCCCCGAGTGTTCCAGAGATACATGAGAGACTTCTCAACTACGAAGCCAAGCTTCTCAATGGCAAAGACACCTCCTCTGTGATTGTTCCCACCTCGGCGAATGCAGTTCAACATCGCAATCAGACCAACAACAACAACAACCGCAACTACAACAACCGGAGAAACAACAACAACACCAACTCCTTCAGCAATGATCCTAATCGGCAATATGCGGCTTCTACCTACAGACCTGAAACACGCACATTCAAGCCCTATCTTGGGAAGTGCCAGCTGTGTAACACACAGGGTCACAGTGCAAGACGATGCCCTCAATACCAACCAGCTCAGCTGCTCATGAATCAACAACAAGCCAACATTTTTCTCCCATGGCAGCCGCAGGCCAATCTGGCTATGAATGCACCGTATACTGCTACAAACTGGCTGCTTGACTCGGGGGCGACGCACCACATCACGTCGGACCTCAACAATCTCTCCATGCACCAGCCATACCGCGGTGGTGATGATGTTCTAATCGCAGACGGTTCTGCCTTGCCGATTACTCATACGGGTTCCTCCTTACTTCCAACTCAAACTCGTGACTTTTCTTTACAGAAAATTTTATGTGTTCCAAATATTGACAAGAACTTGATATCAGTATATCGTCTGTGCAACACTAATAGAGTTTTGGTTGAATTTTTCCCTGCCTCTTTTCAGGTGAAGGATCTCAGCACGGGTGTCCCATTGCTCCAAGGCAAGATTAAGAATAAGCTGTATGAATGGCCAGTCTCGATGTCTCAGGCAAAGGCCATGGTTACTGCATCAACTCCAAAAACATCTCTTCTTCCGTGGCATTCTCGGCTCGGCCACCCTTCTTTTTCAGTTTTAAACACTATTATTTCTCAGTTTTCTTTACCTTTTTCTTCTCCAAAACAGAAACCTTTGTCTTGTTCTGAATGTTTGATTAATAAGAGCCATCGTTTACCTTTTACAAACACCTCTATTGTTTCACATCGACCTCTAGAGTATGTTTTCACAGATGTCTGGTCGTCTCCTATTGTCTCAGTCGACAATTTCAAATACTACATCATCCTTGTGGATCACTTCACTCGATACACGTGGCTCTATCCACTCAAGCAAAAATCTCAAGTTAAAGAAGTCTTCATTGCATACAAGGCGCTTGTCGAGAACAAGTTTCAAACGAAGATAGGCACATTGTTTTCTGATAATGGGGGTGAGTATATTGCCCTACGTGCCTTCCTTGCACAGCACGGCATCACTCATCTCACCTCACCGCCTCATACACCGCAACACAATGGTGTCTCCGAGAGAAAACATAGACACATTGTTGAGACAGGACTCACGCTTCTCTCTACTGCGTCTATACCCAAACACTATTGGACGTACGCCTTCTCTGCTGCTGTATATCTAATCAACCGGTTGCCCACTCCGGTCCTTGATCAGCAATCACCATATCATAAACTGTTTGGCGTCACACCAAACTATGAGAAATTGCGAGTGTTCGGATGCCTGTGTTTCCCATGGTTACGGCCCTACACCACACACAAACTTGAGGCTCGTTCTGTCAGGTGTGTCTTTCTTGGGTATTCACAAACCCAAAGTGCATACTACTGCCTTGATGCTACAACTGGTCGTATATACACTTCAAGATATGTTCAATTTGATGAGAATGTGTTTCCATTCCCGACCCTCGTCTCTTCTTCACACTCTGCCCAAGAAGAAACGACTCCTGTGACTACCTCTACGTTTATTCCAGTCACGGAACTGGCTTCGCCTTGTCAGGGACACCCAAGCTCGAGCCTTCACCCGCCGATTCCGCAAACGACATTGCCATCTCAGGTATTGCCTCCTAACTCTTTGTCTCCAACTTCTGCTCCTCCCCCTGAGCCCACTGCTCCTTCTGAAAATGAGCCGCAATCCTCGGCTCAGCACAACCCTGTACCAATAGAGCCCACTGCTCAACAACAAAATGAGTCGCAACCCACGACTCAGCCAAATCCACTTTTAAACACGACTCCACCCCTACCTGCCCAGTCTCATCAACCCATTTTACCACAAAATCCTACACACACACAACAACCACAAAATATCCATAAAATGCAAACCAGGGCCAAAAATAAAATCTCTAAACCAACTCAAAAACTAACTCTATCAGTTGCAGGTCACAAAAGTCTGGACATTGCTCCCACAACAATAGCTCAAGCCTTGAAAGATGATGAGTGGAGAGGTGCCGCCAATGCTGAGTTTGACGCACATATCAAAAACCATACGTGGGATCTTGAGCCGAACACACATGAGCACAACGTCATTGGATGTCGATGGTTGTTCACCACAAAATATCTACCCGATGGAAGGAAACGATGTCGCAAAGGTCGTCTCGTCGCGAAAGGATACACTCAGCAACACGGGATTGACTACTCTGAGACTTTCAGCCCGGTTATCAAGTCCACCACAATTCGGCTTGTTCTGGATATAGCGGTTACAAAGTCATGGCCTATCAAGCAATTAGACGTCAACAATGCATTTCTCCAAGGTGAGCTAACAGAACTGGTATACATGATGCAACCGCCTGGGTTCGTTGATAAAGACAGGCCCAACCATGTCTGCCGCCTTCGCAAACCGATATATGGCTTGAAACAAGCACCTCGGTCGTGGTACTTGTCGCTCAAGCAACATCTCCTCAGCACTGGCTTCGTCAACTCCATGGCTGATGCGTCTCTATTTGTGCACTCACGTGGTTCAATCATCACTTATGTTCTGGTATATGTAGATGATATACTGGTCACCGGCAACAACTCCACATTCGTCTCACAAGTACTCGCTGCCTTTGCTGACCGCTTCTCCATAAAAGACCCGGTTGATCTTCACTACTTCCTTGGCGTTGAGGCGACTCGCACATCTCGTGGTCTCCACTTAATGCAACGGAAGTACATCACTGACTTGCTACACAAGAATAACATGACTGATGCGAAGCCGGTTTCTACACCAATGCAAACCACACCTAAACTCACACTTGGCAGTGGCGCTCTACTTCCAGATGGCTCCCAGTACCGATCTCTCGTCGGAAGCTTCCAATACCTCGCCTTCACGCGACCTGACATCTCCTATGCTGTTAACCATCTTTCACAGTTCATGCACAAGCCGACGGTTGATCACTGGCAAACGGCAAAGCGCGTGCTCCGATATCTTGCGGGCACCAGCTCTCACGGTATCTATATTCACAAGAACTCCTCCTTCTCACTTCACGCCTTCTCTGATGCGGATTGGGCGGGTGACACAGATGACTTTGTGTCCACAAACGGCTACATTATCTACCTAGGTAAGAATCCGGTTTGTTGGTCCTCCAAAAAGCAAACAGGCGTCGCTCGTTCATCCACTGAAGCGGAATACCGTGCGGTCGCCAACACCGCCTCTGAGGTAACTTGGCTGTGTTCACTTCTCTCGGAACTTCATCTTCAGCTATCAGTTCCTCCAGTCATATATTGTGACAATATTGGTGCAACATACCTCTGTGCAAACCCCGTCTTTCACTCTAGAATGAAGCACATTGCCTTGGATTATAACTTTACGAGGAACATGATACACGCCGGGCAGTTACGAGTACAGCATGTATCCACAAGGGATCAACTCGCCGATACACTGACCAAACCACTCCCGAGATCACATTTTTCAGATTACTAGTTCCAAGATTGGAGTGATCCAACTCCCTCCATCTTGAGGGGGCGTATAGAAGATATATGTAAATATCATAAGCTAGTGGTTAATCATGTAATTAGTAGTAAGTAGTTTACCCTAGTGTACATGTATATAAGGAGGTTACTCATCTAATAATAAGATAACTTTTCCTATAATCTATAATATATATATTATATATATATATTTTTTGGTCGACTTCTATAATGTTGTAAATAACAACCACACAATGGCAAGAACAATTTGACCTTGAACTAGAATAAGACACACAAATTCGCTGACACTCTTAGACGAACTCGCAGATGTAAGTGAGAAAGTATAAGTTTGTAGAATTATGGAGAACAAAAGAAGAACACGGAGTAAACATAGCTAGAAGATAGACACAAGCAATTGTTTACCGAGAGTTCACCTAGAATGACTACATCTGAAACCAGCTGGCAAAGAGGCAATCCGTTATAATGTCAAGTACAAAGATATATAACATCTCTCTCTCAGCCTAACGGCTTGCTTGGTATGAAAACACACACACAAAAGATTAGAATACAAGAGCTCCTCTTATATAGAAATAGTCTATTACATTAACCTATTTGATTAGGGTGTCTGTCCCTTTCTATAAACTTATTTCCAAAATACTTGCAACTTCCATAACTCCATGAAAGTAACATTTCCAGGATCCTATGTGTTGAAACCACAATAGCAAAACTGTTTGACCTTAAACAAGAATCAAACACACAAACTACGACACACTTTCTGACCGACTCGTCGACGTAAGTTAGAAAGTATAAGTTTGTAGAATTATGGAGAACAGAAGAAGAACGCGAAGATATAGAAGATGGACACAAGTAATAGTTTACCCAGAGTTCACCTATAGAATGGCTACATATCTTGGGTCTGGCAAGAGGAAATCCACTATAATCTTAAGAACAAAGATATAAAACATCTCTCTCTCTCACAAGCTTACAATGGACTTACTTGGACAAGAGAGAAAAGAACACACGAGCTCCTCTTATATTGTATGAGTCTATTACATTACCCTAGTTGGATTAGGGCATTCGTTTCTTTCCATAAACTTATTAGGAATATTTCCAAAATACTTTAAACTTCCATAAACCATGAAAGTAATATTTCCAGGATCCTATCAACTTCCATAACTCCATAAAAGTGATGTTTCCCTTTCCTAATATGACGTCCTTGTCTTGGTTTAAGTTATGCGATCTTGTTTGATTTCCATCACCAAATTCTGACAGATTCCTTGATGGTGTCTCAGATGAAGTCATTGACGAATCCCAACAAACTCCACCTTGATGACATCAAACATGATCCACTACTTAGGTTAAGTAAACTCGTGCTTTGCCAGGCGATGCCGAATGCTCCTCAGTGTTTGGAATTCCCACAGAAGTTCACCGCTTCCTCAAACTTCTTTGTCGGAACCACCTTGGTTAATATATCAGGAGAATTCTTAAAAGTATATATCTTCTTCACACTTACATCACCTTGAGCGATAATATCCCTAATGAAGTGCATCATTCTGCTGATGTGCTTAGTCCTCTCATGATACACATTGTTCTTTGCTAGACACAATGCACTTTGAGAGTAACACGATATCTCCACCGTGTCTTGCTTGCAGCTCTCCATGGACTGTATAACCCATCCTCCTCCGCAAGACACAAACCATTGTCTCGACTCCTCCATATCTGCTCTCGTTCGTACGAGTGTGGGAGTGGCCAATGGTTCACACTCCAAGGCTTATTAAGATCGCTTTTATTTTGAAAGAGCTAAATTTGTGCTGACCCTCTTCAGATCCTCTTCTTGCTTTGTCAACTCCAAACCCTGTAATTTCACCATCTTCATCGCAGCTGCACTTCCATATAAATGATTTTAGAACTGTCACCATGAGGCTCCTTGTTGTCTAGGACTTGATATTCAATTCTTTCCCAACGAGCTCTCTAGAACCGAAGTTCTTGATTCTACTTTTAGCTGCCATGGTTTACATTAATATTTTCCGTCGTTGCGCTGTACATTCAGACATAGAACTGCCACAGTGATACTCCTAAAGATTGATTTTGCATCATTTTCTTTTCCCGCTGAGTTCTCCGGAGTTTATTGTCCATCTCTTCTTTACCAAAGAATTTTTACGGAAAATCTCCTCTCATCAGTTGGTACTTCAACGCATGTGCGAATGTGCTATTCCCTCTGTACCGTCGACGACTCTAGGTGTAGTCCTACTTCGGCAGCCTCTCCGCATCTCATTCCAATGTCACCTAAACTTAGCATCTCCCGACTCTGTCAACTGATATCCTTCATAGGATGTACCGTCTGTTTCTCTGTGTGTAGTCCTACTCCGACAGCCTCTCCGCACCCAATGCAACGTCGAGAGATAAGACGGCTTTCAACTGCTCTCAAAACCTATTGGTTGTGTTTTTCGACGTCAATCTCGACTTCTTTGTGTTTTTTTCGAACATGGGTTTTAAGACTGCAAGTAAAGACTTTCTACGAGTTTTTTCTCTCCTTATCCACCTCTATATTTTAATATGTTTTAGTTATGTTAGCTTATCAGCTTACTGTCAAATATCTCTACGGTTATAACAGACTTAGTTCATCAGACGTTTAATTTTAATATAAGAGAAAAATATATGGTAACTAGTAGATTATGTATTATTTTTTTAACTTAATACATTTACAATTGTGTTGACGAGTGTTTTCATACCTAACTTGGATCTACAGTTAAATAGCTGAATCTGGGGACCTGTATATTATTCAGTTGGGATTTAACTAAATCCTTGCTACTTAAAAACCTGATAAAACTTGGTAAAGGGAAAAACCCACCATTAACCCGTCATTTGACATTGGTTAACCAGTATAAAATTAAGATAAATCTGATAATATTTAATAGTGAATTAAATTGAATAAACAATTTGATTTGTTATTATTTATTTATTTTTAAATAGTAATTTATGACATCATTTAAAGAAAATAAAGAAAATAATGATAGAAGAAACCAAAATGTATTGGCAGTTTTTAGTATTATTTTTCATTTATTGATAATTTATTATATGCTTGTATTTTAAATTTTAAATTTTAGATTTTAATTATTTTTAAATTTTTATAGATAATTTTTTAGTTTATTGATAATTACATCATTTAAAGAAAATAAAATAGTGGAAGAAGAGTCAGTTCACTCCTTCATCAAAAGGTTCCAAACCGCCTCTTCAATATTGTCGTAAGCGACGGCAGGGCATATCTGCACTAAGAAACCTTATGGCATGAGTCATGCTTATGTGAAGTACCTTTTGCTTAAGAAACCAGCCACGCTGGAAGACTCTCTCTACCGAGCTTCAAGGTACATGGAAATGGAAGAAGAAAATAAATCATCTGCTTAAAAGAACGAGCCAACATAACAATTAAGGAGAAGGCACATGAAGATAACGACAACTGAAAAAAAGGACTTAGGGGATCAAAAAGAGATGGAAACTCTAGAAATCAGAGCTTTAATGTCAGCGAAGGAAACAAAATTGATGGCTATTCCTTCAAAATTGATGGCTATTCACAAAAAGAAACTTCAAAACCTCGATCAAACATATTAAGGTTCAATACATGGAACAAAGAAGATGGCAAGAATAATAAAACTAAAAAATTCTGCGATTTCCATAACAAAGGAGGACATCCACTCAATAATTTTATGGCTTCCAGAACTTCTTCTACTTTATGTTTCACGTAGAAGGATTAGTACAGCACGAGGAATCTCTCCCAAAAAGTCACAATGACACAGATGATCACAAGATAGATCGCGAAAACACCTTTAGCAATGATTCAGTAACTCAATCAAGGGATTGACACTCAGGTTATAACCAGATACACTAACTGCAAGTGCACAATAATATATGCAGTAGTAATGCGGGATCGAATCCACAAGGACCAGATACGCAATTCAAGTCTCAGTCCGTATCAAGCTAGAAGACACAGAGATTTGTGTGTAACAACTAAATAATGCAGTAAATAAAGAGCCATGTAACTTATAAAAAAGTGCTAGGCATCAAGTAATTCGCAGGAAATCAAATAATGAATGAAAGTATTTTGTCAGGGAATTAGTGAAGAACCATTCTTAAACTCATAATACAGTTTTATAATCTTTCACTATCGTGGCTCTAATTACTAGGGTCTAAACAACCTGATGAACTAACTTACATTGAACTTAGGAAGATAAACACGTATAAAGAACAAGTTATGATATGTTCACAAAGCACCTTAACATCAAAATTCACAGGCTATGGCCACTTTGCTCACAAAGATTTGTTTCAGACAATTAGACCAACTTTTCCTACCTATAATCAACCTAAGATCAATGAACTAAGTGATCAATAAAGTTTAGAGCAATTAAACAACTTTCCGTTTTTGTTATTTCGAGGTGCGACTCAATTAGGTTTTGCAGTCTTAAGTTGTTAGAACTAGGGATCTCGCCGATAACTCTCATAGCCGAGGATTCTACCCTGTTGTAACGCTCATACGTGAATTCATAATAAGACACCTTTTGCTCTTTTTACGATTTCTTATTTTATTACTGTTCTCGTTTCGTGTTTTGATTGCTTGGCGTGTGGTATTAGCAGATATTCGAGACTTCTGGGAAACCAGGGTTCTCCTAGTTTCCTAATTTAAATGGAAATCGACAGTGTGAATTTTGGTTCCCACAGGTAGAAGCCGAGGCACTCAGCCGCATCACTGATCTCCAAATCCGCAAGTTCATATGGACCCATGTGATCACGCGTTTCAGGGTCCCACATGAGATCGTAACGGATAATGGACCCCAGTTCACGAGTCATAACTTCAAAGAGTTCAGCAAGGATTGGGGCATCAAGCTCACGTTTGCAACTCCCGGACACCCACAATCAAATGGGCAGGCCGAGTCCACGAACAAAACCGTGGTGAGTATGCTGAAGAAACGCCTGGACAGCTCTCAAGGGCTATGGGCGGAGGAACTACATGGGGTACTCTAGGCTTACCGAACTGCCCCCAAGACGGCGACACAAGAAACTCCATACTCGCTAGTCTATGGTACTGAAGCCATAATCCTGACAGAGATGCATGTGAAGACCACCGTCTCCGGAGCCTTCACCCAAGAAGAAAACAACGACTTGATGTCATTAAGCCTGGACCTGCTCGACGAAAAAAGGGAGGCCGCTCGACTGAGGAACTGGTCCTATCAGCAAGACGTCGCCAAAAACTACAACAAGAAAGTCAGAACCAGAACCTTCCAGCAAGGAGATTGGGTCCTACGCTGGGTAGCCGAGAATACTACAGGGAAACTCGCCCCCGGATGGGAAGGACCCTACAAGGTAATAAAGGTGCGAGGAGCAGGAGCCTACAGGCTGCAAGATAGCAAAGGTAAAATACAACTCAACTGCTGGAATGCCCTGCATCTCAAAGCTTATCATTTTTAACAAAGGGTCTCCGGATCATAGTTTTTGTTTTATTATTACATATTGTTTAAGCACCGTGGTTTCCTACTCATATGTATACTAAAAGTCTCCGGACAAAGCTTATATAATAAAATAGTTCTGGCTATAAAAGTAGTAGGAAAGCCACAATACTTAAAGGGGCATATAGGGCTGGATCAGGTTCCATGAAACCTTCGAAACCCAGCTCAACCTCACTGACACGTAGTATTTCCACGTGAAAACAAATGGGTATGAGACATAAGGCATGAATGGGTCTTCGCAAACCTGAGTATACTATCGATACTACCTAAAACCTCTGTATAGCCTAAGGCATATCATTTTAGTCACGTTATAAGATGCGGGGCGGTCAACGACTAGAAACTCCGTGATGTTAGTCACGGTTCCGGCTTTGACAGCGAGTCTAATCGATCCATAGGCCATGGTCGTTTCCCCCGAAAGTCCTAGCAATGGGCTTGGGTATTTCGCGATTTCGGATTGACTGACCCCCATCTTTTCAAGAGTGTCTTTGAAGATGATATCGGCCGAGCTTCCGGTATCGATTAGTACTCTAGCGACGTCGATATCTCGAATCGTCAACTCGATAACAAGGAGATCGTTTCGAGGTTTGGCCCGATCGATCGTTTCTCCCCCCCTTGATTGAGATGACGTTCGCGCACGTCGAATCTCGCATATGGTTCCTGATCGTTGAGTGGCTTTTGCGGGTTAGATTGATCCGTAAGTCCCCCTCCTTCTAGCGCCAAACTGTGGGAACCGAAATTCACACTGTCGATTTCCGTTTAAATAAGGAAACTAGGAAAACCCTAATTTCCCAGAGGACCCGGATATCTGTTAATTACCACACGTCAAGCAATCAGAACACGAGAATAACAACGATAAAAGTAAGAAATCGAAAAGAGAGAGAGAGCAAAGTAGATCTTTATTCCGAATCTGCGTATGAGCGTTACAACAAGGTATAAGCCTGGGCTCGAGAGCTGTCGGCGAGATTCCTAGTTCTAGCAACCCTAAGACGGCTAAACCTAATTGAGTCGCAGCTCGAAATAACAAAAACGGAAAATTGCCTAAATTGCTCTAAGTGCTAAGTTTGCTCTGAAAAAGTTCCTCCCCCTTGCTCCTCGCCTAGGACTCCTTATATACTAGCTCCAAGGTCGGTTTACGCTTTTACTCTTCTGCCCTTAAGCCGTCATAGCATAAAAATGGAGATATTCCATTTTTCCCGATCTTCACAATTATCTTCAAAACTTCCGTATTTATCCGCGGAAACTTGACATTTATCCTTCCTCGTGGGCCAAGCGTGAACCATGCTGTGGTTCACGGGCTTTTGGTTAGGAAAAATTGTAGGATGGGCCTCGAGTCGTGTTTTAGGTCCCTTTGGGCCGTCTTTCGACTCGACACGTTTACTACGAGTTTTCCGCGGTTTCTAATCCGCGAAGTTTTATCGATGAATTAGAATAGCGGGAAACATGGACTGAGCTTGCTACGGTCTTCGGGAGATAGCATTCGAAGGTTTGACGAGAATGCAAGGACTGGTGTCGTATCGATGTTCGGAAAGGTTCAATCGCTACACAGCGACCGAACTTTGGCTCGAGCCCGGTCGCTACGTAGCGACCGAGCGAGACGAGTGCTCGGTTGCTACGTAGCGACCGAGCTTTGGCTCGAGCTCGGTCGCTACGTAGCGACCGAGCGGGACGATCGCTCGGTCGCTACGTAGCGACCGAGCTTTGGCTCGAGCTCGGTCGCTACGTAGCGACCGAGCGGGACGATCGCTCGGTCGCTACGTAGCGACCGAGCTTTGGCTCGAACTCGGTCGCTACGTAGCGACCTGTTTCGAGCCTTCGTCGGACATCTCGATTCTTTCTTCCGTAAAGCTTTTTCGTAAGACATAGTCTCTTTTCGAAAAGTACTCTTCGGAGAAATTTTTACTTTCTTCCTCGGATGTTTTGGATGTTAAATTTGTCGTAACCGTTTTTGACCCCAACAGAGAGTGGTAAAGTCTGGCACTTGGATTTTCATCCACACCAGCAAAACTTTAATAATCAAATAATGGCTTTTTGCAGAGGCAGCATGCAGCACGGGAACTCGATAGTGACCAGCTTCCGAGCGGTAGAAGGCGAAATCCCAATAGGTACCAGTAGTAGTCTCTCCTAGGGAGATACGGTCCCTGCGAAACCATAATTCCGGGTTAACACGAAACCCGGGTCCAGGCCCACAGGTCCTATAACAAAACTTTCACGAGAAATCCCAAGAACTCTCGAAATCTTGAAAGACCTCAGGGTCCAAATACTCATAAACTACGGACCCAAGGTCCATAATCATGCTAGGATTTCAGGGGTCGGTCCCAGGAACCCATAAAATTCAAGGTCCAAAGACGACTGAAACCCCAAATTCTCCAAAAAGCCACACGGCCCCAGGAATTAGGTGATTCCCACCAAGAAACGATTCAACACGCAAAGTAGGGGCTAAAGAATCAACTCAACGCACGAAAGGAGTCAAAAGCAACAATCTTTTAAAGGGACCGCAAAGGATCAACGTTCGAAACAGTAGAAGTAAAAAAGCTCAAAACACCAGCATAAAAAAGGCGTCTCTAAAACATTCAAAAAGACGAATCCCCCGAGTATCACGATCCCACTGCAGATCCCGAGGTAGCTACTTGAACCGGTCCTCCAGTCATCAGCGGGTCAACTCCTTCAGCCCAGAATAGGTAACGACGATTTTCTTCTTCCGGATTCAGTGATCCACTTTCTTCTCCAGCCACTCCTTCATAAGCCCCCATCTAGCCGTAGCTCTCGTCCGGAGGACTAATTGGTCCCTATGGAACGCCATACCCCGCACATGGTTACGAAGGAAAAACAATTCGGTGAGCAATCTCTGATGAACAGCCATAGGAGAGATACGAGTGGGTGGAGCTTTGGTACCAGCCGGAGGAACGAAAGAAGTACCATAGACCGATGAAGCAGCTCTAACCAATCTTGGGGAAAGAGTATCAAAGGGTCATCTCTTTCGGGTCTTTGCCTTTTGATACTCATCATAGATAGTCGAAACCGAAAGCCTTGCAACGTTCCCTGAAGAAAGACAACACGAAAAACTAGAAGAAAGAATTGCAAAGAATGGAATCTCATCCCACACACGACTATGGCGTAGAGCCTCCTTGCTCATCAGGAAGTTCATCCACCGGAATCGTTGAGGAACTCCTAACACGAGCTTCGCCACTACCTCCCCGATGAAAGACACCGGACGAACTACATCTGTCATCATAATAAAACATCAGTTCTGAACAAGCGGCAAAAACAAGACGAAGAAGGTAACTTACCCGCGGTACGCCGCGAGAAAAGAAATTTTGTGAAAAACAATAAAGGCCGGAGATGTCCTCTTCAAGATATCGGATCTCAAGAATCTCCGGAAGAGATCATCAAAACTCCAGACTCTGTCCTCCATGTCAGATTCAAAGAACCTGAAGAAAGACTACCAAGGCTGTGTCCTCTACAGAGAAACCATCTCTCACTTGGGTCCGAAGAAGAAATTCCAGCCTACGAAGAACCCAAAAGATGAGCCCCTGGAATGCTGTCCTGCCCGAGGGATACCTGTTGAGAATGAGCAACCCCGGTTGACTTGAGTGCACAAGTTATTCCTCGAAATCGATGACAAAATCGAGAAATAAGGGGCAAACTGTTGGAGAAAAATACTCAGGTACTACTTTCCTCTAGACCCGAGGCAGGACCCAGACCTCCGGGTCCCCGTTTTAGGAACACTCAGGATCCCCAGTATCGGGTACCCCGGTATCCGTTCCTGGAACCACCTCCAGCTCCAAGAAAAGGAAAATTACCGATAAGGAGAATGATAGACCATATATTTTACCCATTTTTAATCATGGTCTATAAGTGTTTTAAAGTGTTTTAAGATACAATTATTATGTTTTGGAGTCTATTTTGAGTATTTACAGGTTCAGGGACGTTTAGGAGAAATATGGTGATTTTGGAGTCTTTTGGAGCCTTTGGAGGTGCAGAGTTGCACAGACGCGTCATATGTTTAGCTATGGATGAAGACCTTCCGACCGTTAGATTGAGCCCATATTTTGACACACGATAGAGCTTTGAGTTAGCTTTCCAATGCCACCGGGTTCAGGTCAATCAGCATCCTGTAGCCGAAGTTATCCCGTTTTACTGAAGAGTGGTCAGTCTGCCTTGCGAGAGGAAGCTGCCGAGAAGAAGAAGCCACGTCGATCGATGCAGCACTCTGCACGTCGATCGATGGAGATCCCAGATCGTGGGCGTTGTATATTTTATGACTGCGTGAAGCCCAGAAGCCAAAAATTACCAAAATGCCCTTGGACGACCAGAAATCCTATTTATGTCATTTCTAAGCCATTGTTGACGGCTACGCTTTCTAGACTTTTTTACGCTTTCATTTCCATTGTTTCTATGAGAGGAGAGAAGGAAGGAACTCCTATCAGAGTCCTCCTGAAACTCTATTGGTTTTCTTATCTATTTCATTTCAGTTTTATATCTATTCATCTATGATTTCTGTTTTCATGTCTGAATAGATCCACCTGTTAGATCCAGGGTTCAGATAGGTTTGTGGGATTAGCCCCAAACTATAGATCTGCCTTGTTGTGATATTCATGATAGATCTATACTTATTGCTTGTTCTAGAGTAATTAACTAGAATATTGATCATATGATTGCATACACAAGCATCCTTGTTATCCAATCCTGACATCTATCTATTATATTAGGATTGTTAGAGAGGGATAACCGCCAATTTAGCATCCTAATAGGGCAAATCATCTCGCGCATAGGCCTGGCTAGAACCCGTCGATCGATGTCCTCAACTGACTATCGGTCGACGTAGGCAAAGGTGTATCGGTCGACGTCCCTATAGGACCATCGGTCGACACTCTTTCGTTGTTAACATACTAACCGTTGAGACACGAGATCTAGCGAGTTAACCAGTGAAACATGCGACAGCTGATCACTGAGTTAAGCGGTTGAGCTCTAACATATCATGCATGCAACAAATAGGTACCTATAGGAATTATAATCTCCAACACCTGAATAGAAACCCTAGATCTAGCAACCATCCTTCCATCGAACACCCCTTGCCAAGCTGAACAATTGACTTGTTCAACTTGTTTACTGCTTTGTTTATTTAATTGCTATTTTACTGCTTTATAATCTATTAGCCTACTTTATTATAAATTGTTTAGATCTAATCGGTTCCCTAGCTCCTTGTGGATTCGATCCCTAAGTACTATAACTCGACCTCTTTTGATGAGAGTAACACTCTTTAGAGTAATTTGAGTGATATCAAATTTGGCGCCGTTGCCGGGGAGCTTTGATCGCCATTAGATCTTTTTAGTTAGATTTAGTTTAAGTTTTATTATTGTTCGAAAAAAAAAACTCATAAATTTTTTTCTTCTATTTCAGGTACATAACTCTTAGTACCAGAAAACAATGAAGAGAAAATTTCTAGGTCCTTCAAGGAAGGAGCATGCTGATCTATGCACGATCCGTAAGTCTAAGAGGGAAGTATCGATCGACACCCTCCAAGCAGCATCGATCGACAGCATACACCATCAATCGATCGACACCATTCATCCGACGTCGATCGACAAACGACGTACAGCGGTGATCGACAGAGCCAACAAATCGTCAAACAACACTGTTCACCCATGTACTGTTCATCCTAGTATTGTTCATCGCGATACTATTTATCGCAACACTATTTACCTACCATCGATCGACACTATTCCAATTCCGTCGATCGATACTATTCATGTTCCGTCGATCGATACTGTTCAACCGAACACTGTTCACCCAAATACTGTTCATCGCGATACTATTCATCGCGACACTATTCATGTCCCGTCGATCGACACTGTTCATCCCGTGTCGGTCGACACTATTCATATCCTCTCGATCGACACTGTTCATCCCGTGTCGGTCGATACTATTCATATCCCGTCGATCGACACTTTTCATCCCGTGTCGGTCGACACTATTCATCTTCCGTCGATCGACACTGTTCATTTTCTGTCGCTCGACACTATTCACCCGAACACTGTTCATCGCGATACTGTTCATCCGAACACTTTTCATCGTGACACTGTTCATCGAAACACTATTCATCGCTGTACTGTTCCTCCAATGACGAACACCACTTACGGAGAGACAGAGAAGGTCGAAGCGCTCATACTTAAGATCGACAAGAAAGGTATTTGGTGAGACGAAGAAGGTCGCCCTTGCAGCCTCACAGGATAATTGATTAATGCGGAGGGTAGTGTAATCCCTGATGTAATTGCTGTGGCTGAGACGAATACCTTTAATTTGACAAGTCAATGGTAGGATTGGGGAAGTGATGATCCATTTTACGGTCTTCCTCATGAGGATCCCAAAGATCTTATCAAGAGACTTGAGGAGTTAGCCTCAGCAAACAAGCACGATGAAATATCAGCAGGCCACATTATCTGCAAGATCTTCCCCTATTGTTTATCTAGAGATGCTTTTAGCTGGTTCAGTATGCTGCAACCAAGATCTCTAACCTGCTGGGAAGACATCAAATGCGCCTTCCTAGGTAAATTTTTTAGCGAAGCTGTAGTAACTCGAAGTAGAAGGTTTGATTACATGGTGGATAAGATGATTGAAGATCACGAGAAAGGAATAATCACTAGTCTTAGTCAGATTAGTATTAGTCAGATTATGGATTTTGCCTATAGCGAGCAAGATGAAGATTTTGAAATCCCGACCATTCATGTCAAGCAGCCAGACATTCAGGTTCACCATGCAGATAAGAGTAAGTAGAAGGACGAACTGAACAGAGAAAAACTGGTCAACCATGATACATTTAAAGATGATGAATATCATGTATCAGGAGAGCAGAGCAAAGTAGAAGAAGCTGATACAAAAGATCCGACTTCAGCATCGATCTACAGTAGTAACTCAGAATCGATCGATATCCGCACTTCAGAAACGATCGATACAGATATTTTTCATCGATCAATACCTTCTACAATCTCTGATGCTACCACTGTGTATGTTATGACTGGACGACCGAAGGCAATTAGAGACTATAACAGTCCTGAGGATGCTTATGCTAAAAGGTCTGCATTGCGTCGTTCAGCACTTCAGAATACTGTCCTTGAGCTGCACACTGCATATATCTCTCTTGTGGGTCAGCATTCTTTCCATGGTTTTCCTCATGAAGATCGCACTTTCCACCTGGAGACATTTGTAGATATGGCATCGACCATCATATGCAATGGAGTCTCTGAAGACTACTATTTATGCAAATTATTCTCATACTCTCATGCTGGAGAAGCAGCATATTGGTTCAGGAAGTTGCCACTAGGATCTCTCACTACCTGAAATGACATCAGATACGCCTTCCTCAACAAATTTCTCTATGATGCTGCAGCAAATCTAGAGATTGAGATAAGGTCTATGCTGGAATATATGGTGGAGGATGATGAGCAACATGAGTCTGGAAAGCTGAGCACAGTAGAAGTAGCTGATATTAGTGACATGAGCTCATCATCGATCGACACCCTTACCATAACATCGATCATCACCCCCACCTCATCGTCGATCGACCCCAATACCTCAGAAATGATCGACACAGACTATTGTCATCGATCGATTCCACTTGAAATCCCTGAAAGATCGAGTTGTCCTCAGGACATTGCAAACTCGACACAGGAGAGCATCGATGAATCAAGCTGTGATCTTACCTCAGGTGTCGACAAAGTCACTCTGAAAGACTTTCTGGAGTTGGAAGAATGGTTTTGGCAGAAGCTTGATGATCAGCCCGCTTCGGGAAAAGGTCTGGAAAATTCCTTAAAGGCTGACGACATCGACCGATATAAACCTGATGAGATCGATCGACACCCACCCTACGACATCGATCTACAGTCGCCGTCTAACATTGATCAACATACACCTGACTGTATCGCTCGATACCTACCCGATTGCATCGATCGACACCCATGTTTGGATGAACTATCAGGATACATGATTGAACCAGAACTGGTTGGAAGAAAAGAACACACGTCTGGAGCCTCACACCTTGCTGTCCCCGAAAATCTAAGACCACCTCTATGCAAAGAAGAAGATGTTGGGATTTGCAAAAGAGTGAAGAGGATACATGATCCTGTGAAGATTATGGTTCCATGTGCAGTGTTTGAAGTTGAATCTCCTATCCCACCAGATAAAGGTGTGTATCTGAGTTCTTACATTGAGGTATTCAATGAGAAACATCATGTAGAAGCTTCTCAGAAAGGGCTGCGATTTAGAGATGAAGGCCTAGCAAAAGCACCATCGAACAACATCAGCAAATCGGAATTGAGCGACACTAACACTTCATCATCAATCGATACCGATCAGATACCATCGATCGACACCCTTCGCGTATCAGAGCAGAATGAGTTAGAAGTGTGTCAACATCCTTTTGATGGAGGCACCACCACGCGATCAGACAAGTCTGGGGGAAAGAAGTGGAAGAACTGGAAGAAGAGAAAAAGAATTAATGAAGGTTCTCAGTTATCATTGATTCCTCACTTCTCAGATGATACCAGGAAATCCAGAGTGGGATTACACAAGTCTGTGGGAAAGAAGGGGAGAAATTGGAAGAAGCGGAAACGAACCAAAGGAGGTTCTCAATTACCATTGACTCTTTACTTCTCAGATAGTATCATAAAATCAAGAGTGCGCAGCAAATGCTTCTCACATCCATATGCAAAACTTATAGCACTCCTTATTGTTGAGATGATAGACAAAGGAGAAGGGTATATGGAGGAGGCTTTCACACAAGAATGATAAAGCTTCAAAGAGTAGACATTGAGACTTGGTTTGGAGCAAGTTCTCATTCTTATGCGGACTTAATCAGATCTCCAGAAGTCAAGCTAATGACTAAAAATAAGCGCTGAGTGGGAGGCAACCCACTGTTAGGTAATTTTAAATATGGTTTATCTTTCATTTATTACTGATTCTTTGTTTTCTAAAGATTTCAGGTAAAAAAAAAAAGATGAACAGTAACGACGGTACTGTGGCAGAGACATTGTAGCAGCAACATCGAGACTGTAGCAAAGCACTGTTCATCGAAAAAATATTATTATTATTATTTTTTATTGATTATTGGTTTTATTATTTATTTATTAATTGTATTAAATGTTTTGTTTATGTTAGTAAAAGGACAAGATCCGAGGAAGACGAGATTGCAGGAGAATAGATGATGGCTACGTAGCATCGATTGACAGAGCATCAAGAGTATCGATCGCCACTTAACTGTGTTGCTCCACACTCACATTCAAGCAAGTATACCGTTTTTTCTTGTTAAATATTGTCCTTATTATTTATTTTCCCACCAATCTTAGACTGGATAGCGCTAGTGATAGTGTTGTTTAAGTCTAGGGGAGGTTCTACTAATATTGTGTTCTAGTTAAAAAAAAGAAAGAAAAAAAAAACAGATCGTAGTAGACGATTGCTCAGCACATCGACCGATGAGACCATGTCACTATCGATCGACAGCGCTTCATATCCAACAAACAGTTGTCTCTTCATTGTGTCGAATGATTTCTCAAGCCATCGACCGATGAGACCATGTCACTATCAATCGACAGCACTTCATCAACATCGATCGATTGTCTATTCATTGTGTCGATCGACACTGATGTCGAGCAGATTATCGTTCTTACTTGTTAAATTGTCTACTTATTATTTCTGTTCTAACCATAACTCCGACTAGATATACACTGGGGACAGTTTAATTTAAGTCTGGGGGGATGTTTACTGATATTTGCTTATCTATTGAATTTTATAAAATGTTTTCAAAACTGTTTTTATTGAGTCAAGAAGGGGATAATGAACTTATTAGATTCATGCTTGTTATCTAACCACTCTTTAGCACCATTCTAGACTTACTGATTGCAGATAGTACTAAAGATACTAAAGTGGATCAACATGTCAACTATGTTCACACTTGCTGAGATTGTTTGAAGGAACCGAAGCTGACCTCCAACCTAATTTGACTTAACTACTTGTCTTGGGGCTTGGTATACACTGGATCGGATTCCTCCTTCAGGTCTGAAAGGTAAAAGTCTGAGTGATTTTGGTTTCCTTATCTCCTTCCTTTGGCATCCTAATAAAATAAAATAAAAGGTTGAGATGATTTCTTGCGGTTTAGAGGGGTAGGTACATTACCGATGACCCCATTATTCTACTCTAATAGAATGATCACACATTGTTGGAAGGAGGGGTAGGTACATTACCGATGACTCCACTATTCACCTACACTTTGTCAAGAAAAGAAAAAAAAAATAATAATAAAAAAATCGAAAAGAAGGTGAATAAGATGGACAACATCAGCATCTTTGTTCATTGGAATTGAGATAAAAAGGATTCAGAGAAGGGAGATATAGAGTAAAAGAAACCAGAACAAGACTATCTGTTTACTCAGATACCTGTTGGGGCAAGAGTCCATGTGTCTTGTGATCGATACTCCCAAGGTAAAGCATACACATTTATTTATGTTAAGAAATGAGGTTGGTAGAGGGGAATGTCAGACATGATTTGCTAAGATGTTGGCTAGGTGAATTTGGTTGCTAAGCTAGGATATTGTATAATGTGCTTCTGTGATTAGGACTTCTTAGATGTGGATTGCAATATTGTAGATGTGATGATTCTAAGTTTTAAATCATGTGAGTCCCTACTGTTTTCAAAACCTCTTTCAGAGAGACTGCCTGTTGGTTTTGCTTGAGGACAAGCAAAAGGGTAAGTCTGGGGGAGTTGATAGACCATATAATTTACCCAATTTTAATCATGGTCTATAAGTATTTTAAAGTGTTTTAAGATACAATTATTATGTTTTGAAGTCTATTTAGTGTATTTACAGGTTCGGGGACGTTTAGGATAAATATGGTGATTTTGGAGTCTTTTGGAGCCTTTGGAGGTGCAGAGTTATACAGACGCGTCAGATGTTTAGCTATTGATGGAGACCTTCCGACCGTTAGATTGAGCCCATATTTTGACACAAGAAATATCATTGAGTTAACTTTCCAATACCACCGGTCTCAGGTCAATCAGCATCCTGTAGCAGAGGTTATGCCCGTTTTACTGAAGAGTGGTCAGTCTGCCTCGCGAGAGGAAGCTGCCGAGAAGAGGAAGCCACGTTGATCGATGCAGCACTATGCACGTCGATCGATGGAGATCCCAGATCGTGGGCCTTGTATATTTTATGACTGCGTTAAGCCCAGAAGCCACAAATTACCAAAATACCCTTGGACGACCAGAAACCCTATTTATGTTATTTCTAAGCCATTGTTGACGGCTACGCGTTCTAGACTTCTTTACGCTTTCATTTCCATTGTTTCTATGAGAGGAGAGAAGGGAGGAACTCCTATCAGAGTCCTCCTGGAACTCCTTTGGTTTTATTGATTTATTTCATTTCAGTATTTCTATCTATTCATCTATGATTTTTGTTTTCATGTCTGAGTAGATCCACCAGTTAGATCCAGGATTCAGATAGGTTTGTGGGATTAGCCCCAAACTATAGATCTGCCTTGTTGTGATATTCATGATAGATCTATACTTATTGCTTGTTCTAGAGTAATTAACTAGAATATTGATCATATGATTGCATACACAAGCATCCTTGTTATCCCATCCTGACATCTATCTATCATATTAGGATTGTTAGAGAGGGCTAACCGCCAATTTAGCATCCTAATAGGGTAAATCATCTCGCGCATAGGCCTGGTTAGAACCTGTCGATCGATGTCCTCAACTGACTATCGGTCGACGTAGGCAAAGGTGTATCGGTCGACGTCCCTATAGGACCATCGGTCGACACTCTTTCGTTGTCAACATACTAACCGTTAAGACACGAGATCTAGCGAGTTAACCAGTGAAACATGCGACAGCTGATCACTGAGTTAAGCGGTTGAGCTCTAACATATCATGCATGCAACAAATAAGTACCTATAGGAATTAAAATCTCCAACACCTGAATAGAAACCCTAGATCTAGCAACCATCCTTCCATCGAACAACCCTTGCCAAACTGAACAATTGACTTGTTCAACTTGTTTACTGCTTTGTTTATTTAATTGCTATTTTACTGCTTTATAATCTATTAGCCTAGTTTATTATAAATTGTTTAGATCTAATCGGTTCCCTAGCTCCTTGTGGATTCGATCCCTAAGTACTATAACTCGACTTATTTTGATGACAGTAACACTCTTTAGGGTAATTTGAGTGATATCAGAGAACCTTCCATATTTTCGAATATGGAAGACTTCCATCTACTCCACCCGACCTATGGACGATTATATAAGGAGAACCCAAACCCTAGAACAAGAGATCGAGACTTTGAGGCTTAGAGATTATACTTAGACGGCTAGGGCTAGGGTTTATACCAAAAATACTTGTAATCCTTGCTTGTCTATTCAATAAAGAACTCTTCAAGTCTCTTTTCCTCTAATCTCTCATAAATCCTTACGAAAAACCTATAAATCTATACTAAACATTAGCTCGTCCATCGTTCCGTGGTACTCTAAAAGATCCTATACAAAAATCCCCTAACATTTTCCTCTCGATGGTGTTCTTGGTGTTGCTGCTGGATGCTAGGTTTTCAATAACCTTGACTGCCTCCTCTGGATTCCTGGTGTTGAAGTTTCCATTGCTGGAAGCATCAAGAGCCATCTGGTACTGCACCGCGATGTCTCTGTAGAAAGTACTTCATTGAATCCATGGTGTGGACAATCTCTCTGATAAGACTTGAATCTGATCCAAGAGCCCCTGAATGATTTTGCAGGCTCCTGAGTGAATGTAGCAATCTTACTCCTCAAGTCTTCAGCACGCGCTTCATCAAAGAAATTGCATAAGAATGCATTCTTGATGTCGCTTCAGGATTTAAGAGATCCTGGTTGTAACTGCTTGAGCCAATGCATAGCTTCTCCAGCAAGTGAGTACCTGAAGAGCTTGCATAACAAGTAGTCCTCAAAGACTCCCTCGACTCTAACAGCAGAAATCAGATCCTCGAACCTCTCCAGATGGTCCATAGGATGCTCGTAGGATAATCCATGGTAGGGTAACTGTCCCACAAGCGTGTAGTACTGCGCTTTCAACTCAGAATCCCTCTCGATAGTGGGAGGACGAATGGCTGATCTGTTAGTGTAGTATCGATGTGGACGATTTTAGTCAGCCAATGTTCTGGGTTGTGCAGCCTCGTCCATAGGTAAAGTAGTACCTGTAACATTAACATCAAGTTCAGGGATTGCAGCCCCCTAAGCATCTATCCTCTGACCTGCTGCATTACGCAGATGACCCTCCTGGTCATGCAGGTCTTCATTGTTATCTCGTACAAGTATCCAAGGTGCAACCATGCCTCGCGGCTCAGTATCGATTGATGTCTAGGATGGAGTATCGATCGATGTCGGATGAAGGATGTTGGTCGACGGAAGGTGAGTGTTGTCGATCGACAGGTGTGAGCGAGTATTGGTCGACGAAACTAGTGTCTGGGTCGAGTGTGGTTGAGAAGAATCGAGCGACACACAAGTGGTGTTGTCGGTCGATGAGGAGCGCGCTTCCTTGCGGATCGAAAGTTCCAAACTTGCAGGATCTGGTGAGAATAGCAGTTGACTTTCTATGTTGCTTCTGGTACTACTGGGCATGTACCTGAAAATCCAAGAAAAGTCTTATGTCAGAAACTTAACAAAAATTAGATAAATAGGCGATCAAAGCTCTCCGGCAACGGTGCCAAATTTGATACCACTCAAATTATCCTAAGGAGTGATTTATACTCTCTTAAATAAGAGGTCGAGTTGTAGTACTTAGGGATCGAATTCACATGGAGCTAGGGAACCTAGGAAATCTAATATGATTTGTTAAGCAAGATTGGTTTTAGAGTTTTTAAATATAAATTGCAGTTTTTATATTGAACAAGTATTTGTTCAATAGCTGGTTTCTGGTTTTGGTGCTTAAAAATAAAATAGTTAGTGTGGGAAACAAAATTCGCACTTTTGATTTCCGTTTAAATAAGGAAAGTAGGAGAACCCTAGTTTCCCAGAGGTCCCGGATATCTGCTAATACCATACGCTAAGCAATCAGAACACGAGATAACAACGACAAAGTATAAAAATCGTAAAAAGAGAGCAAAGAGAAGTCTTATTCTGAATTTGCGTATGAGCGTTTACAACAAGGTATAAGCCTGGGTTCGAGAGCTGTCGGCGAGATTCCTAGTTCTAGCAACCCTAAGACGGCTAAACCTAATTGAGTCGCAGCTCGAAATAACAAAAACGGAAAGTTGCCTAATTGCACTAACTGCTAAGTTTGCTGTGAAAAAGTTCTCCCTGTCTCCTCTCGCCTAGGACTCCTTATATACTCGCTCCTAGGTCGGTTTATGCTTTTTCCCTTCTTCCCTTAAGCCGTCATAGCATAAAAATGGAGATATTCCATTTTTCCCGATCTTCGTAATTATCTTTGAAAATAGAGAGAGAAAGGGTGATTAATCTTTCCACACAAGGCTTTACCTTCCAGATTTGTTTGAAGAATCTGATCCCATGTATACCAAGCCCAAGACTAGCAGTTGTGTCAAGTTTAGTGTTGGAGATCAGCTTTGGTTCCTTCAAACAATCTCAACAAGTGTGAATAGTTGATAGGTTGATCCACTTTAGTATCTTTAGTACTATCTACAATCAGTAAATCTAGAATAGTGCTAAAGAGTAGTTAGATAACAAGCAAAATCTATAAGTTCATTATCCCCTTCTTGACTCAATAAAACTTTTTGAAAAACATTTTTAATAAGACTCATAAATAGATAACTATCAGTAAACCTCCCCCTAGACTTAAACTACACTGTCCTCAGTGTAAATTATGTCGGAGTTACGGTGAAAACTAAATCATACGGACCCAATTTAACAAGTTAGAACGATATACCAGACCGGAATGGATGTCGACCGATGTAGGGTTGTTGATATCGGTCAAGGCAGGTGTGGCAATGTCGATAGCGTCTCGTCGGTCGATACTCACGGCAATCGTCTACTAGGATTTTTTTTATGACCTGCAATAATGAAAAACCAACATAAATAGTATATCAATAAAAATAGATCAATATTACCTAATAGTGGGTTGCCTCCATGTAACACCCCCGAACCATCCTAAGCATAGGTCGACCCACCGGCCAACATTCAAACAAGAACATGACCGACGGACGATTCACACCAAGGGTTGTAGATGAAAGGCCAACCGGCCAGCCAACAGTCAAACAAGAACATGACTGACCGTCCAACCCAACACCATGGTCCGGAAGCGCTACATGACAGGCTAGGGACGATCCGGTCAGAGTCACAAAATTTACTTCACGACCTCGACCAGTTCATCCACTAACTCGTCCCGCTGCGTCAAGGCACAAGGCTTTGCAACCCGGCTAAGAGTTAGCGTTTTTCGTTAGATCGAGGCCTAAGGCTTTTCAACCCGTACTACGACCTAACGTTGTGTTAGACCGGACTAGTCAAATATCAGAGTCACTACAAGAAAACATCAATATTGCTACAACAAGAATAGTTATAAGATAGTTGCAAATGAAGAAAATGCAACTATTTTGCAACTATTATATATAGTTAGAAAAAGCTCATCGGAAAAAAGGATAGTTGCAAATTAGTTGTGAAAGAGCGACTATAGTATAACTATACAACTAGTGGCATATTAGCAACTAACTTGCGACTAAAGCTACGGTTGCACAAAATTTAACACCACACCTTTTAGTCATACTTTCGTCATAAAACTGTAGTTGCTATTTAGTCTCTTTTCTAATTTGCAACTAGTTTACAACTTTTGTAATTATAAGTATTTTTCTTCCAGAATATTATTTAGTTAGAAGTTAGTGGCTAAAGCTACTATCTTGATAGTTAGTTACAAATTAGTCATAAAGATTTATGACTCTTTAACAACTACATTATTGATATCTTTACGAATTAGTATCACAAATTTAGTGGTTAATAAACTCTTAATTTATTAAATATTAGTTCCGAATTCAAATTTAAATATTAATTTCATATTAATTAAAAAGTTAAATTACAAAGATAAATACATATATAAAGTCATCCAAGAGAGAAGAAAGGAGAGAGAAAGGTGAGCGAAATTTGCTCTCTAGTACCCCCTTGTGGGATCAAGTTGTATCTTATTGGGGCTCGTGTAAAAGCAGATCTAGGTGGAGTGTAAACAAATCTCACACGTTTCCTTTCCGAAAGTTCAGTACTTTTTCACTATTTTACTTTATTTTGCTTGGGAAATTAAAGAATTAAGTGTTTCTACCCAACTGTTCTTCAAGCTTTGAAGTCCGGTGGTTGAACAATTAATTGAGATCTGAGAACTGAGGGGCTTTATAACGAAAATTCAAGATGTCTGCTGCTATGGATAGAGCTCTTATGGCTCTATCACTGGAGGAAGAAGAAGAAGATGTTCCGTTCACGATGCCAGAGCTGCCGGGCTTTAGTTCAGCGGAAGAAAACTCACTTAGCATCATAGGAAGAACGCTCTACCCGGAACAACAAAAAATTTCAGGGTTGATTCTCACCATGCCACGAAAATGGCAAAAAGAAGGAAGGGTTAGAGGAGTGGCTCTGTCAGATGAAAAGTTTCAGTTCATTTTCAGAACTGAACACGACCTTCTGGATGTGCTGGAGAAAGGAGTACAAACATTTAATGATTGGGCTATTGTACTAGAGAGATGGGTAGAGAATCCCCCTGAAGACTACTTGCAATACATTCCTCTTTGGGTACAGATTAGCAAAATCCCAGTAAACTACTACACTCAGGCTGCGCTGATGTCCCTTGGCGAAATGATCGGAGAAGTAAAGGTTTTGGCCTTTGACCCTACTAAGCCGATTACACAACCTTTCATCAGAGTTCAGGTACGCTTCAACGTAGCCAAACCGCTGAGGATGGCAAAAGTGCTGAATATGGGTGAAGGAAGAACTCACATCATCCACTTCGACTACGAGCAGCTTCAGAAACGCTGCTACACCTGCAAGCGACTTAATCATGAAAAGAGCATCTGTCCTTTGGAGGTTAAGAAAAGACAGGAAGCAGCTACGTTGAGAAGGGAAAAGATCATAGCGGAGAAGACTAAACCGACCACGGTTTTGATACAGAGTGACCCGCTTTTTGGAGTTCTTGAAGAGGAGCAGGTTGGTCTTAACCCGCTCACGGGGAGACCAAAAATTACGACTGAGGTGCTGGAGGAGATGAGGAGATTCCTCATGGCTGATACAGGTGAATCGTTGGCAATTAAGATTGACAAAGTGAAGAAGTCGGTTGCTGAGACAGAGCGTGACCCGATTCTCCAAAAGACAGTTCTCCGCCTGGAAGCTGCACCGATCATCACCACAAACCTCAACAAAGGCAAAGGCCACATCTTTGATTTCAGCGACCAGGAGATTGTTAGAGGTGAATGGGACGTAAACGTCAACTCAGACAAGCTTATGGCAGCTTCTATGAGGGCAAATAGAAGCTCTTCTCACCAGTCCCCTCTGTTGCTTTCCAGTAAAAGCTTTATTGATGATCCTAAGGGTGAGACAATGGGTGCTTTTTCTAACAGTCCTACGGTTTTCAGAGCTGGTTCTTTAACACCATGCTTTACCGGGACAGTTAAGAAAAGGATCACTAACAGGAGGAGACCACCAAAACTCCAGCGACAAAGAAACAAGTTGGCGCCCTCAGAACTTTCAAAGAAAGGGGATGAAGACAGAAGAGAAGGCAAACAAGAAGTTGGGTCTAGAAAAAGGAAGAAGACTAACCAGGGAACAGAGGCTGTTTCCACCAGCAAGGCGCAATGCCTTAAGGTGATCCCGTATGAGGGATCGCCCTCTCCTCAATGAGCCTTTTGAGTTGGAATTGTCAAGGCTTGGGGCGGCCTCAAGGCTTGACAATTCAGAGGCTTCGGGAGATGCGTCAAGACTTTTTCCCGGAGATTTTATTTTTGATGGAAACAAAAAATTGTCGGAATGCTTTAGTTGACTTGCAAGTGTGGTTGGGTTATGAAGGGGTTTTTACTATTGATCCAGTGGGATTAAGTGGTGGCCTAGCTCTTTTTTGGAAGAAAAATATTAAAATCAATGTGAAATTTGCGGATAAGAATGTTATAGACTCCTTTGTACAGTTTGGGGAGTTTAAGTTTTTTCTTTCTTGCATTTACGGTGAACCTTCATCTGAAGGCAGAGAAGTGGTTTGGGAAAGGCTTAGCAGATGGGGAACGGCCAGGAAGGAGCCTTGGTGCTTAATTGGAGACTTCAATGAGATACTTAATAATGGTGAAAAATCTGGAGGCCCTAGAAGATCAGAAGGGTCCTTTAAGCCTTTTGCTGAGATGTTACAGTGCTGTGGTATGGAGGAATTCACCAGTAAAGGAGACAGATTTACTTGGGGTGGAACAAGGTGGAAGAAATGGATCCAGTGCTGCTTGGATCGCAGCTTTGGCAACAAAGAGTGGCTGGCTCTCTTCCCTGAATCAAACCAAAACTTTCTTGAGAAGAGAGGTTCAGACCACCGGCCAGTTTGGCTTAGATTAAATGCAGCAAAGGAATCCTTTAAAGGTCTCTTCCGATTTGATAAAAGACTCATGCGTCACCCTGAAGTTGTAAAAGAAATTGAGAATTCTTGGAAGGAAAGAACCAGGAATGGAGGGGACAGTGTCTTTGTCAAAATCAGAAAGTGCAGAACTGTTTTAAGTAAATGGAAGAGGCAAAGGCAGTTCAATGCAAAAGACAAGATCAATCTCCTCCAACAAAAGCTTGAATGGTTTCAAACACGGAACTTTCCTTGTCGATTCATGATAGATGCAGTGCAAAAGGAGTTGTTAATTGCCTACAAAGATGAGGAAACTTTCTGGCGACAGAAAAGTAGAGATAAATGGTTAGTCTTCGGGGACAAAAGCTCTAAGTTTTTTCATGGCTCTGTAAAAACAGCTAGGTCCAGAAACCATGTAGCAAAACTGAAAAACAAGATGGGGCAAGAGCAGTGGTCAGATAGTGCTAAAGCGGAGGTTGCGGTGGAGTACTTCATGGATCTTTTCACTTCCTCCAATCCAAAATCATATGAACCTGCATTTGCGAGCTTCACTCCAAAGGTCTCTGCGACAATGAACATAAACCTGACCAGAAGTGTGTCAAAAGAAGAGATCACAGAAGCAATCTTCTCCATTAAGGCTGACAGTGCGCCCGGCCCCGATGGAATGACAGGAGCTTTTTTCCAAAAGTATTGGGGGATCATTGGAGACCAAGTGTCTAAGGAAATCCAAGAAGTTTTTGAAACAGGAATCATGCCCAAGGAGTGGAACTTCACATATTTATGTCTCATTCCAAAGATCCCACATCCGGAGGAAATGACTGATCTGAGGCCGATAAGCCTCTGCTCGGTGCTCTACAAAGCGGTCTCTAAGATTCTCGTCAAAAGGATCCAACCCTTTCTGAACTCATTGGTGTCACTCAATCAATCAGCCTTCGTTGCAGGAAGAAATATTTCTGACAACATTGTCATCGCTCACGAGGCTGTTCATGCGCTGAAAGTTCACCCTACCGTCTCTAGAGAATTCATGGCCGTTAAAACGGATATGTCCAAGGCGTATGATCGCGTTGAATGGGATTATTTGAGGAATCTCTTGCAAGCGCTGGGGTTTGATCAGAAATGGAGTGATTTGGTGATGTCGTGTGTGTCTTCAGTAACGTTCTCTGTACTCATGAATGATCAACCCTTCGGTTTGATAACTCCCCAAAGAGGGTTGAGACAAGGAGACCCCCTCTCTCCTTTCTTATTCGTTCTCTGTACTGAAGGGCTCACTCACCTGATGAATGTAGTCGAAAGAAATGGCCTGATCAATGGTCTGCAGTTTTCGGAGGAAGGGCCTGCAATTCACCACTTGTTATTTGCTGATGACAGCTTATTTATGTGCAAAGCCTCACAGGAGCAAGCTACTGCTTTACACAGAATCCTACAGTTCTATGGAGAGGCCACAGGGCAGAACATTAATTTGAGGAAATCATCGATAACCTTTGGGGTAAGTGTGGAAGAGGAGGTTGGTGAAGAAATTAAGGACATTCTGGGAATCACCAAGGAGGAAGGCGCCAGTAAATACCTAGGCTTGCCAGAATGTTTTTCAGGTTCTAAAGTAGAGATGTTGTCATACATCAAAGATAAAACACAAGGAAGACTTGAGGGTTGGTACCTGAAACATCTGTCTCAAGGAGGTAAGGAGGTTTTACTGAAATCATCAGCAGGGGGAATTCCGGTCTTTGCCATGTCTGTTTTCCAGTTCCCAAAGAAGTTGGTTGCGAGCTTGATAAGTGTGATGGCAGACTTTTGGTGGGGAGCTGATGTCCATAAGAACAAGATGCATTGGGTATCTTGGGAGAAGATGTGTATGCCGAAAAATCTGGGAGGCATTGGGTTCAGAGATCTGGAATGTTTCAACCAAGCGCTACTTGCCAAACAAGCGTGGAAAGTGTTAAGTCAACCCCAATCTCTCCTTTCCAGGTTTCTTAAGAGCAGATACTTCAAGGAGAGTGAATTCCTATCGGCCAAGTTGGGATATAGACCATCCTATGCTTGGAGGAGTTTATTGTTTGGGAGGGATCTGATGCAAAAAGGGCTGAGACACAGGGTCGGTGATGGAAAGTCTACAAGGGTGTGGTTAGATAAATGGGTTAATGATCCAGAGGAAGGGCTCAGAGCCCCGTGGATTAAAAATCCAACCTTTGATGTTAACTTGATGGCATTTTCACTCATTGACCCTGCAACTAAGAGGTGGAATGTAGAAAGTTTGGAAGAGGTCTTCGTGCGTAAAGACATTGAGCTGATTTTACAGAACCAACCTGTCGTGGAAAGGGAGGATTTTTTACTTGGAAGTTCAACAAAAGTGGAGATATGACAGTGAAGTCTGCATATTGGCTGGCTTCAACAGTTAAGGCCAAGGAAAAGAATCCGGAAGCGTACAGAGAGCCCTCGACTAATGTCCTCAAGGAGAAAGCTTGGCAAGTTAAAACAGTACCTAAAATCAGAGTTTTCTTATGGAAAGCTCTAAGTGCTGCACTTCCTACGGCGGATTTGATCAGTGCTAGAGGTATGAGGGTTGATAGTAGATGCCAAACTTGTGGTGAAGAGATGGAATCGATCAATCATATGTTGTTTAGATGCCCTTTTGCTAGGCTGGTATGGGCTAACTCGTCCATCCCTGAGCGTAATGGGGGTTTTGATGATGGCTCGATTTTCACAAATGTGAACTTCCTGTTCAGTCTCAGGGACTCTAAACGGGTAACAGAGGAAGATCAAAGAGCTTGGCCATGGATCATGTGGAATATGTGGAAGAGAAGGAATGAGGTTCATTTTGAAAACAGATGCCTTAGCGCGAGTGATTTGATCCATAAATCTGTTCAGGAAGCTAACGAATGGTTCACAGCTCAAGAAACAGAGGCGGAATGGGAAAAGGCTCAAACCCCGGTGGTTGTTTCTTCAAAGAAAAAATGGACGCCTCCTGAACCTGATTGGGTTATGTGTAATGTTGGAATGGAGTTCTCTAAGAATAACCATTGTGCAGGAGGAGCGTGGGTTCTAAGAAATAACAGAGGGGTTGTGATGTGCCATAGTAGGAGAGCCTTTTCGGGGATTATGAGCAGAGATGATGCGAAGCTGACGATTGTTCTTTGGGCCTTGGAAAGTATGAGAAGCCAGAGACAATCCAACATCATTTTCGCTGGAGAATTTGGTGAGTTGTTCGGTGCCTTACAACGGCCTCAAGCGTGGCCATCCTTCTCCTACCAATATTCGTTAATGGAGAAGGAATTGGAAGGGGTGATGAACTGGAAGACTAAGGTGGTTACCAGAGAAGCAAATAGAGGGGCTTTTTTCATTGCTCAAAGTGTCATCAAGTATGGTTTGACAAACTCATATGTGGCCAAAGGGCACCCATCTTGGTTGGATGAGCTCTTTGTCAATGAAAGTCGATCCCTCTGATTGTTGCTGAGATGGTAGATGGCTTTTTGAGAGAGATTGAAGGTGGCTCAGAGCTATTGAAGAGCACAGGGAAAAAGGATGAGCTATATTGTGTTGGTTGCTCGGTTGTTTATGGTTTTTTGGTTATTATACCCGACTCAGTTTTCACTGGTGGGATGTTTGTTATGGTTTTTGTAACTGGATTATGGTGTTAGGGCCAGTTAAATTCAATGAAATCTCCTTGACGGAAAAAAAAAAAAAAAAGAAATACATATATATATATACAAAAATACACCATCATCGTCTCTATGAGTTCATCCACTGCACGGGTTCCGCCACCGCATTCTCCACCGGCTCCGGCACAACGACGAGGCACCACGTAGACTCGGAGTGATTCCATCTGAAGCGACGACTGGATCTGGTTGTGGAGCGACCAGTGTTGGTCTGATACACACGGACTCGGCCGTTCCGATCCGATCTGTTACGTCACAACCACCACCGGCACGTCTTCTGCGTCACACCACAATTTCTCCTCCCCTTTTCATCACTGCTACTTCTTCTCAGATCTGTAAACAAAACAAAAAACCAGTTAGAAATTGTATAATAAGATGAAGAGAAAGAAAGAACACCAAGAGAAATGAAAGAAGAAAAAGAAAAAAAGTAGCGATGAGGGGAGAGTAGATAAAAGGAAGACGAAGAGAAAGCCTGAGAAAATTCAATCTTTGAAACTAACGATGAGAAAGCACAGAGAAGAGAAAGAAAAGAAGAAGTAGAAAAATTTTAAACGTGATTATATCGTGACCATTAGTTTTACTGATATCAACGGTGGATAACTAACAAAGGTCAATCCTTCCCTTTGTGAATTAACCAATCAGAAACAACCTCTTAAATTATTATTAATTTTTTATCAGTCAAATTATGCTACTAATGTGCAACTACCTTAGGACATATAGTTGCAAAATAGTGACTAACAATACCCTAAACCTTGAATATTATTCTCTGCTTTTAAAAACTACTATATCTGAAAAATACAAATGATTATATATTAAGTAAGTATAGTTTACCAAATCATTAATGTAGATCAATCTATTTGAAAAAATCTCTATCCAAATCCAAATCATGACACAAGAATGTATTATATTGGATAACATAAATTTTGTGAAGATGTGCATATATCCAAATTGTGCAAGATATGATTAATTTTGGGTGTACTGGTATTTGCTTGTAATATATAATAAAATAATTTAAGAAAAATAATATATTTTGGATAATTATTCCAATAAATATGATTACAGTGGCAAAACAGTAACAACTTCGCTATTACTTGTGACTAATTTGCAACTTGATTATGTTTTACAGTCCCAAATTAGTAGCTAATGATACCCTAAGCTCCAAATATGATTTTTATTTTCAAGAATTGTATGTTAGAATATATGATTGTATATTAAATAAGTATTACTTAGAAAATCATTAATGTAAAATAATTTAATTGAGCTTTTAATCTAAATGACTATATAAACTTGAATTTTTTTTGGGACTGTATACTTGATACTTCATTGTAACTCCTTTTATATTTGAAGTCACAAGTTAGTTACAGATGCTTATAGTGTGTTGAGGGGATGAATACAAATATTGTTGGTCACAAGTTAGCTACAAATGCTTATAGTAGTAAATTAGTCACAAAATAAGATTACTCTTTTAATTTTTTTAAAAATCACATAATAGTGGCAAAATCATAAATGTTACTATATATATATATATGTTTGTGATGTTGAGTTCGTATTAAAATTATAGAAATCTACAAGAAAATATTAAATTTACAATTTTTGAGTGAAAACACCCTAAACACTAAACCTAACTATACTGCAAAATATGTAGCAAATAGTACAACTACTCTTCTACTACACTCGGACATGATAACTGATACTTTTCTATTGAAAAAACAAATTATAAATATCACCTAAACTATTTTTAGCAAAGTTGCTTTACTTTGTTATAAATGTCTGTTCATAGTCGTGAAATAGTTATAATCTCCATATAACTGTGGCGGCCTGTGTTTTCAAAACCATATTAGCCACTAAAATACTACTCTTTTGATTAAAGTCACACAAGTGTCCCAAAATATAGATACTAATTTGCAACTACGCAATTTAATTTATATTAGCAACTAATTTGTAACTACGTATTTGTAACTGTATACTTTGGTCCTAAATACGTTGTTCTTTTTGACACTATTTTGCAATTACACCATTTAGTTGCACTGAGTTGCAAATAGGTCATAAATAAGCAACTAAATTACCACCACAAGTTTTGGTTACAAAATTGCAACTAAATTACTACTCGTAAACCGTAGTCACTTAATGGTTGCAAATTCATTAGAAATTAGTCACACATTTTTGCAACTACAGAGCACAGTTGCAAATGCAGTCTCTAAATTAATGTTTCCTAGTAGTGAGTAATCATGATGCGCATATAACACAATTACTTTTATTGATTGAGGAAATATCCATAAATTGATATAATTTGAGACCGGTCCCAGCCTAATGCCAAACGAGTCAACTAAACACAAATCCAGAATACCGTTTACAAAAGGCATGAAAATCTACACCGGTGGTCCTAACGTCCAGCACCAAGCTATCCGATCATCCTTACCTAAAGCGACCTGCAAAAAGGACAACAGAGTTGGATGAGTAACCTAATATTACTCAGTGAATTATGATCCCCAACTAACAAATACAATCCCTCGCTATCCCACCCCAAATAATCTAAAGCGAGAGGTTCACCTAACATCACAATTCAATAATAATAAGCAATATCCAAAATACGCAGCGGTAAACGATAGCCAGATAACTAGCATTTTACTAATTACTAGCTCATCACCAAACTCAAACTCGATTAAAACCAGGGTTTAACAACACAAAACACAATATAATATATATAACAAACTCGGGCCCTAGTGACGTTATGTTCCTCCTTCACTATCGGTAATATCCTATCTTCCTACCATAAAGGCCAGAAGAAGGAACTTTCAACCGACCGCGGCCCACTGTCCTTCGGGTCACCGCGCGACAGCCCACAGTCCTTCGGGTCACTGCCACATTACACCGTCGTGTAATCACTCAGCCATAGGCCATGACCCCATCCAGCGAATAAGGGGTTTCCTTGAACCCACCGGGTACGAGGTCTGAAGGAACACTAACTCACCCCAATATGCCTAGTATTGTGGGTTACACAAATGCTATCAGCCAATATATGACTAATACTAAACCCGGTAATATAACACAAGGTTCCTAGTAATAGTCACCACAAAATCAACACATCCACCTCAAACATGCCTAGCATTGTGGGTTACACAAATGCTATATGGCCAATATATGACTTAATACTAAACCCGGTAAAATAACACAAGGTTCCTAGTATTAATCGCAAATTAACACAATCAATCATATTCCAGAATCTAGCACAAAACTAATTCCAGAATACCTAAGTATCCACAACTTAGCGATATCATCTAAGCATTCCGCATTCGCTAACTAACCAATCAACCTAACCATTAGCATGCTCCTACGGTTCTCAAGCAATAATAAGCATGCCATCAACTCAATCAAAATAACCTCAATTATTAACTAGTCAAACCGTTACTCAGTTAGACCCGGCCTCCTGCCATGATCCAACTTCCAAGTAACAGGACCCTACATGAAAACAACTCAGCAATCAATTGATTATAACTCACAGTGTTCTTTGCCGATAAGTAGCTGGTTGATTGCATAAGACTTGGCCAAAACCCAATGGACGACTTGACTGGACTGGACTGGACTGATCTCGTCTTGGACACAACCTTGGCTTCACCATGAAGAAACTGACAGGCCTCGACAGACTGATCTAGCTTATGGACAGTTCTTCGGGCTTCCCAGCGGAGCAGAACTTCGACTGATCTGAACCCGTAGAACTGAACTAACTCCAGACAGCATCTCCACTTGATCATTAAAGGAACTGAGTGGCCTGGACGAAATCATTTGGAGAGAGCTTCTGCGTCACAATCATATAGAATGACCGATTGGACGGAACTGGCCTTCTCGGTGAGAATCGACCACACTCTAAGTCAACCACTTTTCTTCTCTCTCTCTTTCTCTCTGGCCACGTTGAATTGATTCCCATATGAGCTGATCTTCATTTGATTGACCTTCAGTTGGACAGAACCTTCCCTAGGCGCTGACTCGAAATCAATAGTGAACTGATCTCGAAAACTCTCTAAAACTCTCGAAATAGCTCGGAATCACTTGCTTTCTTTTTCTACTTTTCTCTCACGGTTTTAACTTCGTTTGGACAGGTCTGGATGTGTTAAAACTGAAGGGAGGTCGTGACTATTTATAGAAGACAGCAACGAATCAGCTTCAGCTTGGTGTCAGTCCGTGTGTCGCTTCGCATGGCTTCGGACGCATGCGCGGCGACTCCTCGTGCTCCACATGTCTTGCTGCATGTCCAGGATACATGCACGACGACACCACTCCTCCCAGATGTCAGGCTCCATGACTGGAACTCATGCAAGGCGCCACAGCATCACACACATGGCTGGCCGCATACTTCGGTTGCATGCGCGGAGACACCTCGTGCTTGGTCGATCCACCTCGTGCTTGGTCGATCCACCTCGTGCTTCTACTTGTCAAGCTGCATGTGCAGCTTCCATGCACGGCGACACCTCGAGCTTCTGTAGACACTCAGCTTGCTGGACAGTTGAGATCACGTTCTGATCCCATGCAACGAGCCACCTCCAGCTTCTCAGTCTGTTCGTCTGATTTTGACTCTTCTAGTGAATTTTCGTCCCGCAATCAATCCCAAATATTTTTCTACACCCTTTCTGATGCTTTGAACATTTTTAATAAACTCCAATTGAGAGAAAATATTTCCCAATCCTTCGGCTTCATTGAAGACTTCAAAATACCAAAATTAGAGTTTTCATCTAATTTCAGGTTTTCCCGTCGTTCTTGCTTCCAAAACATCCATCTGATCAATCTATGACATTGTCAAAACATGGCCTGGTGGCATACTTGACTCATGGTTTAAACAAGAACAATCTGATCGCCCGCAACTCGACCACCACAAAGATATTCGACCATTCTTTTTTTTTTTAACGGGTTTCTACGCTCCCACTTAGCGCTTTGTTATAGTCATACAGCTTGACTTTGGAGGTGATTGGGCTAGTAGTGTTGGAAACTGGAACTTTCTGGAAAACAAGAGTCCATCTCTTCTTTGCGCTTGTTGAACCATGTACCAGTGAAGTCTCTCATTGCTTCATCCCCTCTGCGCCATTTTGCCTTCATTGTTGCAGTTGTGTTTTCCATTCTCTGCAATCTCTCTTCAAGACTCTCAATGTTGAACTGATGTCTTCTAAGTGTGGCGTAAGTGTCAGCTGAGGTCTCCTCTCCATGGTTATTTTTGTCAGACATGTCTAATTTCATCTTTGGTACAAGCCGGCCTCGGTTTGTAGCGTCGTCGGCCGATGTTTGATGACGAATGTAGATTGAGTTGTTGGTGCGACTGTCGATCGATGCTGATGCTTTTAGTCGACGGGCAATGTATCTTTGTATCTCCACCAATTCCCTTTGCATAGCTTCAATCTTGTAAGTCAAAGCAGTGATGCTAAGATCCATTGGGAAATATATGTCATCACTTCTCCCATCAAGCCTCTCTTCTGTAGTTTCCAAAGCTCTGTAGATCTCTTCTACCAATTGATCTATCTCTTCTCTAGTGTGAAAGTTATGTTGCGGCTGCTTCGGATGTGAGTGTGGTGGACTGATGTCGATCGATGTTGGTAAGCGTGGGTCGATCGATGTTGGTGAGCGACAATCGATCGATGCATGATGACGTATGTCGATCGATGTCTGGCAAGAAGCTTCGGTTGCTTGCTGAATTCTGGCTATGTCTTGCCTTATCTCCTCCAAGCAAGTAGTTAACCAACCGATGCTATCGTTCAGTGGATGGTAGACACCATCAAGCTTCATCTGGAAAGCTTCTTTGTTGTTTTCTTGTTCTCCACAGAATCCATAGAACATCTTATTGATCTCATCCTTAGTGTAGATCTCTGGTAACAGCTTGGTCTGTGTGAATAAGTTAGCATGCTCAGGAAGACATATGTAGTTTGGCTCATCTTTCGAAGCTCTTTCTAGAAGTCTTCTGATGTTCTCCTTGGATATACTGATTGTGTGTCCATCCATGCCTCTTGCACATCCCTGATCATCTCTGTAGATTCCATACTCGTCCTTTTCTTCCCAGGAGAACTTTCGGTTACCATAGAGATTAAAGGCTCAAACTCGTGATATCTATCAACCGATACGGGAACGGTAGCATCGATCGATGGTCGACTGGGATGGCGAGTTTATGTATGAAGCTGTTGTTTATGCCACCAGCTGTGTCATAGAACTCCTTTGTAACCTTCTTTTCTGGATTGTTGTGGTGATGCATGAACAAATTGTCTGCTCCATTGGCTGTCTGAAGTATATCTGCGATGTTTTCTCGAGATACATGTAGTGTGCGGCCGTTTATTGCTTTTGCGTGGCCATCTGGGTCCCTGAAAATACCAAATTCCTCCAGAGTTAGATACTGTTTATCTGATTTATCTTTTTCACTTACAGTGGTTTTTGGTATTGGGTGGTTGTCGGTCGACGTAGTATTGTTGATGTCGATCGATTGTGGACCACGAGTGTCTATCGATTGTTGATGACGAGTATCGATCGATTGGCTGAAACAAGTTCTTTCCCAAGCAGCTTCTGCTTGAATCTGATATGTAGCATTGCGTCTTTGCATGTTGAGCAGCTCCTCGTCTGCGAAACTGTTGTGTAGTTTATCTGCTTCTGGGCATAGATTGATGTTTCTACTGCAAAGCTTTCGTGGTGGTATTTGTATGCCTAACTGCCAATCGAGTAGTTTCCTTCTTGAGCACGGTTGACGTCAGTGTCGACCGATTTGTAGTAGGCAGTGTCGGTCGATGCTCGTTTCCTGTTTCTTCGATTAGGTTGAGTATAGATCGATGGTGAGCTTGTTTCGTCGATCGATGGTACATTCTTTTCCAAGAGGAATGATGTAGGAGTTTATTTTCTTCGTTAATGATTGCTCTGTAGTCAGTAGCTCTTGTGTTCAAAAAAAAAAAAAAAAAAAAAAAAAGTCAGTAGCTCTTTCCTCCTCATAGTCCTCATCATACTCCTCTGTAGGCAAGTTTTGTCTGGTGTAAGCGGCAATAGCGGGATTGTAGTAGTCGTTCTCCCAATCGTCTGGACGACTGTCGACCGATTCTCCATGTCGTCTGTCGATCGATATCTGATGGAAACTGTCGATCGATGTTGCGGTGTGAGTTTCAATCGATGCCGAGTAATGTGTCTCGTATTTCACTTCACAGTGGCAAGCTGCAATAATTCCTGGATCATTGATTCGTCTGGAGAGCGTCTGTGACTTCTTGATTGGAATAGAGTCATGCTGGGTGTCAGAATCTATGAGTGTTAGACACAACTGGTTGGTGTGTGTTGGAAAAAAAATATTCCATGAAGAGATTACTCCAGCTTTCGTCTTCCAGGTCCCTGCCCCCAATGTCCGGGTTCATGCCTCTGGGTCCTGGGTCCCTGTCCCCGAGTCTGGGACCTTCCTCCGTCTTCCAGGCCAAGTGATTTCTCCTGCCTTAAGATAAATGGAAATCTTCCATTTATCAGGTAACCAGCTTGGGCAAGAAGGATTATCCCTAAATCTAAGAGAAAGAGGAAGTATTCCGATACATACGACCTCCCTTAAGAAAATGGAAATATTCTATCATCTAAGGATATAATGAATATTTCCAAATCCTAAGAAGGGAGGCACGACCTCTTCTATAAATATAGGTTTCTAAACCTAAAGAGAGGGGGGCCAGGACGTCGATAACCAGAGCTCACCAATTCTACAGCCGCCAAGGCAAGATTCTACACATAGAAGACCTTCTTCTCGGACAAGCCTAGGAGAGGCTGATCCCGACGGTTACTATCGACCAGGGGAAGATATATGCTCCCTGCAGCATGTCTACAACTCTACTGACTGGTTGAGGCCACGATCTCCAGCTCATCAGCAAGGTCCATCCATGCTCACTGAAGCACATCGACGCTCCATGCTCACTGCAGCATATCAACAAGTTTACCATATGTTCGGGCTATGTGCCCCCTAGAACGGATGATTCCAACAACCTACAGAGCTACGTGCTCCCTAGGCCACGTGCCTCCATTAAGGCTACGCGCCTCCATCAGGCTATGTGCCTCCATCAGGCTACGCGCCCATCTAGGCTCCGTGCCTCCACATACATGAGCTACGAACGGTTTGATCCCTCACTGAAGGGTACGTAGGCAATCGCCATTGAAGGATGCAGCTATAAACCCAAACACCATCCATGGTTCCACCCCTGGACGCCCAGGGACCGCCCCTGGTGGTCGGAACCATCAACTACAGATCAGGAGGCATCCAAGGACCGACCCTGGAGTAGGGACCATCAATTGCAGACCCAGAAGACCCTGCGATCTTCACTACATACATGCGGTTCCTGCCTAACAGCCGACCTTTCTTACTGCTACTAAGGCACTGACGACATATACCAGCACATACACGTATGGCACTACCCTCAGAGCAGGATCTCCTGGCTTATCCACGACCGAAGCAGGAGAATGTATCACGACGACCAATATCCTTCTTCCTATCATTCCGTAGTGCTGAGCACGAATCACTTGTACACAAAAATTCCCTAACAGTTTGGCGCTAGAAGGAGGGGCAGTCATATACTACGTGATGATGGTGATAGGCAGAAGAGACATTACATCCATTCCTTCAGAATATTTCAACCCCAGCCATCTAGGGGCAAGAAACGACGTATTCTCACCAGATCTAAACCTCACACAGCTGGAAACACCTCTTCCAGGGAGGATAACACAACGCCAAACAGAAGTAACCAGATCCAACACTGGGATTACCAACTGGTTCCTACTGGTTCCTGCTGGTTCTGGGTCCTATCCTCAGATCAGACTTTCTGCAGTCCCTGGTTCCTGCTGGTTCGGTTCCTATCCTCAGATCAGACTTTCTGCAGTCCTTGGTTCTGGGTCCTATCCTCAGATCAGATCCCCGCAGTCTTCGGATCTGTCGGCTCCAAGTCTCAACCTCAAAGCCAGCCTCTACATTCTTTGGCCACTGTTGGTCTCGGGTCTCAACTGCAAAGCATGCCTCTACAACTGTTGGATTCAATATTCCCAACCAGGGGCAGTCACCACCAACATCAGGATTAGTGGATAGCAAGCTCTAGAATCCACCAAAGTGTCCAGGCTCATAACTCCGCCTCATAGGAGAAAGACAAGACGTCTTCATGTAGGGCACAACATCTTTCGGCCGGCCTCACAGCTTTGATAAGTTACATAAGCAGGGGAGTCAAAAGAAGAGTTCCTACGAACACTGCAGGCGTACCAGGCAACCACTAAGAGGTAACCGGAGAACCACCTGTCTCTTTAGGCTTTAGAATCTAAGTGGTAATGGAATCCTAGATAAGCCTAATAGCTGGGTGGATAGAACGCCTTTTAGTGCTCGTCAACTTCCATTGGAGTTGTTCCGCGAAAGGATCCCTGTAATAACCCTCACGAGCAGATATAATTTTGGTCGAGAAAATTCTTTAATATCAGTTTGAAAATTGATCGATCAGAATTTAAATAAAAATCGACCCGATAAATTAACGCCTCGACGGGACAGTCTTGTGGTCGAAAGACCTTCCCTTGATAGTTTGGTCGAGTCTTATATATATTTGGGTCGAATTTCTATTAAGCTGAACGAGATTTATAGAGAGCCAAAGGACAAGGAATATTTGGTCGAAATATTATTCAGAATTATCAACCAGCTTCCTTAATAATCTTGACCCGTCTAATCCCATAACCTCCTAAGCCAGCATGCTTGTTTACTTATCAAGTCGCATGTCATGCACCTTCCCGCTTGCTTGATTATGTAGTAATGGGCACATGCAAGTCACAAGCTGCTTGTTGTGCTTGCTAATTAATTCAGTCACATGATTGTCACCAGCTGCTTGCAGCTTTCTTAATGTGAAGGAAAGGAGAGCTGCTTGGCTGCTTAGAGTGATGAAGCTGGTCACCACCTGTCCTTGCACAACTTAGCTTTGTCCTGAGTGAAACCCTCAGGTGAAGTAAGGTTCGAACCTATTTTAACCCTTTCCCCACCTGCTTGGTCGTCCATAACAAGAAGAAAGCAGAGTAAATATTCAGAGAAAATCAGTAAGAAAGATTGAAAAAAACAATCTGTGAAAAATCAGAGAAATTTCAGAAAACTCCTAGGATGATTTTTCTTCATCACCTTAGTTCAGTCTGATGATGTGTGGAAGATAAAAAGTCCAGCTGTGAGCTAAGCTTGAAGAAGAGAATCATATGAGTTCATCTGGCCACCAGTTGTTGTTGTCAGTGATCGAGTAAAGTTGAAGGATAAGACTGGTTCATCAAGTAGAACCGTTTTCTGTCTAGTTGGTTGTGGAGTTTTGCTAGATCGGTCCAGTCACTCCTTGTAGCCGCTCAGTCACTTGGTTTGAATTCAGATATCAAGGAGAGTGGTCGGATCAGTCAGATAATTGTGATCATTCTGAATCTCAAGTGTATCGGAAGTGGAGTGTGATTAGCTTGAGCTCGTGTCTAGTCTACCTTAGCCAATCTCAAGGATTAGAAGATGAGTCTAGATAGATGGTTGATCAATACTGATTGTAGATGATTGATATGCTTTATCTCTTGATCAATATTGAATTAGTGAGGTGTTTAGTTAGTGTAAACAGTTAATAAATATGTATGAATGATCATAGAGGTTTATTCTAAACCTAAGTACTTGTTCTCAAGTACTAATACATATGTATAGTATTAAATATATAAGTACAAATCATGTGAAGTCTTATTGTATACTCACTCTCCCGAAAGTTCCCGCATTACCGTGAATTGTTCCTGCGATACGGAACAAGATCACGAAGACACGATGATGGGGTCGCACCCTGGAGGCCGTGTAACTGCATGCAGCATTAGATGTTCGATCTTGGAATATCTAATGGAGATGATGGTTATATTTATTTCTCCGCTAGGCTCGGTTAGCCTTGGTGGTTTTCCGGGTTTAGTCTATATATATATATTATAAGTATGAGTGTATGGCGGGTGTCGTGGAGATGATGTTTAAGATAAGATTCACATCGATGGAATGATAGCCTTATATATGCATTCTTATTAGTTATGGAATATATTTCCACTGCATACAAATGGAGTTAATTGCTCAAGATATTACTAATATACGTTGGGGTGCGGGACTAGGCTCACTGAGTAAACTAGTTACTCATGACTCATTTGTGATGCAGGCAACCAGTAGACGAGAGACCTTACTCTAGGATGGGAAGGAACACCATTAGCCAGCGGTAGTTTTATTATCCTTGGAAAGTCATTTTGATATATCTTATGTATAAGATTTGTAGACCAAAAACCTCGAGGTTAATTGATAACAAATTTTGAAAGATGCTTTTTAAATGATATATAAAGAATGTTTTTAAAGTACAGGTTCCATATGATATTAGTCCTTGTCCAGACGAACTAACTATCGGGTATTGCTTTTTTGGGTTGAAAAGCCTATAGTGATATCTGATAGGAGCGTTGGTGTTCTTTGGTTGTTAGTCTAAGGTGATCGGAAGTATTCTGAAAACCTCGGATCGACCATCGAGGAACATCGACCGTGTCATTTCTGGTTATCTACGATCGGGGGTGTCACAAGGGTGGTATCAGAGCATGGTTATACGATGCTAGAATGGGACTTGTTTCAAATATTTTTCGAGTCAAAATGTGTCGCAAGGATAACTAAGATATGCTGGCTGGTTCCTTCATTTTAGAATAGATAGTCATGGGTAGTTACCTAACAGTGATCTTTCATAGAAGAAGCACCGAGACAAGCTTGAACGGATTGACCTTACTTACCGATGTTACTATCATCAGGCTCGAGTTTGCTACCCTCATGGTGGGGTTCACTACCGTTCTGCTAGAAGTCAGTAACCTCATGCCTTCCTGCCATTCTTCTGAGTTTTAGTGGGGGATGCTAATACTTCAGAGATATTTATGGGATAGAATTGATACATCGAATACATCTCCGGACTCGTGTGTTATCGATGTCAAGTGTAACCAGCTCATGCTAAGACGTACAAGCACCAGAGCCATACAAGCATGATTTCTTAAGCATTTGTTTCAAACTTAGCGTTGGAGGAAGAGATGGTTTGACTGTACTACAAGATGATGGAAGCACCAGAAGCATTCTGTTTGCAACGGAATATCATGAAGCTTATGATGCAAAGAAGAAGAAGTTGGGACCATAAGATACTGAAGAAAGACTAAACTGTTTGAGGGATACTTTGGCTTGAGGCAGATCTGGGATGAAACACCCAAAGCAAAACCTTGACGTGGCCAATGTTCAGAGAATTACATGAAGGATTTGGTAGCAAGCTATTTGGAGATGAACGCGATGAGTTGTTGGTCGAGAGACAAGAATTACTTAAGAGAGGTGAGATCGAGTTGGACAGATCTCAAGAGTTCAAGAAGTAGAATTTTTTACACAAGATATGGGACCGATTGAAGATTTAGTTTATGGAGTTGGATGTTTCCGCCAGGAGGTTCAGGTCAAGTTAATCATATACAACAATTTCAGCATCGAGATATGTGGTCGAGTGAACTTCATTCATCGATTATGGTTTGGAGAATAAACCAAAGATCAGATGGAAAATTTTGGGAACTTAGCCAAGAATTCTGTAGTAGATAAAAGACCATGGAGTCTTAGAGCTTCGAGAAGATGTTAGAGTATGACGCGAATACTAAAGAAGTTATTGCTGAAGAAGTTCACCAAATTCTGCAGACCGTTGAATTCCTAACCAGTGAAGATCGAAGATTATTTTCAATCAGTGGATTAAGTCGCTGGGATGATTTTGGGTGTACGTTTCATCAGATCAAGATCGAGGAGGCTGAGTTGTTATGGTGGTGACATGCCAGGACAGCATAGTCGGGATCGTCCAAGTGCGAGAAATTCTTGATTATTTGCATCAATGCGCTTCAGTGATTCCCTTGTGAAGAGTAAGGATGATTATTTTACCCTTGCCCATAAAGTTACCCGGTTCCTTTACCTATACCTAGGGTACAAGTCTACAGTTCTTATTTGGAAGTACGGACTGCCAGTTAAAGTTATGGTATGCCTTCCCCATTCTTTAGTACTTCCGTTAAAGCGGTATGTTTCAATCTAGAATGAGATTGGCTATCTAGTTACCGAGCTCAATTAGGATATGAAGGAAATAAGTCTTTTGAAGAGGACCAGTTATTGTTGGCCTACAATGGTATTCTACCAAGTGTTTGAGTATCACTCAAATCAGTCTGGCGTGTTGAAGAACTTTTGGGAAAAGGTGAAGAAATGTACTTTAGTAACTTGATCGTTTAAAAAGTAGAAGATGAAAAGGAGCAGAGTAGAAGACAGTCTGATAATCAGGGAAGATGAAGATGTGTTTAAGGCATTGAAAGGATGGTCGACATCTAAAAGTAACATGTTCAGTATTCTTGTTGAACCTGGATTCACTGCAATAGCCTAGGGATTTCACCAAGTGGTTCTTGTCGAGTTCTAGTAGTAGTTAGAAGATTATGAAGAGGGTTTCAGATAGATCAGAAGTGTAAAGAATATTGTAAGTGAAATCATTCTTGGAATGGGTGAGTGTGTTTATTTGAGAGTAGCACCCCTAGTCCGAATCATGTTGGCGTCATTGATTGTGCATGTTCTTGTTTGATTGTTGCACATTTAATCAAGTTAACATTGACCAGACTGGAGATGTTACATTCACGTATGGCACATCACCTCACGTTCCAAATTTCATGTTGTTGTTAAGGGTGAAAGCCAGATAGAAAAGGTTGAGAAGTGATAGTCTACAGATACAAGATTGTTAGAAAAAGTATGCAGACCGCAGTTGACAAGAATTGTGCAGAGTAAAGAATTTGGTTATCTTGAAAGTTGTTGCTCAGAAAAGAAAGGATCGGTTGGGGGAATCAAGGGATCGACCATGAGTTGTTTTGATATGGGCAGATTAAGATAAGGTCAGAGCTAATATCCAGAACTCCTTTCAAAGAATGTTCAGTAAAGAGTGTACATATACGTTTTCAGAATTCGGGGACGAATTCTTTTGAGGGGGGAAGAATGTAATAACCCTCACGAGCAGATATAATTTTGGTTGAGAAAATTCTTTAATATCAGTTTGAAGATTGATCGATCAGAATTTAAATAAAAATCGACCCGATAAATTAATGCCTCGACGGGACTGTCTTGTGGTCGAAAGACCTTCCCTTGATAGTTTGGTCGAGTCTTATATATATTTTGGTCGAATTTTTATTAAGCTGAACGAGATTTTCCAAGAGCCAAAGGACAAGGAATATTTGGTCGAAATATTATTCAGAATTATCAACCAGCTTCCTTAATAATCTTGACCCGTCTAATCCCATAACCTCCTAACCCAGCATGCTTGTTTACTTATCAAGTCGCATGTCATGCACCTTCCCGCTTGCTTGATTATGTAGTAATGGGCACATACAAGTGACAAGCTGCTTGTTGTGCTTGCTAATTAATTCAGTCACATGATTGTCACCAGCTGCTTGCAGCTTTCTTAATGTGAAGGAAAGGAGAGCTGCTTGGCTGCTTAGAGTGATGAAGCTGGTCACCACCTGTCCTTGCACAACTTAGCTTTGTCCTGAGTGAAACCCTCAGGTGAAGTAAGGTCAGAACCTATTTTAACCCTTTCCCCACCTGCTTGGTCGTCCATAACATGAAGAAAGCAGAGTAAATATTCAGAGAAAATCAGTGAGAAAGATTGAAAGAAAAATCAGAGAAATTTAAGAAAACTCCTTGGATGATTTTTCTTCATCACCTTAGTTCAGTCTGATGATGTGAAGAAGATAAAAAGTCCAGCTGTGAGCTAAGCTTGAAGAAGAGAATCATCTGAGTTCATCTGGCCACCAGTTGTTGTTGTCAGTGGTCGAGTAAAGTTGAAGGATAAGACTGGTTCATCAAGTAGAACTGTTTTCTGTCTAGTTGGTTGTGGAGTTTTGCTAGATCGGTCCAGTCACTCCTTGTAGCCGCTCAGTCACTTGGTTTGAATTCAGATATCAAGGAGAGTGGTCGGATCAGTCAGATACTTGTGATCGTTCTGAATCTCAAGTGTATCGGAAGTGGAGTGTGATCAGCTTGAGCTCGTGTCTAGTCTACCTTAGCCAATCTCAAGGACTAGAAGATGAGTCTAGATAGATGGTTGATCAATACTGATTGTAGATGATCGATTGTCACTTCATTGTATCGATCGATACTGAGCAGGTTATCGTTCTTACTTGTTAAATTTTGAACTTATGCTTTATGATTTTCACCTTACCACCGACTGTGTTACACTGGGGACAGTGTAATTTAAGTCTGGGGGGATTACTAACTTTATCTACCTTTATGAGTCTTATTTAAAATATTTTCAAAAACTGTTTTTATTGAGTCAAGAAGGGGATAATTAACTTATTAGATTCATGCTTGTTATCTAACCACTCTTTAGCACCATTCTAGACTTACTGATTGCAGATAGTACTAAAGATACTAAAGTGGATCAACCTGTCAACTATGTTCACACTTGCTGAGATTGTTTGAAGGAACCGAAGCTGACCTCCAACCTAATTTGACTTAACTGCTAGTCTTGGGGTTTGGTATACACTGGATCGGATTCCTCCTTCAGGTCTGAAAGGTAAAAGTCTGAGTGATTTTGGTTTCCTTATCTCCTCCCTTTGGCATCCTAATAAAATAAAATAAAAGATTGAGATGATTTCTTGCGGTTTAGAGGGGTAGGTACATTACCGATGACCTCATTATTCTACTCTAATAGAATGATCACACATTGTTAGAAGCGAGTGGTAGGAACATTACCGATGACCCCACTATTCGCCTACACTTTGTCAAGAAAAGAAAAAGAAAAAAGAAAATAAAATAAAAGAAAATAAAAAAAAATCGAAAAGAAGGTGAATAAGATGGACTGCATCAGCATCTTTGTTCATTGGAATTGAGATAAAAAGGATTCAGAGAAGGGAAATATATAGTAAAAGAAACCAGAACAAGACTATCTGTTTACTCAGATACCTGTTGGGGTAAGAGTCCATGTGTCTTGTGATCGATACTCCCAAGGTAAAGCATACACATTTATTTATGTTAAGAAATGAGGTTGGTAGAGGGGAATGTCAGACATGATTTGCTAAGATGTTGGTTAGGTGAATTTGGTTGCTAAGCTAGGATATTGTATAATGTGCTTCTGTGATTAGGACTTCTTAGATGTGGATTGCAATATTGTAGAGGTGATGATTCTAAGTTTTAAATCATGTGAGTCCCTGCTGTTTTCAAAACCTCTTTCAGAGAGACTGCCCGTTTGTTTTGCTTGAGGACAAGCAAAAGGGTAAGTCTGGGGGAGTTGATAGACCATATATTTTACCCATTTTTAATCATGGTCTATAAGTGTTTTAAAGTGTTTTAGGATACAATTATTATGTTTTGGAGTCTATTTAGAGTATTTACAGGTTCAAGGACGTTTAGGAGAAATATGGTGATTTTGGAGTTTTTTGGAGCCTTTGGAGGTGCAGAGTTGCACAGATGCGTCATATGTTTAGCTATGGATGGAGACTTTCCGACCGTTAGATTGAGCCCATATTTTGACACAAAATAGAGATTTGAGTTAGCTTTCCAATGCCACCAGTCTCAGGTCAATCAGCATCTTGTAGCTGACGTTATGCCCATTTTACTGAAGAGTGGTCAGTCTGCCTCGCGAGAGGAAGCTGCCGAGAAGAGGAAGCCGCGTCGATCGATGCAGCACTCTGCACATCGATCGATGAAGATCCCAGATCGTGGGCCTTGTATATTTTATGACTGCGTGAAGCCCTAGAAGCCATAAATTACCAGAATGCCCTTGGACGTCCAGAAACCCTATTTATGTTATTTCTAAGCCATTGTTGACGGCTACGCTTTCTACACGCTTTCTGTTTCATTGTTTCTCTTAGGAGAGAAAGGAGGAACTCTTATCAGAGTCCTCCTGGAACTCCATTGATTTTCTTATCTATTTCATTTTCAGTTTTATATCTATTCATCTATGATTTCTGTTTTCATGTCTGAATAGATCCACCTGTTAGGTTTAGGGTTCAGATAGGTTTGAGGGATTAGCCCCAAACTATAGATCTGCCTTGTTGTGATATTCATGATAGATTTGTATTCATTGCTTGTTTTAGAGTAATTAACTAGAACTTGATCATAGGATTGCATACTCAAGCACCCTTGTTATCCCATCCTGACATCTATCTATCATATTAGGATTGCTAGAGAGGGCAAACCGCCAATTTAGTATTTTAATAGGGCATTTCATACTCGCGCATAGGCCTGGCTAGAACCCGTCGATCGATGTCCTCAACTGACTATCGGTCGACGTAGGCAAAGGTGTATCGGTCGACGTCTTAATAGACCATCGATCGACACTCTCTCATTGTCGGCATACTAACTGTTGGGACACGAGATCTAGCTTGTTAACCAGTGAAACATGCGACAGCTGATCACTGAGTTAAGCGGTTGAGCTCTAACATATCATGCATGCAACAATTAGGCATCTATAGATATTATAATCTTCAACACCTGAATAGAAACCCTAGATCTAGCAACCATCCTTCCATCAAACAACCCTTGCCAAGCTGAACAATTATCCTGTTCATCTTGTTTACTGCTTTCTAGCTTACTATATTTATTTTACTGCTTTAAAACCTATTAGCCTAGCTTAATCATATAACTATTAGATCTAATCGGTTCCCTAGCTCCTTGTGGATTCGATCCCTAAGTACTATAACTCGACCTCTTTTGATGAGAGTAACACTCTTTAGGGTAATTTGAGTGATATCACTTTCCTGAGTCTCGGGTGGTGGATTCTGGTAGTAGGAGTTCTAGTAGCTTTTGCTGTTGTTGAAGGGTTTTTGAAATTGTGAACTTTGGTTACTTCTTTGACCATTTCCAAAGAAGTTTCTGTTTCCGCCCTGGTTTCCAAATTTATGGAATCCGGTACCTCCGATGTAGTTCACATTTTCTTCTCCTTCCGTATCTGCAACTTCTCCTTCAGCTGAACACACTTGCTTCCTAAGAAGCTCGTGCACCACATCTAACTTAGCTCTTACTTCGTCCATCTGTTCCTTCTTGATAGAGGCTACAGACTTCTTCCGTTTAGAGTCAGTGTTTTTGGTGCTGATGCTGTTACAAAGGTTTTCGATAAGTCTCACAGCTTCCAACGGATTCCGAGTAGTGAAGTTTCTTTCACTCGCCTTATCAAGAGCCATTTGATACTGTAAGGCGAGACCTCGGAAGAAAGTGCTTAACAACTACACTTAGTTAAATCCGTGGTGTGGACAGTCTCGCTGGAAGAACCTAAATCTATTCCACGCATCTTTGAAGGACTCTCCAGCCTCCTGCGAGAATGTGGAAATTTTGTTCCGAAGTTCTTCAGCGCGCGCCTCATCAAAAAAGTTTTGTAAGAAAGCATTCTTGATGTCGGCCCAAGATGTTAAAAATAATGTGGGTGGCTGCCTAAGCCAGTGCATCGCTTCTCCATTCAGCGTGTATCTGAAGAGCTTGCACAGCAGGTAATCTTCGGGGACTCCTTCCATCCGAATAGCAGCGATTATATCCTCGAACCGTTCCAGATGGTCCATAGGATGCTCGTGCGGTAACCCAGAGTAGGGTATCTGCGACACGAGAGTGTAATATTGAGGCTTCAGCTCGAAATTTTTCTTCTGGATCTCCGGAAGTCGAATAGCTGATCTGTTGGAATAGTACTCATCTGGGCGATTGTAGTCGGCCAGTGGTTTCGATCGAGCGTCCTAATCTACAGGTTGAGCAGCTCTTGTAGCATTAGCATTAGGGATTACAATCCCCTGAGCGTCTATTTTCTGACCTGTTGCATTACGCAGATGACCGTCCTGGTCATACAGGTTTCCGTTCTTGTCCTGTGTTAGAATAATAATGTTTACCATTTTTGACGACACGGTATCGATCGACGTACGCGGTGTAGTGTCGATCGTTGTCGAACGATTGGGATTGATCGACGATGAAGGTCTGGTGTCGGTCGACGGTTGATTGTGCGTATTGATCGACGACAATGTTGTTGCGTCGAGCGATGTGGAACGTTGACCTCTACGGATGGTGCGTTCCAAGTGAGCAGGATTGTCTGAGAACAGCAAGTCTTTCTCCTTGTTGCTTCTGGTACCGCTGGGCATGCACCTGAAAAGACAAGAAAAAGATTATTAGAAAGGGGGTAGAGAAAAGAATAAGAATCAATAAAACTAAATCTAATGGCGATCAAATCTGATACCACTCAAATTACCCTAAGGAGTGTTACTCTCATCAAAAGAGGTTCAGATGTAGTACTTAGGGATCGAATCCACAAGGAGCTAGGGAACAATTAAATCTAGTGTTTATTAATTCTAAGAGTTGTAAATGTTTAAATGAAATAGCAATAGTAACAAGCGAAGTAACTAGTAAACGTAACTTGGTTGGAAATGATATTAGATGCAGGGCCACTATTCAGGTGTTGGAGATTATAATACCTATAGATGCCTATTTGTTGCATGCATGATATATTAGAGCTCAATCGCTTAACTCAGTGATCAGCTGTCGCATGTTTCACTGGTTAACAGGCTAGATCTCGTTTCTCAACGGTTAGTATGTCGACAACGAGAGAGTATCGATCGATGGTCCTATTGGGACGTCGACCGATACACCTTTGCCAACGTCGATCGATAGTCAGTTGAGGACATCGATCGACGGGTTCTAGCCAGGCCTATGCGCGAGTATGATATGCCCTACTAAGATACTAAATTGGCGGTTAGCCCTCTCTAGCAGTCCTAATATGAACTCTCTAGCAGTCCTAATATGATAGATAGATGTCCGGATGGGATGACAAGGGTGCTTGAATATGCAATCCTATGATCAAGTTCTAGTTAGCAAGGCTAAAACAAGCAATGAATACAAATCTACCATGAATATCACAACAAGGCAGATCTATAGTTTGGGGCTAATCCCACAAACCTATCTTAACCCTGGATCTAATAATTGAACTACTCAGACATAGCAAAGCAATTCATAACAATGAAGAAATAGAAACTCATAGTATAGATGAAAAGAAATGATAACAAGGAGTTCCAATACAAAGTGATCTTCTCTCCAAAACTTGTAACAAAAAAGTCTCTACCCAAAAAGCTCTCATGCCGTCAAAACACTTAGGCAGTATATAATCAACTAGGTTAAAAACTCGTCAGGGCATTTTCGTAATTTGGCTTGGCCTTGGGTTTTAAGTCTGCTGAATCCAAAATGTCGCGTGTCTGATGTCTCGACATCGATCGATGGTACTTGTGTACATCGATCGATATTAATCTTCATTTGTCGAGGCATCTCCTGGTATCGATCGTCAGCACTGATGCGCATCGATCGATTGTTCTTACTCTCGTCGACCTCTACGTGGTCAGCTCGGGTGAAATGTCCTTTAAGCTCTAAAATGCTCCAAAGTCATAGCTTTACTCCGAAATGTACCTGAACCTTAAAACATACCTAGAAGAGTAGAAAACATAGATATATATATAGTAAAACACCTATATACCATGGATAAAAACGGGTCAAATCCAAGGTATATCAATATGTTATCTTCCGACTTCACCCATGAAATCGAAAGATAAGGGGCAAACTATTGGGAGTAAATAATTTTTGAAAATACTACTCTTGTTTCCGGGTAGGACCCTGGTCTCCATACACCCGCATGAAGAAGTTCCGACTCCGTCTCCGACTACGAAGCTCCGGCTCCGACATCTGCTTCTATCCTTAACACCAGGTAAAAATGAAAGGTAAAAACTTTCCAAACTCTTACGCAAACGCAATGTACTGTATTCAAACTCAGAGTTTGTACAGGGAGCGACAATAACAATGGGTATGAGACTTAAGGTAGGATTAGGTCTGATCAACCTGAGTATGCTTGTCAAAACTACCTATAACCCCGGTATAGGCCTGGAGCCATATCAGGGCCACATAAGCAAGAGTACTGTGATACCTCCGGGTTAATTCAGGGAGTTTGCATATTGCATAAGTACTGCCACGTGCAGCGAGCAATACATAAATTCCTGCTTCTCCATACGTGGAAAGCAGAAAAAGCCTGGCACTTGGGTTTCCAAATCCATAACCAGCACCCTTAAGTCTGATAGTGGCTTTCTGCAGAAAGCAGCATGCAGCACGGGAACTCGATAGTGACCAGCTTCCGAGCGGTAGAATGAGAAATTCCAACAGGTACCGGTAGTGGCCTCACCTAGGATGGCAGAATACGGTCCCTTAAAATACAAATCAAATACCCCTGGGTTATTAAGAACTTTCGGGTCCCCATGCAGTCTCCGGGTCCTGAACAAATTTCTTCAGGACCTGGAAAAGGTAAACCTCCAGGTTCTTTACAACCCCCGGGCCCAACAACAACCTCAGGGTCTGAAGGAACCTCCGGGTTCCCAACCGACCTCCGGGTCCCTAAACAACCTCAGGGTCCTAAATACGACCTCAGGGTCTAGAGGAACCTCCAGGTTCCCAACCGACCTGAAGAAGCTGGCTGTAGCTCTGATGGTGGCAGCCCGCAAACTCCGACCTTATTTTCAAGCTCATCCGGTGTTTGTGGTCACCTCATTTCCCATAAAATTGGTTTTGCCCAAGCTAGAGGTCTCCGGTCGACTGGCAAATGATAGACTATTGATTTGACCCATTTTCATCCATAGTTTATAGGTGTTGTTACTAATATATATATTATTATAGAGTCTATTTATTATATTTATAAGATCAGGAATGTTTTGGAGATAAGTGATGATTTTGGAGCAAGCACCCGAAATGACCATCGAGATCGACAATCGGTTGATATTGGAGGGATAGAATCGATCGATACACAAGTCATGGTGTCGATCGATAGCAAAACGTGCAGAAAGCCCGTTTGGTCACAGCCGACTTAAAGCCCAAGATTTCACTATTTTACAAGATTTCCCATGACGTGTTTTACCCTAATTATATAAGCTTTGCCGTCATGTTAGAGACAGAGAGTGCTTTCTTTGTGTTTCATTGTTTTATTGATAGATAGGAGAGAAGATCCAAAGATATAATTTGTGATTGGAACTCCATTGATATTTATCTTATTTATTCTATGAAGTTTTTATACTTAACTATTGTTATGAATTGCTTAGCCATGTATGAGTAGTTCTCTTGTTAGATTTTAGGGTTTAATTAGGTTAGGAGGGATTAGCCCCAACTATAGAATGCTGAGTTGTGATAATCATCTTTAGAATTTTTCATTAATGCATGTGTCTAGATAAGCTACCTAGAACTTGCCCTAGGATTGATTGATAAAAGCCATAGATAATTCTCATCCTGAAAACATTCTAATTGAACTTTGTTTCTTGCTATGAGCAAGGCGAGAGCTGATCTAGTGAGCTTAGTAAGTACTCATTCAACCTGCGCATAAAGCTTGACTAGAACGCGTCGATCGATATCATACTTGAATAATCGATCGACGTTGCAAAAGGTGTATCGATTGATACGCCCATTGGAATATCGATCGACACTTTTTATATATCATAGATATAGTTAATAGTCAACAGGTCAATGCTCGCAAAGGCCGAAAGATTTGTTGATCAATTAGTTGAGTTTTTCATTATCATGCATGCAACTCATTAAGTATTATAACATATTTTTAGTTTAAACTGCTATACCAGTTTAAACTCTCTTGGTTAACCTGCAATACTTATTGACGCTACATAGTTTCATGCTCAACTTATTGACGATCGCTCACACTGTTTTTAGTTTCATTGCATGCATGATAACACTGAATGCAATGCTGATATCCAGGGGGCGGTTCATATAGCCCCCTGGCAAATGCCTAAAGTGCAGTCGATGCAGTGGAAGCGCAATCGCCGCGCATTGGTATCTATGCTTGTTCCCTAATTGAATCACATAGTTTTACTCATTTTTACTAACCTATGAAATCAACATTAATATTTCACTTTTATAGGCTTAGTCAACCGTTGGAACTCTTGATTACATGGCTCCAGAAGTACTACTAAAGAAAGGATATGGAATGGAATGTGACTGGTGGTCTCTCGGAGCAATTCTCTATGAAATGTTAGTTGGGTATCCCACATTCTGTTCTGATGACCCCTGTATATCATGCCACAAGGTAGGTGTATATATACCAGGTTAGTCATGCATTTTTATTGTCTTTAGTAAACATATTTATGCTTACTTATAAAGATCTGTACTTACTTCCTCAGGTAATTAATTGGAGGGTTTGCTTGAAATTCCCTGAGGAACCGAAAATATCAGATGAAGCGAGGGACTTGATTTGTCGCTTGCTATGTGATGTTGACTCAAGGTTGGGAACCAGAGGTGCTGAGGAGATAAAGGTGAGACTTCTGACAAACGATATATAAATTATGCATTTTGTTTTCCTTGCTTTTCAGCCTTGGGATCATTGAAATTCGATTTTGTTCTTGTTTAAGACTCATCCGTGGTTCAATGGCACCCAATGGGACAAACTGTATGAAATGGAGGCAGCTTACAGACCAACTGTTGATGGAGAACTAGACACACAAAATTTTGAGAAGTTCCCTGAAGTAAGTTAGATTGAATCTTAAATGCTTGTTATGACATTTGCTGGCATGGATTAGTTGGTGAACCATAAACTTGTTTAAAGCTCCAAAAACAAACGTAAAGATACGTCTGGTGTCCTCATTAAGTTTTTTTTTTATATATATAAATCTTGTAGGTTGAAGGATCGGTATCTGAAACACCACAAGTTGGTCCTTGGAGAAAGGTGACGAACTCCACTTAATTCATGTTGTATAATCTATGTTACAAATTGATGATGGTTAAATAGTAACACCATAGCGTAGAAGAAGAAAAAACTGTCAATGAGTTTACATAGTAGCTTTTTGGTGCTAACTTGTTGATTGGTTGAGCAGAAGTTGACGTCCAAGGACGATATCTTCATTGGATTTACATTTAAGAAGTCGGACATCACAAGATCAATGGAAAATACAGGTGACTCTTCTTTATTCCTATATTGAGCATGTGATTCCTTATAACTTGGTCTTAAGCTGAGAGTTTCCTATTGAGAGAAGGTCGAATAGTTGATATACATCTAAGTTTAAGCCATGACATTGAAATGTAGGTACGGACATGAAACCAAATGGATCAGGAGATGCCCCATCGTTGATATCATTGTTAGGTATGTAACGGAATTGTCAAACCACCATAGTCTCCATATGTATCTATCTTCAGGTCGGATTAATATGGAAGAAACTGAAGGTGGTGTGTTAAACCAAAAGACATAGACAAATACAAAAAACAAGAAATGTTGATTCTTTTAATCTCTGTTTGCAAGTTTTTTTCTTTTAATCATTTTGGCAGAGGCAAATGGAGGTGACGGTAGTTTTCGAACCATATGGTTCATTAAACTACTATTTGCTTTTATTTTCATTTCCTTTTTTCTTGTAACATATTTGTTTTCTTATTCTATATGAGAAACTGTAAAGGATGGAAGACCCATTTTCTGGGGGACTGATAGAAGTTATCCAATTGAAAGCATAGAAATGAAGCTTTGCTTTTCTGCCAGTACTTGTCCAAATTTACTCGGTTTTAATCGTTTTCGTTTTATGGGTTCTTTAACTTGATGCAAGATCCGGTTTAGAGAAAACAGGGACATGGTGTCGTAAGCTGGATGTTTGATTTTAGTTTCAAAAGTGGACTAAAAATTGAATAATCAGTAGTACTATTAATTAATATAATAACCATGCTAGTAGTAATCAAATACTAGAATTAGTTGACTACAAAAAAGAAAAATAATTAGTAGTGAATATGACATGAAACTCAATCGGCCTTATTAATGTTTATATAGTTAACATTCAATTTTTTTTGTAAAAGTTGACCAAAAGAAAAAACCAAATTTTAAAAGAACATTTTACCTTGAATAGTAAACACAAAACACACATTTTTCATGTGGGTCTGTCCAACGTACTTTTATGTACTACACATTATTATATTTTTATTTTATTTTCTTTTGATCTAAAATTACATACATAAAAGTGAAGTGATTAAAAACATCTTTCCAGTACCGCCCAATAAAACATGTGGTCAGCCTTAAACATTCAATACTTATGGCTCCGAATGATAACAATTGATTGAGCAGTGCGGGATGAGCATATTATATATTGAGTTTGGTTAAAGTGTAGTTTTATTAACTGCAGAATATTAGCGGTTACAAAAAGTAAAACCTGGTACATAGTAAAATATGAACGGTAACAAAAACGAAATAATAGTAGAATGGTAAAAATATTATTAGTGGTGCGGAATACAAATCAATTTAAATATATTTTAATATAATAAAATAAAATTCTTCTTATGACATAACATAGACAAAGCTAATATCAAGAATTGTAACATATGATGTTTATAAGTGGTGCATTTGTATTCCGCACCACTTATAAACATCATATGCTACAATTCTTGATATCAGCTCGTCATCTGTTGAATTATTCATGTGTTGAATTATCAGCTCGTCATTCATTATCTCTTCTCTTCTTTTTTGCGCAGAATGTTGTGGGTGCGAATATACATCTTGTAATGCAAAATATCGTACCATTACATCTCAAAATTTTGGTGTCTATAGGTTGAACAATTTTGTTATTTTACATCCTTATAAAAAATATATTTATAATTATGTTAATTTTGTAATATGTGTCATAGTAGTTAATAATAATTATAATCTTTATTAGTTATTATCGCCTCATAGTTAGCCCACCACTTAAAGGATGCGTAAATCATTGATGTGTCAAGATCAACCGAAATACCAGTAGATTTTGATCAGAAACTTTTACATCATGTATGCTTTTTTGAACGAATCAAGTTTATTCTTTAAGAACCTGTAAATTACATTCATGTTAAATGCAAGGTTGAATTTTTCAACCATATACTCTAATGCCAAAAGATGTAGGATCTTTCAGAGCATATCATTCATTGATATACAAAAAGAGTGATAATGGCTACGATGAAACTACATAATTTTATCAATATTTCAAATTTTGCAGATGCAGGTTTTGCTGAAATAATGAGTTTTGCTGGAATAATGATAGAGACATGAATAATCAACACAGACTTGGAGAACGATTCAGATGACACAGAAACATCATATGCTACAAATGCAGTAGACGTAGAATATATGTCTCGAATAAGGTATAATATTGCAAATATGTTATGGAAAAATATATTTAAATTGATTTGTATTCAGCACCACTTATAATATCATATGAAAAATATATTTATATTGATTTGTATTCCGCACCACTTATGACATCTACTGCATTTGTAGCATATGATGTTTATGTGTCATTTAAATCGTTTTCCAAGTCTGTGTTGATTATTCATGTCTCTATCATTATTGCAGCAAAACTCATTATTTCAGCAAAACCTGCATCTGCAAAATTTGAAATATTGATAAAATTATGTAGTCTCATCGTAGCCATTATCACTCTTTTTGTATATCAATGTCGTATCTTGGAAAATCAGAGAGAATCTTCCACTTCTTCTTCCACACCCCAAAAGTCCTCTCAGGAACATAAAGAATCATGACATCAATCAAAGAGTTCTTCTTTATTTCTTGGAGGGAGACCGGAGTTAAATTGAGACATATGGTACCTTACAATTATATTACGTGATGACCAATAAGGAGCTAGAACCAGAAGCAGACCCACTTGAGAGGATGTGGGGTCAACTGACACCACAAAAATCCTATGCATTTCCGTTTGTAGGTCATCGTTTATTAAGTAATTGTAGCGCAGTGGTGGAAAAGTTCAGTATTTACCCCACAAATACCGGGTTCGATCCCTCCCAACGACCCTTTCTACTACTTTTTAAAAAATTTTACAACTTATGACCCCATATAATTTCCCTGCTGGGTCAGCCATTGGCTAGAATCCTTGTTTATTGGGATAGCCATAATCAACGAGATAATACTTGTCAAATGGAGGCATATAAAACTCATAATTACTTTCTTTTGTCATGGTAACAGCTGTGTCGTGACATGATCCTGGCATTCCACATATAAGTGAATAACATATTGATGTCACATATCTCCATGATGTTCAGTGGTTCATTATCATGTCAATTCCAATACATTCCTTTTAACTCAAGCGTTACTTTGATACAAAGATGCATTTCATCCATCGCTCCAACACATCTTCTAAAATATGGATAATTTACTTTGTCAACTATAAGTTTTTCAGGAATTCGTTGTAGTTCTTGTGTCGTTGGATTTCTAATATAATCACATGCAAGGAGGTCAGTTGCTCTCAGAACTTCACTAAATTTTCTCATCACAGTCTCCTGATTCCGTCCAAAGATTAAACTGACATCTCTCTGAACTTCATTGTGTCCACATATCAGCAGAAATATAGTCACATTTTCTTCAATGCTTATGTTGGATGTCAGTTGTAGCCCGTAATTTGTTTGTAGAATGTTACACAATGTTGTGAAACAGGAAGTGACATTCTTAGTAATTGATGACAAACTGCATCATATTCATGTCGTCGTGGACAAACATTTCTCATTTCCAAACCTCTTCCAGTTCGTTGCGGTGCTCTTTAAAAAATTTGATCATAATAATTCAAACTTGGTTGAGTTACTAGCTTTTCAAACTGTTCGTTTTACAAATTCCACAACTCAACTCTCTCTTCGTAGCTTAGATTATGAACATCTTGTGATTGTAGTTGACATATACGAAACACCTGTCATTTTAAAAGCAAAAGAATAAAATCATAAATAGTATTTTAATTTAGTTTTACAATAACACTAAAAAGATAAAACACATTTTATAGCAATAACGATAAAAAAATTTCATAACAAACTAATCTTCATCTACTTCATCACTTTGATTTTCTTGGGTGTTTCCCTCTATGTTGAACAGACCTCCTGGTCTAGGTTGTAGTGAATTTTGTCCAGATTCAAAACGATTTGTTAAACCAATCCCGGGTGATTGTGGTTGTTGGTTATCAGGCGAAGCTTATTTTTTGCGCTATCTGAAACTTCATGATTATTGCCCAAGGAAAATTCATACTGAATATTAGTTGGATTCGTTCCCGCTGATTTGTCATTTCCAGGCTTTGGTCTTTGATGTCCCCATTGTTGATCACTTAGTTGTATGTCCCATTGTTGAATATTTGATTGTGTACCCCACTGCTAAGCGTTTGGTGGTGTGCCCCATTGTTAAGCATTCGAAGGTATTCCCCATTTTTGTGTAGTTAGCGGTGCCTCCTATTATTGTGCATTTGACGGTGTGCACCACTGTTGAGAAATCGGTGATGTGCCCCACTGTTGTGTATTTGGTGGTGTGCTCCACTATTGAGCATTTGGCGGTGTTTCCCACTGTTTAAAACCAGATAGTACACTCCAGTCTCGTGGATTTGGTGGTGTGTCTCACTGTTTTGCACTTAGCGATGTACTCCACTGTGCGCATTTGGTGGTGTTCCACACTGTTTAAAACCATTACTCCATAAACCAGGTTAACTTTGACCGCCATAATTGTTGCCAACAAAAGATGGATTCCCAAATGATACTCCTCCAAAATGTTGATTCTGATATGATTGGCCCAAACCCAGCTCTTTTGGAATATCTTCGTTGTTTCGTGAAACACTAATCATAGCTTCAAGAAATTTTAGCTTATCCTAGTTAAAGCTTGCAGCTATATCAATTAAATAGTTACGCCAAAAAATTAACTCTTTGAATGTATTAAGACATTTCTAATAAAATTTAGTATGTTTTGGAAACTGTAGACCAAGAAAAATGTGTTGTCCAAAAAAAAAAACCAAGGAATAACGTTTCTGCGTTTTTCCATTCATCATAATCATCTTCGTCAAAAGCACCAGGAAGAAGTTGTTGTAAGCTTTGTGATAGAACCAAAATAAGGATCACTCTTTCGGAAAGGTTGATATGAACTCAGATCCGAGAGGATTGAGAACTGATGGATCGAGGGGTGACACTAAGGGTTGCGGAATAGCCCGAAGATACTACCAGAGATTCGAAGGTTGCCTGATGTGACACACCGGTCCAACACAACGAAGTGGTTCGCTTGGAGATGACCTCACCAAGAGAAGTATGAATGTTCTAAGCAAAGAACAATGAGAGAAGACTCAAAAATAAGCAAAGGAAAATCAATGTAGATTTTATTAAGGGGATCATGACATACTTATAAGGTTTGTGAGTCAAAGAAACATAAAGACATTTGTGGGAAAAGACAACATAGAAAATAGAAATGAATGAAAACAAGACATAGAAACTAGAAATGAAGACTTTGACTAAAGACTGGTCAAGGTGCGGATTCTTGTGTTGACTGGTCCAGATTCACAAAGATGTCCAGGTTCATTCTGTGGTGATCAGGTCGTCCGCGGTAAGGAGCAGGACGAACGTAAGGCTGCCCGCATGGTTGATCGTCGATGATCCATGAACGGATGAAGAGATAGCTCGACCCAAATCTTCAGAGAGCTTAAGTATCCTTCCTTTGGAGTAGTTGGAAGCATCGATCATCATGAAATCATCAAAGTGGTTGGAAAGGTCGTGATCAGCCTGATCCGGGCGTGCGGTACGTCCCAAACGGGCCAGGAAAGATAGGCTAAGTCCGGAATCTGATTCTTCTCGATGATCATGGGTTCTGGCTTGACTGTTGGCTCTAGAATGGCGAATGGGTCGGGGAAGAACGCCTGTGGTTTGGTTGATTCGGTCATCAGGTCGTGGATCCATCCTTAGGTCACGTCCGGGTGCACGCTGGTCGATCCGGTACACGGCTCTGTCCGTTGATCTGGTACGGCTGAATGGCTGAACCTCAGTTGGACTGATCTGATCGTCCTGGTCACCATGCTGAGTCTGCTCCACGTCCTGGTCCAGGTCCTGGGTTCTATCATTCCCTCCCTCTTCAAAAGGATTTGACCACAAATCCGGATCATCTGCGCAAAAAGGAGATAAATCAGAAACATTAAAACTTGAAGAGATATCATACGTACCCTGAAGATCAAGCTGGTAAGCATTGTCATGGAGTTTCCTAAGAATCTGGAATGGGCATGAGTTTGGACTTCCTTTGTTCCGGGAATCGTTCCTTCCTCATGTGGACCCAAACAAGATCACCTTCCTGGAAGATCACTTCTTTCCTTTTTTTGTCTGCAAGTCGTTTGTAGCCCTCGGTCTTGGCTTCAATGTTGGCACGGACCTGTTCATGCAGCTTCTTGATCGTGTCCACCTTCCTCTTGCCATCTGTACTAACTCGTTCACTCAAAGGCAAAGGTAAAAGATCAAGTGGAGACAAGGGATTAAATCCATAAACAACCTCAAAAGGAGAAAACTTAGTAGCTGAATGCAAAGGATGGTTATAAGCAAATTCAACATGAGGCAAACATTCGTCCCAAGTCCTAAGATTCTTTTTAACCAAAGATCTAAGCAAAGCAGACAAGGTTCGGTTAACTACTTCAGTTTCCCCATCAGTTTGCGGATGACAAGTTGTAGAGAACATCAATCTAGTACCTAGCTTAGACCACAAGGTCTTCCAAAAATAGCTAAGGAACTTAGCATCACGATCAGAGACAATGGTCTTAGGCATTCCATGCAATCTAACAACTTCCTTAAAGAATAAATCTGCAACTTGCACAGCATCATCAGTTTTGTGACAAGGAATGAAATGAGCCATTTTCGAGAACCTATCAACAACCACAAAGATAGAATCTCGTCCAGCTTTATACCTAGGCAATCCAAGCACAAAATCCATAGAAATGTCTACCCAAGGATGAGAGGGAATGGGTAGAGCTGAATACAAACCGTGGTGTGATGCTTTAGGTTTAGACTTCTTGCACACCACACATCGGCTACAGATCCTCTCAACATCTTTCATCAGCCTTGGCCAGTAGAAATGGTCATGAACCGCCTTGTAAGTCTTCTTGACACCAAAGTGTCCCATAAGCCCACCTCCATGAGCTTCCCTGAGAAACAACTCCCTCAAAGAACATTGGGGCACACACAAACGGTTATCAAAGAATAAGAAACCAGAATTTTGAAAGTATTTGCCATAAGCAACCCTTGAGCATTTTCGAAAAATCTCTTTAAAATCCTGATCAGAAGCATAAAGATCCTTGATAAATTCAAAGCCAAGCAATTTAGTTTCAAGGGCTGAGAGAAGAGTATACCTTCGAGACAATGCATCGGCCACAACATTCTCCTTACCTTGTTTGTACTTGATCACATAAGGGAATGTCTCAATGAACTCCATCCAACGGGCATGCCTCTTGTTGAGCTTCTGCTGAACCTTAAGGTGTCTTAGAGACTGATGATCAGTGTGGATGATGAACTCCTTAGGCCAAAGATAGTGCTGCCACGTTTGAAGGGCCCTCACCAAGGCATAGAGTTCTTGGTCGTATGTGGGGTAGTTGAGCATGGCTCCTCCAAGCTTCTCGCTGAAATAAGCCACTGGTTTTCCATCCTGCATCAACACAGCACCAATACCAACACCAGAAGCATCACATTCGATTTCAAAAGCTTTAGAAAAATCTGGAAGTACAAGTAAAGGGGCGTGAGTCAACTTCCCTTTAAGGATTTCGAATGCTTCTTCCGGAGCTGGTCCCCATTTGAACCCCACGTTCTTCTTGATTACTTCAGTAAGAGGAGCGGCCAAGGTACTGAAGTTTTGAACAAATCGCCTATAGAAGCCGGCAAGGCCATGGAAGCTTCTTACTTCACCAATGGTGGTCGGAATCGGCCAGTCCCGGATTGCTTGGACCTTCTGCTCGTCCACTCTCAAGCCATCTGCACCTACAACAAAACCTAGAAAGACCACATGATCTGTGCCAAAAGAACACTTTCCAAGGTTAGCAAATAAACGTTCATTTCTAAGGACTTCAAGAACAGATTTCAAGTGCTGTTTGTGCTCATCAAGGCTTTTGCTGTAAATAAGAATGTCATCAAAGTAAACCACAACAAAATGACCAATAAAAGACCTCAAGACATGATTCATTAGGCGCATGAAAGTACTAGGTACATTAGTGAGACCAAAGGGCATGACAAGCCACTCATACAATCCTAGTTTTGTTTTAAAGGCCGTTTTCCATTCATCACCTTCTTTCATCCTAATCTGATGATAGCCACTTCTCAAATCTATCTTAGAAAAGTACTTAGAACCATGTAGTTCATCAAGCATAGCATCAAGACGAGGGATAGGATGTCGATACTTTACCGTGATGTTGTTTATTGCCCGGCAGTCAACACACATCCTCCAGGAGCCATCCTTCTTTGGTACAAGTAGAACAGGCACGGCACAGGGACTGAGACTCTCTCTGATGTATCCCTTCTCAAGCAAGTCGTTGATCTGTTTCTCCAGCTCCTTGGTCTCGACCGGATTGGTGCGGTACGCTGGTCGGTTCGGTAGAGAGGCGCCCGGGACGAGATCGATCTGATGCTCAATGCCTCTCACCGGTGGCAATCCTTTGGGATTTTCTTCTGGAAACACATCAGAATAATCCTGCAAGATACCTAAAAACTCACTCGGAATCTCCGGTGCAAGGTCAGAAGAAGATGAGGCCAAGAGACACTCTTTATAAATCAGTAAGAGAAATGGGTTTTGAGAGCAAAGAGACTTCCTTACCTGACTTTCTTTGACAAAGAAGTTGGAGTTTCTGGTACTGGTCTCAGGTTTATCAGCTTTAGAGTCTTGGTCTCGGTTCTTCTTAAGTTGGACCTGGTCTTGATGGACTTCCGAAGGCGGCAAAGGCACCAAGGTGATCTTCTTTCCCTTATGATCAAATGAGTGCCGGTTTGTGAAACCATCATGCACTGCCTTCTTGTCAAATTGCCAAGGCCGGCCCAAGAGAACATGGCAAGCATCCATGGGAAGTACATTGCACACAACCTCATCCTCATATCGGCCAATGGAGAGTGGAACCGTGACTTGCTGCTTCACATACTTTTCTCCGGCCTCATTGAGCCACTCCAACCTGAAAGGACGAGAAAGAGGCCGAGTAACAAGCCCAAGTTTCTTTACAAGGGGGTCACTAGCCACATTAGTGCAACTACTTCCATCAATGATTAAAGAACAAACTTTATAAGAAATTAGACATCTAGAGTGAAAGAGATTCTCCCTTTGTTCTTTGTCATTGGATTTTGGTTGGACACTCAAGGCACGCCTAGTAACCAGTAGTGAACCATGGCTCGGCTCATCAAGAACATCCTCATCATAGATCGGATCAGAACTCTCCACAAAGGTCGAGCAAAACTCATCGATCACTCCATCGACCTCCTCATCAAAGATGGGATCAGTGGCGTCGTCCAAGACCCTCCTAGTAACAATAAGGGGACCATGAACTGGGAAGTCAAGTGCTTCTTCCTCATCATCATCATCATACACTGGTCCGAGATCCTCCTTGTCTTCTTCAGATTCGACTTCTCCATTTTCCAAGAGCACCATCACCTTTTGGTTTGGACATCGGTTGGCATAGTGGCCAAGGCCATGACACCTAAAGAATTGGATGTCTCTGGTTCGTTTGGTAGCCTCTTCTTTCTTTTCTCTATCAACACGAGCAGGGACATTAGTCTTAAAAGCTGTATTTGTTGTGGAAGAAGACTTACCCTTGTCTTGATAGTTTGGCTTGGAAGCAAAGGTCGGTTTAGAAGCAAAGGTCGATTTAGTGAGACCCTTTCTCTTGACTTGTTGCTCGATCAGCACAGCCTTGTGTAGCATCTGCTCCATGCTGTCATAGTCTTCCAGCTCCATGCGGTCTTGTATGTCCCGGTTGAGCCCGGTAAGAAATCTGGCCATGGTGGCGTCTAAGGGCTCTTCTACATCAGATTTGATCATCGAGGTCTCCATCTCCTGGTGATATTCCTCAACTGACTTAGAACCTTGAAGCAAACGCCTGAGTTTATGGTGTAGATCTCGGTGGTAATGGTCGGGAACAAAGCGTCTTCGCATCAGCATGGAAAGCTCATCCCATGTATCAACTGGCGCCTCACCTGCTCTCCTCCTGCTAGTCACAACTCGATCATACCACTTAATAGCATAGCCAGTAAACTCAGCAGCAGCAAGTCTAACCTTTTTAATATCAGAAAAATTTTGACAATCAAACATAAGTTCAATTTTTCTTTCCCATTCAAGAAAAGCATCCGGATCATTTTTGCCATCAAAACTTGGAATTTTCAATTTCAAACCACTCAAGCCATCATTGGTTCTTTCATTTCTACAAAAAGGATTGACATCACCTCGGTTTTGATGCCTAGGAACTCTCCTTGGATGGTTGATGGATCGATCATCATCATAAGACTCTTCTCGGATTTCTAGGTCGGACCGGCTGTTCCTCCTTGGATGGTCACGTCTGGTTCTGGTTCGTGACTGAGTTGGACGGCCCTGAAGTTCATCAAGCGTCTGATGGATCGCCTCCAAACCTGTATTCAACAAGTTAGACATAGAATCATTGAGAGCACGCATTTGCAAGTTAGATAATCCGACATATGAATTTCCGGGTCGGTTTCTTTCTTCTTCACTATCCATGGTTACCTGAAAACTTAAACAAGGTAAAGTTAGATTAAAAACCTCACACACTCAGGTGTTTATCCTTACCCACAAACGTGTTTCACTCAAATTTTTTGTTGTTGGTAATCACACAAGAGAGTTCCTCCCAAAGTTCTAAGAGAGCAAACTAGATCACCCAATGAGCAAATCCAAGTGAACCACAAAAGATCAAGAGAGAAAGATAAGAGATTTAGAGGGGAACCTGCCTTAACCACCTCAAAGGCAGGATTTCTCTTCAGCCAGCAGGCTTTCTTTTCCACCACCACACCACAAACAAATCAAACTTTGTTCTTTTTTTTTATATACTATTTTTTTTTATAGTTCTTTCTTTTTTTTTTATGGGGGTAATGAGGGGCCCAAGTTCAAGATAGATAGATAAGAAATTTAGATGAAGAATATGGAAGATGAGATGAAATGGATTGAAAAATAGTTACCGAGAGAGTGTCTCTGATACCACTTGATAGAACCAAAATAAGGATCACTCTTTCGGTAAGGTTGATATGAACTCAGATCCGAGAGGATTGAGAACTGATGGATCGAGGGGTGACACTAAGGGTTGCGGAATAGCCCGAAGATACTACCAGAGATTCGAAGGTTGTCGGATGTGACACACCGGTCCAACACAACGAAGTGGTTCGCTTGGAGATGACCTCACCAAGAGAAGTATGAATGTTCTAAGCAAAGAACAATGAGAGAAGACTCAAAAATAAGCAAAGGAAAATCGATGTAGATTTTATTAAGGGGATCATCACATACTTATAAGGTTTGTGAGTCAAAGAAACATAAAAACATTTGTGGGAAAAGACAACATAGAAAATAGAAATGAATGAAAACAAGACATAGAAACTAGAAATGAAGACTTTGACTAAAGACTGGTCAAGGTGCGGATTCTTGTGTTGACTGGTCCAGATTCACAAAGATGTCCATAGGGGTGTCAAATGGGCCGTCCGGACGGATTTGGATATGTCCAGATGAACATATTTTTTTTGGGCATTTTTGGCCGAAGCCCAAATAATTCCATTACCAAATAGGACCATTACCAAATAGGATCATGTCCAATTGGACTGTCCATGAAGTCCAGATGTCCACTTAATGTAAAAAATCTAATTTTCAATTTAAAAGATGTACAGATTCTAAATGTCAAAATAACATTTTGAACTTACTTAAACTTCATGTTTTAACAAAAGATACTTCAAGTTTTAAACTTAAACTCCATATCTTACAAAAGATACTTAAAGTCTTAAACTTAAACTCCATATCTTACAAAAGCCAAAAGATAAAGTCTTAAACTTAAACTCCATGTCTTCACTTACTTCTCTTCTTTCTTCCACTTTCTTCTTCACCTTCCTTCTCTTCACCTTCCTTCTCTTCTTCTTCTTCTTCTTCGTCAGAATCACCTAACAAGTGAACAAGTCAATCCGCAAGTAAAAATGCAAGCTGAATATCAAAAAGTCAATCCGCAAGTAAAAATGCAAGCTGAATATTAAAAAGTCAATCCGCAAGTAAAAATGCAATCAAACAACAACCAAGTAAAAGACATCTAGAGTCTTAAGCTGAATATCAAAAAGTACACAAGCATCTAGACATCTAAAGTACACAAGCTAAGTATAAAATCAGAAAACTTACTTGTCACTTCAAATCCACGCAGCCAATTTCTTCCACAAATAAGAGCTTGTACATTTGATGGAAGAAGTCGGCTCCTATACTTGCTAAGAACACGACTTCCGGCACTGAATGATGACTCAGAAGACACGGTTGTAATGGGAATTGAAAGAACATCACACGCCATGCGGGACAGCTCTTTAAACCGTGTTGCATTGTTTTTCCAATATCTCAAGACATCAAGAGTCTTAAAGGCAGCCATATCTAAAACCGGTTCAGCCAAGTACACATCTAAAGCTGATTTTCCTGTTCCCGCATTCTGAGAAAAGAATGCATAAAAGTCCTGCATCATGAACATAAAAACATTAACCAATTGGTAAGAATGACTGAGAGAAGAAAGAGTAGGTGGAGCTTACCCCATATCCAGCTGGTATACTGTTAACCAATGTAGCTTCTGAAGGGCTCGCAGTAGTGCTGTTAGGATCCTTCTTGTATACTCCATACAACTTTTTAATCTTCTTTCGGATATGATCGACTTTCGCCTTGCTTGTTAATGGATCTAAGGTGTCATAACAATACTCCAAGCAAGCGAACTTCAACCTTGGATCCAACACCGCAGCAATAGAAAGTATATCACTGTAGTCTTCCCAGTACTTGTCAAACTTCAGCTTCATTGTTTCCACCATTTGACAAATTGTCTCATCATCTGAAGTCTCATTCGCTCTCAGCCAACACTCTATTTTCCAGACTTGCATGAAGTATAGGTTCGCAGTCGGATATGATGAGCCAGATACCAAGTTTGTCATCTCAGCAAATGGAGCCAAAAACTTACAGATGAGTGCTCCTCTGGACCACTCCAATTCTGATGGAAAGCACTTGTAGCTCGGATCTACTTCAGAGAGATTACGCAACGCTTCTCTCAATGGAAGAGCTCTAGACAACATCTTAAAGGTTGAATTCCACCTCGTTGCCACATCCAGAACAAGACCAGCTTCTTTCTTGCTCCCAACAGTTTCAACACAGGTCTGAAACATTTGCTCCCTTGACTCTGAAGACTTTACAAACTTCACGCTTTCCCTGATTTTCTCTAAGGCATCACTAATCACCGCCAACCCGTCTTGAACAATCAGGTTCAGAATGTGTGCTGCGCATCTTACATGTAGAAACTCGCCATTACACACCAAAGCTCTGCGAAGTTGTGTCTTTAGAACCCCTTGCATATTGTCGTTTGAAGAAGCATTGTCGACAGTCACTGTAAACACTTTCTTCTCTAATCCCCATTCTTTCACTAACTCCATCACCTTCATAGCAATACTATAACCAGTATGAGGTGGGGGAAAAGCGCAGAATGACAATATCTTCGCCTTTAGCTTCCAATTATCAACGTAATGAGCTGTCAGACATAAATACCCCTCCACAGTGATTGCCCTCCACAAATCCGTAGTAAAACAGATCCTCCCAGGAACTTCACTCAAAACCTTCCTAAGAGCAGCTTTCTCATTCTCATATATCTTACGAACATCAGACACAGCAGTGTTTCTGCACCAAAACTCAATACCAGGATTCGCATACTCAAAAGCTTCTCGAATTCTTCTAAACTCAACAAATGAGTATGCAAGATCGTGCTCAACAATAGCACCAGCAATCATCTCACGGAAGACCATCATATCAAACTTCCTACTTCTAGGCGTGCTTCCAGGATTCTTTGAACAAACTCTACTATGACGCAGTAAAGTATTAGTCCCATTGCTTAGATCTATGAAATAGGAATACTCACAATGCTTGCAGATAACTTTAGTAGTCCCATCAGGCAATTTATCTCCTACAATTTCAAAATGCTTCCAACACTTTGAATGCCTCCGCTTACGTCTCCGCCTTACTCTATTCCCAGCCGCATTTGTAGAATCATCTTGTACAGAATCATGACCATCTTCACTGGGATCCATCATGTCATTACCACTCAAATAGTCATCATCATCATCATCATATAGGTTCAAAGTTTCATCATCCATCTGAACAAAAGAGATTAAAGAAAACCATTAGAGACAATGAGACAACACATTTACACAAACTCATACCTAAACTCGTGTCACTATATACAAATGAGCAAAGAGAAGCTAAACAGTGAGAGAGAGAGTGATGAGTGACTACCTTGATTTAGAGAGGATAGAGTGGGAGCAGTGAGTTTAGCGTTTGGTTCCAAAGCCTGAGTGACAAGCCTGCATAAACAAGATGATAACAAAGCTTAGCGTTTATTTCAAAGACAAACCCATATCTAGAATCGCAAACCCATCATGCAATAGTGATCTCTTTCAGCTAACAAATACAATCCATCAATCCATCATCTCAGAATACTAAGAGCTATCGATGAAAGCAAGACTCTACAAGTCTAGAATCAAACTCTACAACTCTTAAAGAGCTCGCAAACCCATCAAATCTAGAATCGCAAACATTGAATCCAGAATCGCAAACCCATCAAATCTAGAATCGCAAACCCATCAAATCTAGAATATCTAACCCATCAAATCTAGAATCGCAAACATCAACTCCAGAATCGCAAACCCATTTTTGGGTTACGAGAATCGCAAAAGCAAATGAGAGAGAGAGAGAGATTTGGGTTACGAGAATCGCAAAAGCAAATGAGAGAGAGAGAGAGATTGTAACAAACCTGAAACAAATCGGGTTACGAGAGAGAGAGATTTGGGTTACGAGAGTGAAGACGATGAAGTGAAGAAGATGAAGTGAAAGAAGATCGAGATCTCTCTCGTGATTAACGAAAATTTTTTTTTGATTTTTCCCCAAATCGATTAACCCTAAACATTTTAAAGATTTGGGCCGCCCATGTCCATTTGGTTTTGCCCATTTGGGCTATGGGTTTATTTGGGCCTCATCTATTTGGCCATACATTTTTCCGGACAAATATGGACTATCCATATTAGTCCATATTAATTTGGACATGGGCTATCCATGGACAGCTAGCCCATTTGACATCCCTAGATGTCCAGGTTCATTCTGTGGTGATCAGGTCGTCCGCGGTAAGGAGCAGGACGGACGTAAGGCTGCCCGCATGGTTGATCGTCGATGATCCATGAACGGATGAAGAGATAGCTCGACCCAAATCTTCAGAGAGCTTAAGTATCCTTCCTTTGGAGTAGTTGGAAGCATCGATCATCATGAAATCATCAAAGTGGTTGGAAAGGTCGTGATCAGCCTGATCCGGGCGTGCGGTACGTCCCAAACGGGCCAAGAAAGATAGGCTAAGTCCGGAATCTGATTCTTCTCGATGATCATGGGTTCTGGCTTGACTGTTTGCTCTAGAATGGCGAATGGGTCGGGGAAGAACGCCTGTGGTTTGGCTGATTCGGTCATCAGGTCGTGGATCCATCCTTAGGTCACGTCCGGGTGCACGCGGGTCGATCCGGTACACGGCTCTGTCCGTTGATCTGGTACGGCTGAATGGCTGAACCTCAGTTGGACTGATTTGATCGTCTTGGTCACCATGCTGAGTCTGCTCCACGTCCTGGTCCAGGTCCTGGGTTCTATCACTTTGTCTTTGAAATTCTCTAAAACTAGTAATAGTGTCTTGTATGGTTGTCTCAAATGATTATTTTCGAGGACTTCCTCGTGAACCACTTCCAACGTTAGTTCATGAGCTTCCACCGGATCTATGCAAACTACTCTCTCGTCTGCCACTAGAATGTGAACTACTCCCATGTCTCCAACTTTGTTGATATCTTCCAATATTGACTCCAATCGTATTATGAGAAAACTCATTCGAAGGACGTGGATCATCGTTTAGGTTGATGCAGTACATTACTTCATTTTCTTGGGTCTTTGGAACTTCAGTACCTAGTATGTCACCACCATCGAAATCTGAGTATTCATGTGTTGAATTATCAGCTCGTCATTCATTATCTCTTCTCTTCTTTTTTGCGCAGAATGTTGTGGGTACGAATATACATCATGTAATGCAAAATATCGTACCATTACATCTCAAAATTTTGGTGTCTATAGGTTGAACAATTTTGTTATTTTACATCCTTATAAAAATATATTTATAATTATGTTAATTTTGTAATATGTGTCATAGTAGTTAATAATAATTATAATCTTTATTAGTTATTATCGCCTCATAGTTAGCCCACCACTTAAAGGATGCCTAAATCATTGATGTGTCAAGATCAACCGAAATACCAGTAGATTTTGATCAGAAACTTCTACATCATGTATGCTTTTTTGAACGAATCAAGTTTATTCTTTAAGAACCTGTAAATTACATTCATGTTAAATGCAAGGTTGAATTTTTCAACCATATACTCTATGCCAAAAGATGTAGGATCTTTCAGAGCATATCATTCATGGAAATTACATAAATCAAACAACTTAATTAATGTTTTCTCTTGTTAGTAAATCCATTTGAATCTTTTTGTATTCTATAAATTATAATATTTATATATCAATTATTATTTTGGCATATATATAATTAATAAAACAATTAACTTGAAAAACTTACTTTTGTTCTTGTTTCATTAGAAATATTTCGGTCTCTTTGTCCGAAAGAACTTCCACTCCCTCGACGTTAGATGAAATTCACATTATTATTACAATACTATAATACTAATTTTATTTAAAAAAATCATAATCACACATTAATTTATACTCCTAATTATTTTTTTCTATTAAAAATGTATATCTTACTTCTCTTTTAAAATTAAATATTTCAATATTTTTTATGTATGTAGCATTATTTAGTATAAGGAATATTATTTATAAATACTATTATGTTTTTACATTATTTCATTTTGTATATCAATTTCATTAAAATACATAGTTCCCTTACAACATCAAAATCTCCTAGTTTTTAAGAATTTGAAATATCCAATTAGCAACGAGAAAAATAAAATTAATTAACATAATATATCCTACACAATTAAAAAGAATTCCAAAAGAATTTAAATTAATATTTAAGTATTGATATATATTAACTCATATATTTAATATTACATATATATAATATTTCTAAACGAACAGTTTCTGTTTTATAAATGAAAATAAGATTAGATATATTTTAAACTTAATTATTTATATTTAATAAACAAGAAATGAAATAGAAAAATTGAAATGCATAAAAAGATTCCTTGCCGTACTTTTTCAAAATTCAATGACAAAAAAAATTAATGAAATGAAATGGAAAAGTAAATTGAAAAAAACAAGTGATTTGCCATACCTTATTTGTTGCTTTAAAATTATGCTTTGAGACTTTCCTCTTTAGTATCTTTTTATCTCTTTATGTCATCTCACGGATAACATTCATAGCCTATATTTTGATATTTTTCCTTTAGTGGTTGTACATTAAGTATAGTTTCTTCTTTTTTCGTCTGCATTGATTTAGTTAGATTTGTTATTAGAATGGATATGATGATATATAATAATAAAAAAAAAAATTTACACACAGATGTAAGATGAAAAAAAAAAGAAAAGAAGAAGTAACGTGGATAGGTGGGTGGTGGTGATAGAAAAAACAAATAATTATTCACTATTATTTAATTTTAAAATATTCTAATAATTTAAATTATAGAAATAGTAAATTACATCTATAACTGCATATATTTTTGATTCATCATGTAGTACGGATCTACTATTATTTAATATAATAATTATGCTAGAATTGGTTCACCACAAGAAGAGAAAAGCAATTAATAGTAATCTGGGTGATGTAAGCTGGATGTTTGATTCATCATGTAGTTTTAAAAGTGGACTAAAAATCGAAGAATCAGTAGTAGAAATTTATTATTAGTTTAAATAATAATCATGCTAGAATTAGTTGACCACAAGAAGAGAAAAAAACAATTAGTAGCAATCAAATTAATGCTCTTAATTAAGAGAGAAAAAGAACGAGTCTTTGTGGATTTTTCTTTGCATTCATGGAAATGTGAATTGCTTATATTTTGGTAACGTATTAGAGAGTTTCTTTTTCCATACATTTTAGCATATGTTGGTTTGTCCATCCAGTGGTTCATATCTATGATTTATATTGATGGAAATGATAATTATATTTGCTTAATCTTAAAATAACCATTATCTAAATGTAGGTCCAACTAATGTTTTTGATAAGCTCGGTGAAAATTTGATAAACAAAATTTGGTAAAAATACCTTAAATTTATTAAAAAATCTTTAAATTATAAATAATAAAATCTTTTTATTTTTTTATCTTGTCCACAAGTACCTAGAGGATGATTGGTAACATCATTGGGAGTTGTACACAACACCATTTAACTTCAAAACACTATATCTAAAGCAATCAAGCTTTATCAAAATTTTGAGAATGTTAAATAATAAGACACATTAGTGATCTTTCTCAACACAAAAGGACACAGTGTGTTGTAGAGGCACTTTGCCTGTACGGTGAGTGATTTTATGGACCAAAAATTCTTTGGTCGACTTTGTTGTGTATATTTGGGACACAATAAGAGAGTAATTATATATTTGAAAAGGATCATTTAATATAAAAGGTAATGGGTGGTGAGTGGTTTATTAAAATATGGGTTTAATTTTAGTCTGTAGATTTCATTGAACGACACATTAAAGATGAATTGTGTTTGGATAAATTATGGATGACAAAATTATAGAAGGGAAAATTTGTGGACTAATGGATTTAGTCAAAGTAATTAGATGATTGCTTAGGGAAACGTTGTGAAAGGATATATTACAGAAAAATCAGTTGTGGACAAGCCTTATGAGGACACATGAAGTTTCGATACACAAGTCATGACACCATTTGTGGATATCATGTAAGCTTCTTTCAGACTTTTTATAATTAACCTAAACGCAAGCGTCAACTACAACATATCCGGTGAAGTGGAAAGAAAATCACATCAAGCAAAATTAAAGAACATCACTAGAAAATCAGTTAAACAAGCATATGAAAAAATAATGACGAGAAAAAGATAAAAAATGAACTCATTTCACTATAAAAAAGGTTAGTTTAAATCATTTATTTTATATATTTGTAGCACTTATAAATGATGTAAAAACATTTTACATCACTTAAATAAATGACTTAGTTTTTGGTGAAGCAAATAATTTGTATCATTTTTTTTCAAAACTGATGTAAAAATAGCAAATATTTCCATCAATTACGTTAAAGTGATGTTAGTATATGTCAATTGTTACAAATGATGTTACTATTTATATCATTTATTCTAAATGATGTTTGTATTAGTGTCGATTTAATAAATTGATTGTAATTATTTAAATCATTTACTATTACCTGATGTAAAAGTAATATCAAGGTTTTGGAAATGATGTTAATAGTTGTATAATTTACAACAAGTGATTTAAAATATTTCTATCATTTGTAAATAATTGATGTTAAGCTTATATGAGTTCCATAAATGATTTCAACAATTGTATCATTTACAAAAAATCGATCCAAAATATTGTTATCACTTTTAAATAAATGATGTTATATATATATATCAATTTTAGTAAACGATTCTAATATATTTCACTTATAAAAATGATTCAAATATTATTTTATTTACATATTTATAATATACGTACATTAGTATAAACAAATTTTGCATTTTAATAAAGATATATAAAAGTAAAATAAAATAATTTTATAAATACACCAAAAACTTATAATTATTGTATTAGAAAACAAATTACATAGTTGTTCCATCATGCAAATTCAAACAACATAAAAGTTCAAAGTTACTGAAAGTATTTTTAAGCACTACCACATCCTCCACTTGAAAATTTCCATCAACACAATCACAAATTTTCCTGAGATACAATTATACAACAAATATGTTAATCATTTGAATATTAATGTAGTACAAGTAAAATATAAATACATTTACCTGATCTGGATTAGGTGGATCTGGTATGTTGTCAAACGTTGGATTTGGTATATTAGCAAAAGCAACAGCAAAACTTGTAGCCCGTGATCTTGCCTAAATATCTAGTAAACATATTAGTTTTATATATCAAAGTATAGTAATGTAATTTAACTAATAAATGATATAATTAACTGTTCACCCTGTTGAAGTACCAATTATTTGCTGGATGAATGTAGTCATCCATTTGACTTGATATGATAATTCATTCTTTTGTGTCTTCAACTCAATAACCATTTCAGAATTCTCTATATCTTGTCTATTTGCAGTTGAGCGGCACACTAATTTTGAAGGTGTATATCCACGACCAACACATCTTACTTGTCCTAGACGCTCTGGATCAAAAACTTGAGCATATTCATCGTCCAAGCTAGCTGTAACATTGTTTGTGTTGTGCCGGTTTTGGCTTAACAATTTAGTAAGTGCTTCCTAATAAAAAAAAAAAAATTAAGATAAATATCTACTATAATTAACTCATCAATCAATGGAATTTTTAAGTAAAACAAACCGCTCGTTCTTTTGCTTCTTCACATACAAAGTTTTCATTAGGTTTTGTGCGAGTCTCGATGAAAAACTCTGCTCGACGTAGTGTTTTTCCGGTCTTGATTTTATTTGTAAATTTAAATGCATAAAAAATAAAAAATATCAGTATATTAATTAAACTAGCTTTATACTGAAACTAAATTTACTTACAATCTCATTTCTTCTTCTTGAAAACTCTTTCTTCCACAGACATGAGGCATGGTATGTTTTTTTCTGGTTTTCGGTATTCCGCTATTGCATTTTCTGAAATTTTCCATACATAAATAGTTACTTAATATTTTATATACAACTGATATAATTATTTAAAGAATCAACTATACCTTCCACTTTTCAGTGAATCTCATATGGACGAACTGACCCCTTTGATTTTTTGGAACCTTCTCAGGTCAATTCTGCAATGTCTCAGTTAGAGTATTTCACTTATATTCTTTCCGAACACGTAGTTTGACATCCTTGCATCTACTGCCTAATTCACCCATCAAAAATGATTTTCTCATTTGTGGATCATCAAACCTGAATTTTGAATGAAAAAATAAAACATACAATGATTCATCAGACCAAAATAATATCTTAAAAATAACTCAAAATTATAACAACTGATAAAGATGTTATGTGTTACCTGAATTACTTCCCACTCTTTGTTCTTAATGTGAGGATTAACCAACCTCCAATCACTGTAGTTAATGGGTAGCAATTCACATCATTGCTTAATTGACCTATCCATGATTCTAGTAGACCTCCAGACTCTTTAATTGGTTGACCGCTATCTTCGTCAAAATGCACAATGACTCTACTGTTTTGAAATTTCCAGACATCTTTAGATGTTACCATTTTTCCTTTGATATTTCCATCATTATCTTGTTCATCAGAAAAAAATATAAAAATCAAATTAGCATATAATATATATCTTAATTCTAACAATTCCAGCAAAACAAAGTGGATTATCTACGCAAGACATAATATAATAATAAATATTGATTTTCTTGATCTTCAATGTTAATAAGTAGTAAGCAGTATATTCTCCATTTGATCAAGCTCGTTTAACACAAATACAAATAAGTTTCACAAAACTGAATCTTCCTTTCTTGCATAAAACAAAAATGCTTGACTAAAACTAACGGTGGCAAAATAATTATGTATTGCGATATGGTAAAACTTTCTTATCCTACTCATTAACACACTTAACAGTTCTTAGAAAACAAATTTCTAAATGGATTAAAGAGACAATCTTAATTTACATTACCTATGACTTGTATTTTCCATTTAAAGATTTTGCATTTGGGGGCAAGTGGAGGAGGCATGCCATGATCTGTTTCCCAAAGTGGTGAATCATCTGGTTCTTGCGTCTCGGAATCCATGAAATCCATGATCCTAAAGGAATTGAAATCCACGAATCTGTAAATCTATTATTCCTTTCTCGTTTGTGTAAAGTGTAAAAGATAACTAAATTCAAAAACAATTGAATTCGAGAGTTACGTTACCATGATCCTACTCTATTTTATCAACCTTAAGGGTAGTGAAGCTTCACTCTCTGATATATTGGCTACAAGCGGTTTCTTCTGGAGACGTGAAATAGTGTGTAGAAATTAACCCTGAATCCAACAATTTAATTAGTAGTGGTTAGTGATACCAAAAAAATTTTTGTTTTGTATTGGTGTACACGTAAAATTAATTAGGATGATAATTAAAATAAAAATATCTAAATACAAAATCAATTCCCATTTGGATGATAAATTAAGCGGGATCTGGATTTTTTTCACTTCTTTTTAGTAAATTTTTAGTTTGTGTGTTGGTCATGTACGTATAACACGTAAATTAGTTAGGATTACAAAATCATAATGGACATACTACATATTTGCTAATTGCAATGCTTTAATCATATAAATATTGGTTTTTACCTTTATGAGACTACAACCTGATTGCAGCAGAGCTCGTAGATACTCGTATATACTAGTTGTCACAACGTACAAAAAAACTACTTACATTTCAACCAATTTAATCTCTAACTCCTTTGTTATGTCAAGTAAGAACAAGAAACAGCTCAATAACACTGGAGTGTGGCGCAAGAAATCATGTCACCGTTCTTGGACTACATCTTGAGGATGAGAGTACTTCCAATACAAGTCTTCTATGAACTCTTTACATGTATCACTTTTGGAACGTAAGCTTCTATTTGTCCTCTCCCTCGGAAATATTTCACCGTTCGTATAATAATGAATCCTAAAGATAAAACTCAGATAAATTGATATTAACATACTCACACACAAACAAAGATATAAATGCAACTGGTAATCGACATTAAATTCGGTGAAAGATACCGAAAGTACAGAGACGAAGCATAAAAGACAACTGGTTAAGATTCAATTTATTATGAAAAAAAAACTCTTTAAAATAAGAAAAACAAAGTATTATTTATTCTGAAGAAGAAAACACAGAACATTATAAATATCTTCTGTCACGAAGAAACAGAAATAGTAGGATCAGATTCATCGTCCAACTGATTTGAATCATAATCACCCATGTCATTTACATCTCTAGGCTGAACATGAACACAATATTCCATTCTATTTCAGAAGGATCTTTCAGCTAATATACCATTCTTACTTGAGATGTCAAAATTTATGGTTCAACCTCTTCATCTCCTATGGGTAAGAAACGTAAAAAGTTTACCATATGATGACCAAATGCATCCATTTTATATTCTTGTTTTGTACGAGTGTCTGCCCATTTACACTTGAATAACACAACTTTGAAAACTTCATAGTAGTTTAGCTCCATAACTTCAATTAGGTTGCCATAGTAAGAAACAGTTCATGTTCTTGGATTAGAATCATGAGAACTAGCATAGCTCATAGTCTCAGCAGCCACATAAAAACCACTATTTTTTTTTCAGGTTAGCTTCTTTTTATACTTTAAAGCTTTTTCAGATGGACCCAAAGCTAAGCATCGTAAATCATCAGTTATCCCGTCTAACTCATTAATCTCTACCTTATGTTTGATCCATTTTGCAAAGTTAAGATACATTTCTTGGTCAATCTCGATAGCACGACTCCTCTTGCTCTGATGAGACTGCTTAGTCAACAACTCATTTTTATACTTCCTAGAAAAACAATTAACAGAAAATTAAAGTAGTTGTTGATTCTGAATGATAGACACTTACTCTCTTAACTGATCAAGTAGTTGACAGTTGACCAATATATGTCAATGTGCTTGTTTCCTCTCTACATGATTAAGAGTATAAACATGACCGGCTCCAACAAATCTTCCATGTTTTGGGAAAATAAGTGGAAGTTCTGAATTTGTTCTTATGCTAGTCTCAGCTAGAGGTCGATCATATATGCGTCCAGTCCGAGTAAATCGTGTCTCTATATCATTGAGATACATTGAGCAGAATGTTACACACTCATCAGCTAGATATTTTTCACATATAGAACCTTCAGGCTTATCGCGATTCCGAACCTATTATTTGAAGTGCCCTAGAGTCCTGCAGATGACTGGATCAAGTAAGTTTTCAGTTGTATACGATGAAAAATTATACCTCTCAATCAGATACATCCACCAAAAAGGAACTGGTCCACCGAATTTTGCTTCTTCTGTGCGATTTACTATTAAATGTACCATTACTGTAAAAAAGGATGGAGGAAAAAACATCTCCATACGACATAAAGTCACCACAATACGGTCTTGTAATTTATCAAGCTCATCAATAACAATAACCTTTGCAGATACATCTCTAAAAAACTGACAAAGCTCGACAATGGCTGATGAAACATCTGCTGGCAGTCGTGGCTTTTTAAGCCTGATAGCTTTCGACCATTAACATCAACACAACTTGATAAGTTAGAAGCATAACCATCTGGTAGTTTTACATTCTTCAAGACACTTAAAAAAGTGTCTTTCACATGGCTGTCAAGAGAAAAACATGCAGTTTGATACTTCTCATCATCATTAGGCCACAAGTCAGAACGTATACCTAGCTCTCAAAGATCTTTTCTAGCACTCAGATTATTTTTTGATTTTTTTTTGTCACCCAACAGTGTGTAGGCTAGATTATCAAGAACATTCTTCTCTATATGCATGACATCCAAATTGTGATGCAACATTATAAATTCCAAATAAGGCACCTAAAAATATACTTTTTTTCTTCCATTGCTGAGTACTAGATCTTCCACTATCACTTCGATCTCTCTTTCTTCCAACTCCCACTGAAACATTTTTTCTTACCAAGAGTAACATTAACTTGTTCCAATTGATGAATAATTGTAGAACCTGTCTATGTGGCTGTGGAGCTCTGGTTTCTATTTTTCCGTCAAAATGTCCTCAGTTTTGACGAAAACCATGATCTCACAGAAGAAAACGCCGATGAGCAATAAAAAAAAATTTTTTTAGCTTGGACAAGCTGATGATGCATATGTATTTCAACCCGACAGATTTCCTAAACCAGGAAAATCGCTAAATGTCCACATGATAGCTACTCGCATGTCAAATGTTTGTTTTGTGGAAGCATCTAGTGTTTCAATCCCATCAAACCATAACTCCTTCAATTCTTTGATAAGTGGCTGCAAGTAGATATCAATATCATTACCATGCATGTGTTTTCCAGGAATAACCATAGAAAGGATCATAGATGTCTGCTTCATTGACATCCACGGTGGAAAGTTATAAGGAAATAACATCACTGGCCATATGCTATAACTACTACTCATTGCACCAAATGGATTAAAACCATCAGTCGCCAAACCTAGTCTGACATTTCTCGGATCAGATGCAAATTCAGGATATTTTTGATCAAATTGCTTCCAAGCTCTTCCATCTCTTGGATGATGAAGCCTACCATCATTGTTACTAGCAGATGCATGCCATTTCATGTGAGTAGCAGTTTTTGATGACATGAATAAACGTTGTAGTCGTGGCTTTAGAGGAAAATAACGCAAAACTTTGGCATGAGCTTTACTTTTTTGGTGTCCTGATCCAGAAACAGTGCTCTCTGTAGAATTATTGTTTTTCCAACAAGAGGCTTCACAAACTTTGCATTTTTCCCTTTCTGCATCGGCCTCCTAATATAACATGCAATCATTTGGACATGCATTAATTGATTCATAAGTCATTCCTAATTTTCGAATAACCTTTTTCATGTCATTAAATGAATCTGGCAATTTGGCATATTTAAAAGCTTCTTTCATCATATCAAGCAGCATGGATATCCCCTTGTCACTGATACCACACATACATCTGATATGGTGTAACTTCAGTATAAAAAACAATTTCGTGAACTTACGGCATCCTGGATAGAGCTCTTGGTTACAGTCAGCAAACAACTCATCAAAACCTTCTCCTTTTCCATAATTTCCACTTGAAGTTTATGGTCTTTCAGTGTCCACAGATTGCTCAAAAGATCCAAATCCATGTTCAGCAAGCATATTGGTACTGATATCAGGAAAAATATCATCCAAAAGATTCAAAGTTGAATCTAATTCAACCTGAGCAATATCGGGAGGTACTCTTGCATTCCCTGTGACACATGTATCCTCTCCGTGTAATATCCAACTTGTGTAAGAATTTAAAAAACTAAAGCATATCAGATCACCTTCGATTTGTTCTCTTGTTTTAGATTTGGCTAGAGTGCAACAATTACATGGGCATTTTACCATGTTTGCATTAGATTTTCCAAAGGCAAATTCCAAGAAATTTTTCAATCTGAATCCTTAATCTTCAGATCAACGTGATTTTCTTATCCATGATTTATCCATCAAAATCTGAAAAATACAAATTTGCATAATTTGTAGATTTTAGAAAAGTAGAAAAACAAAATCATAAGACCATTAAATTGGAAACCCAGAAATTTCAAAATAAAAAATGCATGTCAACTGAAACACATAATTAGGTTTGGATGTACAACTGCAAATTCATATCAATAAACTGATGATAATAGTCTTTAAGAATCTCATGAAAAGATTGATCAACTGTTGTTATGCATGTTTTGAAGGGACATGAGACAGAATCATGATGAGTTCATGACACAAACATGAAACCCAGGTATCTTATAAACTTTTGGTACTCGGTAGCTAAGAAGAAAAAAGCAGATTAAATTTTCTTATTCCGTTCTCATTTCAACTCCTTAAAGATTCATATAAATTGCAGTTATGCATGTTTACAAGGGAAATAAACCATAATCATGATGAATTTCTTTTTAAAGGCTTAAGAATCATGATGACTTCATCACGCAAACATGAAACATAATTATCTTATGAACTCTTTTGTACTTTGTAGTTAAGAAGAACAAATCAGAATCTCCTTCAGATAAACATGATTTAAGTTAAACAACTGTACACTTCATATTGCAAATCTGTTTTTTGTATGTCTATGTAATTCTGTCTCAAACTCAGAAAATGGTAATAAACTTAACAGTTTTACCACAAAAAAAAATTATACCCTTAATGTGTTCCTAAGTCAAAACTTAAACAAACAATTCTAACTTTTTATTTGCACAGACGATTGTTCAATTCTCATGTAGACACCCTGGAATTTGCGACCATTATATTGCAATCCAGGAAAATTTTAAATTAAAAAAAAACGCATGTCAACCATCTGTATAGGAAATTTACCTCTTAATCAGTTGTCTCTTATTACTAGCAATATAACTCTTTTATCAAAAGCTAATTTGAGAGGAAGGTGATGAAAAGCTGCAAATTAGTTTTGATCGTGAATGTTAAATGATGGGTAAACCTATTTTATTTTTCTTAACACAAATTAATATTTATTTTACTTTACCTTTTAAGATAAATATCAATTAACTTTTCTTCACATGTATATTGTTAATACAAAAATTATCTCATGGTATATATATACGTATTTCTATTAACATCAGTTTTTATTGATGTAAATTTTGTATTATTTAATAAGTGATGGAAACAAAGAAAATAACTACATCATTTATTTAATATATAGAATTGTAAAATATAGAATCATTTGTGTAAAAGTGATTTAAAAAATGTATCGCTTTATGTAAGTGAACTCAAATAATTTAATAAACATATAAATTTTTACAAATGATGCTAAATTATATATGTTGGTATCACTTACAAATAAATAACTTAAAATAGAACACTTAATTTTGTGATAAAATTTAACTGATCTAATCTATCTCTTTTTTTTGTAGTATTTATCGTTCACTCCGGTGGATATGGAGAAAAATGTTCATCTACGCCACCACAAAATTCTCCATGGCGTGTCCGGTTCCGTTCGGACATGTCATATATAGGTTCTTAACAACCAAATTTGTATGGAGGTTTAAATTTCAAACTATGAACAAAATACTCAACCACAAAGCGGAACATGCATGGAAAATATAGAAGATTCAGATCTCAAATCTTGTAGATTCAATCATTAGGGTTAAGATGCCAATTGAGAATCTGTATTTTCAGGAAAAATAAAGTAGAAGAGAAAGATTTGCTGGAAGAGAAATTTAAAGATTACGTTGAATGGTTTCTTTAGATATTTTACATTTAGTTATAGGGTAAATTAGACAAATCATCTCTAAAATGTCTTTCTAAGATTCAGGCTCTAACTGATGACCATTTTATAAATATTAGGAACAAATAGGAAAAGAAAGAAGAGGAAACAAAATAATAGGAATGAATGGGAATGATTGTTCCTTCTCAAATTTGGTGGGAATAATTTTGTTCTATTATTCTCCACGAAAAGAGGAATGAAAAGGAATGAAAAGAAAAATTATTCCTTATAAATGGGGTAATTTAATAGGAATGATAAGGAAATGAATGTTCCTCATCATTTCATTGGTCACCATTTAAAGCCTCAACGCGTCTTTTGTGTAATTGGGAACACAAAGTGTGTCCCCAAATTTTATATGTTCACAACAATTTATAAAATATACACCTCTAAGTGTATTAGACAGCGTACCAAAATATCATATGTTTTTAATGGAGAAAATTTAACCTTTCATACTCTTACTAAATCTACATGCTCTCGTACTCTTAATTAAATGATATAATTCCAATTTTACCCTTATTGTCCCCCCCCAAATCAAATTTTGAATTCAAATTTTTAGATCCGAATAATCGATGCAAAGTTTCACCAAATTATATAGTTTTACAAAATTGTACATTTTACTGATATCACTCAAATTACCCTAAGGAGTTACTTTTACTCTTCCAAATAAGAGGTTCGGTTGTAGTACTTAAGGATCTAATCCCCAAGGAGCTAGGGCACACAATAGATCCTAATCAGCAGTGATTATGCTAGGTAAATTATTAGAACAATAAATTAGTAAGCTGGACAAACAAGGTCGTTGTTCAGTTGATTGGTTTGAGGTTTGTAAAAAATTAAATGAAAGTGCTAGACCTAGTGTCTATTCAGGTATTCATGATTATAATGATATAGAAGCTAAAGTTGTTTATAGGATATTCTAGAACTCAAACTTTCTAATGTAAAGATATCCAGGTGTCGCATGTGAGTCAACTAGTAACTCAAGTCCAGTATTCAGCTTTCGCTATATGAACATGGATTGACCGTTGATCGATTCGAACTTTCTAGTGTCAATCGATGGTACCTTGAATCGGGCTAAAGGTGCTATCTGAATGGTTCACTAGGTTTCCTAGATCAGCTGTCGTTTCGTTCTAAGCAACCCTACCTCAATAAGAATCAATTCAGGTAAAAGACCAAGCTGTCGCATGCGCCTAATTATCCTAATATCAGGGTTCTAGTTAGTTACTCTAGAACACAAGCAATATGAGCAATTCAATGAATGGATATCACTAACAACTTAGCAATTTTATAGTTTGGGCTAATCCTTCATAACCTATTTGAACCCTAAATCTAACAAGTGAATTACTCAGACATAGCAAAATAAATCATAGCAACAATATGAATAAACTGCATAAAATAGAATAGAATAAAAAAAACTAGAGTTCCAATACAAATCTCTGAATGAGTCTTGGATCTTCTCTCCAAAGTACTAAAAACCCTAAATTATGTTGGCTGTGTAAAGTAAGAAAGTATGAAGGTGTGTGTTTCCTAGAACATGGCAGAGCACATAAATATTAGGTTAAAACGAGTCTTGGATCTTCTCTCATCCTCATCCTATTTGGCAACAATTATTGAAGAAACCCACAAAGATTTAGAAAACTATATTTAGGGTTGTCGGAATGAAATCAATTTGAGATTTTTTTTTGGTTTAATTAATTGGGGTAGGGCTAGGTAGGGCTTTTAATTGAATCTTAAATTGTGATGAGTTTTTAATTTTGCAACCGATATAAATGGTTTATTATAGGTTTAGGTTCAAAACCATTTAAACAAAGTTAATCCGTTGTAGGTTTGGATTTTGATCTTTCAAATTAGAAAGCAATAAGTCTAACACCTTCCAGGATGTGGAATTAAGAAAAGGTCGAAAGCTTAGGTGCAATTTTTGCTCTACAATACTTCTAATGGACAAACAAAAACTTTTACTTGTTTGGAGAGAGAGAGAGAGAGAGAGAGAGAGAGAGAGAGAGGTTACATTTAAAACTTTTAAACATTTATTGTCACTTATATTTGCGTTAATTTTTAATATTTAACGTTGAAGAATATAATATATAATTAAATAATTTAGATAATTAACATTTCTACCGCAATAATGCAGGTTTCACCTTCTATTATATCCGGTAGACAGTATGTTACACATATAAAGTATAAATGAAATGAAATAGACTAAAACGTACAATATATATTACTGTAAGTTTCAAATAGATCAATAATACTATATGAGAGATGTCAGAAATTACAAAATGGTATAAATCTTTGAGTAGCATCATTTAATAGATGAATGAAAAAAAAAAGTTGATCGAAATAAGTATTGAAGGTTACAAGTTTTCTTTATCAATTATATTTGTGTTAATTTGTAATATTTAACGTTAAAGAATATAATATATAATTAAATAATTTATGTAATTAACATGTCTACCGCAGCAATGCGGGTTTCACCTTCTACAATATCCGGTAGACAGTATGTTACACAAGTAAAGTATAAATGAAATGAAATAGACTAAAAAGTACAATATATATATATATATATATATATATATATATATATTACTGAAATTATCAAATAGATCATGAATACTATATGAGAGATATCTGAAATTGGAAAATGGTATAAATATTTGACGAACGCCTTTGAATAGATGAATGAAAAAAACATTTGATCGAAATAAGTATTGAAGGTTACAAGTTTTTTTTAATTATTTAAAATAACACAAATTTATCTACTGTTATTTCTATTTATATAATATACATAAATTAAATTTTAAATCTATATGATTTAGTTGACAAATTAATTGTGCTAAAATTATTTTGCTTTAAATAAATACTATAATTTATTTAATATGGATTAATGGATAATATGCACAACTTTGAAAGTCTTTCATCTATAAAACAAGAAATATTTAACGAAAACGTCATATAATTTGTAGAGTTTTCAGATATATAATTTTTATAATAAATAAAACTATTTATTTAAATATTATTGGTATAACTGATTTTTAATTTATAAGATACAAACCTATGGAATGTATCCTGCAGTGATTACCATAAATTTTACCATTCATATCTATTATATATTAATTGAGAAGCATTACAATATTTTTCTGTAGCATCTTGTCATCACTAGAATGATTATTAGAATCCTTAGAGAAATAAGTTGGTCCATCTAAATATATAATAAGTTTTTTTATTAAACTAACCATAAATTCATTATTAATAATCTTCGTTATTTTCTTAAATAAAAATTACGGAATTTCCTAATGTTGTTAAAGTATATATGATAGTTAATGATTTTGAATAATAAATATCTGATAAAAATTAGTGTATCTTATATCATATTTGTTTGATTTTAAACTATTAAAATAAATTAAATAACCACATTAACCATATAGTAAAAATTATAATTTTCTCTATAAGTTATAATTTGAATTTTAAAAACGACTATAAATTACAAAAACTGTTAAAAGTTTCACACTCAAATTTTGTGATCCATGGTTTAAATATTGTTTTTAAGACAAGATGTGAATGATTACAAAATCATATAAGTAGAAAGTCTCATTTAATAAGTAAGATTAATATATACATATACATATATATATATATTTAAATTAAATTAAATACCATATAAAAATACATAATTGTTTTTTAATTTAAACATTTACTTTAAATTATTTCTTTTTTTGATAAAAGCATTGAAAAAATATTGACAACTTAATTTCTTAAAAATTATAAATTATTAAAATTATTATTCCCACAATGAAAATTTTGTTATTAGTGATTTAAGGTTTTAGCTATAAGAGATACAAATGATCAAAACAAATATGAGTAGAAAACATCATTTAATAGATATTAATATTAAAATATATTATATATATGTTAATATCATTGAAATTTAATTATATACCATAGCAAATAGAAAAACATTATTTTTGGATTAATAAAATTTACTTATATGTTCACACCATTTTGATTATATACATAATAGTTACTCAATTTTTAGTTATTTAGTATATACTATTATTTCATAATATTTTAAATATATAATACATAAAATAATTTTTATATATAATGTTCATCCGGCGCAAGGCGCATGTCTTAACCTAGTACTGTTTTGAACCGCTTGTTTTAGATGAACCGCAGTTGTCCTGAAATATGTGTTTCTTTGGCGCAAACCATGTTTAAATTGTACAGCAGTACCTAATCCGTTTGTCCCGCACTGCCCAATCCACTTCGTAGCCATAACATCACGATTAATGAGGCTTAATCAAATGAAAAAAACTACTTTCCTTTTCTACACGGATTTCATGTTTCTCGTTAAGTCCTGCACATATTAGTTTCCTATTGAGTCTCAGCTAATATTTTGATTTTTCTCTTAACTATATTTCCAGAGTTTTATTAAAAATAATCATCACATTCAACCCTGAAAAATATGACATGAACTGATCTCAACCACAAAAAATATGTTATTGTATGGTCTTAAAACCTTTCTACCGAGCTACTCTGAAATCTTTTTTTTTCATCGATATTCTATTACTCAAATTTGAGGTGATTTGGGAGAGCAGAACAGAACAATCAATGTAATACAAATCCCTGTGAAATGACCTTGATATCGTAGCTAATGAATCAGACGATACATTTTCAGAACGAAGAATAAAAATAATTGAGAAATCGAAGAATTTATTCTTCAATCTTGACAACTTCTTCAGTTCAGTGGAAAAGTTCGGCCATGCTCCTGGATCTTGAATCATCATGATTAATTCCTTACAATCGATGCCAAGCCTGACACACCAATAGTTGTAGCATACACTCCATTGGCCATGAGAGAGCCTCAAGTTCCGAGTGTAGGGGTGAGATCTTTATGCTTTGGTTTTTTGCTCCCAAAAGTTGAATTACTCCTTTATAATTTTTCATGACCATCCACAACCACTGAAAAGTGCGTCATGTGTGTATGATCCATTTATTATGCATCTTTCTGTTGTTGAGACATGTTCAAGAGATTGTCGCTCCACTGGTATTTCTTCATGTTTACTATTAGCTTCAAACCAAACATGACATTCTAATTCAGCGTATTTGCCAGTTTCCAATTGGTCCATGTCAATCCTCTGAATAACTTATCATTTCTCGCTTTTCAAATATACCATATTATCCAAGGATACGGATGTTTATCGAGCTCTGGATCTTAAATATCATTCTAGATAATTCATATTTGTGTACTGTCTTGCGCTGGGGAACACCAACGGTGGAAATGGGATTGTTGTTTCTATGCTGGCGGACATAAAAAATAGCGTGGTTAATAGTTTTATTTTGTTCTCTACATCTACGACAATGATTATCGCATCGCATACAGCAATGTGTTAAATTATTTGTCATATCTACTCTTGAATCTAAAAAACAAAAACAACCTAGCTTAATATCCAAATGCACATATCACCTACTCTTACCTAACCAATGTTCCTCTTTGATTTGGAACATCTACCTATTTGATATGCTAATGAGTTAAGATAACAATAACAATAAATAAAAATTGCATTTTTTTATACGAGAAAAAAAACTACGATTCTTTTGTTTGACATTGGTTAGGTAGTGCTACTATTGATTGTTTGACAAATAAATAAACAAAAAACTATGACTCTTTTGTTTCCATCCAATAAACCGGTTTCATGTTTTCTCAATAAACCGGTTTTGTTTTTTCTCCAGTGCAATAAATTGGATATAAGGACGTACGCGGTACATCGTTATCTATCTATACTATTAAAGCAAAATCCCTACCTAATAGAATTTTGCCCTTGGTTTTTCAAGTTATTTACAATGTCATGCCATTGACATTTAATTTTAATATCTATATATTAATTATTTAAAATAACAATATACTATTTCCTACATTTATGGTAATTAATCCTTTCCATATTTTGTGAATGATAATAATTCTATTTTTTATTTAAATTATATTTTCCATTTAATTTGGATATCATTTTTAATGCATAGTATTATTTAACGATCAAATATGAATATATACATGAAAATTAAAAAATTATTAACTATGTCGTTTTGTAGAATAATCAATCTTGAATGTATTTTCTTGATTCTTCGAACTCGGAATGCTTGGCAATGCCTCACAACAGCAGTTGATGTTGAGGGTAGTAAATGGTAGCTCATTTGTATTTAATTATTATTTTGTAATGACCCAAAATGGTAGCTTATTTCAGCGTAATTAATTAAAAAAATCTTAAAACGATTATTGTAACTTTGTCCCACATCGAAAGTTTATAAAACTTAGATCTCTTTTTTTTTACCTATATAAGTAGTTTAACCTCTTCTCTTTTTCTCCATCAAGTCAAAGCAATACTTTGCCATGGACCAGTTGTTCTTGAATTATCCAATTAACTACCAACGGCGAATTTTCTTGAAAGTTTTTAAGCGAGTTTCTTGACGGGTTTCTTGGCGGATTTCGACGGGCTTCAGCAAGTTATCAGTGTTCCAGTAAGTTTATTGCCTCCTATTATATTTTTGAAAACCTTTTATTTGAAGAAAGTCATTTTCTAAAATTTTCTATTTTAAGAAATTTTCATTTTTGAAGGTTCTATGTTTAGAAATTTTATTTTCAAAGACACTAAATTCAAACCTTTAATTTTTGTCTTAGATCATCCCATCTTTTTATTGATCCTTTCCAACCAGTGGCTAAGGTGAAGGCTGTTCTTGTAAATCTTTCTACTCTGTTTAGAATGTTTAATATATATAGTTTAGTTCTGAATATATTTTGTCTCTATGAATTAACCATGTTTGGAGTCTATTTTACTTATTTGATTCTTTGCTTAAACAGAATATATAAATTTGGAAGATTCGAGTGTTGAATGATTTGATTGATGTTAAAAGATTGTTATATATATATATATACCTATGGTATGAGTTATGAGATTTATCAACCGAATACTGATGTAGTTTTTTGGAGTGTAATGAAAATATGTCTTCATCTAAACTCAACATCAACCCTAAGTTATATTCCTTCTATTTTCATGTGTGTGTTGAGGCTTAGTGTTTTTTTTTTAAATTCAAATTTAAGATTTTTTTATTTATTTCTTTTAATCTCTGTTACAAAATCAAAATGGTCTTACCTTTCTCTTATCTATTTTATCATATCTTTGAGGTGTGACAGAGTGTATACATCAAAAAAGAAACTTATACAAGAGAAAAGAAGGGTTGGATTGGTAATAACGAGTATAAGGTTACGACCTAGGTGTGGTTGACGTTATCTTTTCAGAAACTCATGGAGTCAAATTGAGAGCTGGCTGAGACTATATGCAAGACTGTGGGGTAATATACTTATACCGAAGTTGTAGATGCACATGCATGGTTCTCTGTTGATAGAGCATCATATCGCGCTGAATGTGATTTTCGAAACCCATTTATTATATGCATGGTTATAAAAAGTGAGTTGTGGAAAACACACTCCTTGATGAGCTATCAGACAAAGAATATTGCAATGTGCTGTGAGATTTGATAAAATTATGAGAGTTTAAATGAAGAACTTGCAAGAACAGTAGAGAGATAAGAGAATTCAATAGAGAGAAAAAGATAACCATGAAAAATAATTCCATTAATTTACAAGGACGGTTACAAAATTATTAGTAAGTTTAGCTTTCTAAGGCATCCAAAATATTTGAAGTTACTGTTAACGGAGTTACTAATCACCGAGTTATTGTTTATCGAGTTACTGTTCACCAAGTTAACTCTCCTTATATTGCACTTCATGTTAACACTCCCCCTCAAGCTTGACCATAGGAACTAGACACGCTTGAAAACCATGAAGCATTCCCTCACTAAAACCTTAGTTTGGAAAAACCACTTGGGATAAAAACCAAACCAAGGAAAAATAGTAGAACCATTCATAGTCAAGAGGATCACTATGCTAGAAGATCTACGAGTCCAAGTTTTTGGTGAATAAACTCACACACTTTAGTGCTTGCTGCCTTGGTGAAGATATCAACCAATTGATCTTCACTTCTTGTGTAACAAGAAAGAATGACTTGCTGCTCCACTGTTTGTCTGGCCTTATGGCAGTCCACCTCAATGTGTTTGGTTCTTTCAAGGAATGCATTGTTAGATGCTATGTGAATTGCTGTATTGTTAGATGCTATGTGAATTGCTGCCTGGTTGTCGCAATGCATAGTGATAGGAGAGGTGGTCTCTATGGCCAAATCTTTCAGCAGCCCCTTGGTCCATATGAGTTCACTAGTAAGCTTCCTCATAGCTCGGTACTCTACTTCAGCACTAGAACAAGATACCACTTTCTGCTTCTTGCTCTTCCAAGTGACCAAATTCCCTCTGATGAACGTGCAATAGCCGGTTGTTGACCTCCTGTCAACTCTATCACCAGCCCAATCAGCATCACAATAACCCACAATCTCTATACACTTGTTGCAACCCATTCATACTCTTTGCCCTTGGTGAGTCTTAAGTATCTCAAGATCCTTTCCACCATATTTCAATGGTGGTATATCTTGGGACTTTGCATGTTCTGACAACTTGGTTGACTGCAAAGCACACGTCTGGCCTAGTGATGGTAAGGTAGATGAGTTTTTCAACCATTCTTTTGTAGCGTTTGACATCTCCATAGAATTTGTTCTCAAACTCCCCCTCACGCAACACCTTATAGCGCTCTTCCAGTGGAGTCTTTGCAGCTCTTCCTCCAAGATCACCTGTCTCACTCAACAAATAAAGTGTGTACTTTCTTTGGGATAGGAACAGCCCATCTTTAGATCGGCATATCTCGAGCCCTAGAAAATACGTTAGCTCACCAAAGTCTTTAATATCAAAGGAAGATTTAAGAAAAGCTTTGGTTAAGATGATACCTTCCTTGTCACTTCATTAATTGATGGTGTCGTCCACATATATAAGGATGACCACAATACCTTGTTGACTGGTGAGGGTGAATAGAGTGTGATCAGCTTCAGACTTGATGAATCCTCTTCCATTGAGAGCTGTACTTAAATTATGATACCAAGCTCTTTGTGATTGTTTCAACCCATATACTGTTTTCTTCAATCTAAGCACATTTCCTGGTTTGACAAGATGTTCCAAACCTGGAGGTGGTCTCATGTAAACCACATCTTCCAATTCTCCTTGTAGGAATGCATTCTTGACATCCATCTGCCATATATCCCATTCCAAGTTGACTGCCAATGATAAAACAATCCTTATGGTGTGAAGTTTGGCAACTGAAGCAAATATATCATGATAGTCTTCTCCATATGTCTGAGTAAACCTTCTTGCTACAATTCTTGTCTTGCGCCTTTCTACTTCCCCACTAGCTAGGTAGTTAATGGTGAATATCAATATACTTGTCACTTCCTTCTTGCCCTTAAGTTCGGCCTCATACCAAGTATCATTGACTATCATAGCATTGGTTTCATTCCCAACAGATTCTCTCCACTCTTCATGCTCCATTTCTTCTTCATATGATCTTGGGATATACTCTTGATCCAGTTCACCAATAAATACAACGTGTTCTTGAGGGTAATGTGCCAGTGAGCATGTAGTTTGTATAAGGTGAGAAACTGCATTGTTGTTGAAGTACACTTTGGGGTTTACCTACTTGGGTGGTTTTGTCACCCTTGTACTTCTTCTTAATCGTTGTACTTCTTCTTGCATGCCATCTTGATCATGGACAAGTGAATCTTGGACAGTTGAATCATGGATAGCCAAATCGTGGACAACTGGATCGTGGACATTCGAATCATGGACAGCTGAATCGTGGACAGTTGAATCGTAGACAGCTGAATCGTGGATAGTCGAATCGTGGACAGCTGAATCATGGATAGCTAAATCGTGGACAGCTGAATCGTGGAGAGCTGAATCATGGAGAGCTGAATCATGTACGGTCGAACTGTGGAGAGTTGAATCGTGGACTGCTGAATTGTGGACAGTGGAGTCTTGTTGATTTCTCCCCTCATGATCAGGATGGACTGCTATTACAACTTCTTCAGCTTCGTGAGGAGTAGAATATCTCATGGTTTTCTCACTCTCTTTAGGTTGACTGATTCCATGCCTTTCCAAGATGATTATCAAGGTTGTTTGCTCTGTCTGAGGCTGATTGGGATAAATTCTTTAGCTCATCCCAACTCTTTTCATCATAATAGGCTATGGATTCTAAAAACTTAACATCCCTAGAGATTGAGACTCTCCTAGTCTCTAGGAATAACACTTATAACCCTTCTGATGAGGAGAATACCTAAGGAACATTGCTTTTGTACTTTTAGGTTCCAATTTGTTTCTCTGCTCACCTGTAACCAAAACAAAACACAGACACCCAAACACACACAAATGATCTATATAATGGCGGTTCTTATTCAATACATCATATGGAGATTGATCATGAAGGATTCTGGTGGATATCTTGTTGATCAAGTAACAAGCTGTCATCCCTGCATCTCCCAAGAACCTCTTTGGTACATTTGTATTGAACATCATGCTCCTTGCAACCTCCATGAGGTGTCTGTTCTTTCTCTCAGCCACGCCTTTTTGTTGTGGGGTTGATATACCATGATTTTCACCCGCTTTTATACATGGTATATAAAGGTTTTAAGATGTATTAACCATGTTTTAGAGTCTTTTTAAAGCAAATATAGGTTTATTCACCTGATGGAAGGAAATGATACTTTTGGTACATTTTGGAATGCTTTTACGCAAGGAAAATCGATCGACGCTTGAAGAGCAACATCGGTCGATCTTAATCACTTATTATCGATCGACATACATTTCTTGTGCATCGATCGATACGCAGTCACACAGATGAAATCGCAAACTAAAAGATTTCATTTCCCAGAAGATCCATTATTTACAACTTAAGTCCCTGGCCGCCTGTTAGGCTATATGTACTAGGGTTTTGTATCATTTCTAGGCACACACTTGCCAAAGACCTAGTTTGGAAAAGGAGCATTTTGGCTACCATTAGGAGAGCTTAGGATTGGAGAGATAGATCCGAGACTGCAAAACAGAGAAGATCTTGAACTCCTTTATTTCTATTACTCTATCTATTTGTGTTCTATGTTTCATTTGAGTTTATTTCACACCATCATGACTTTGTCTCTCATGAATATGTTTGAGTAAACCAATTGTTAGATTTAGGTTTCTCACCATGGTTGAAAATATGTACTGCTAATATGACTGTTAAAAAGGTGTTTTGATTGTTCTTTCATTGCTTATGAAATTAATGCTAAAATTGAGATTGATCACCTTCATTTTAGATCCTAGGATTAATTGAGTCCGACTAACCGTTTCCCCTCAATACCTGAACCCATTTGCGTGATCTAACTGACTCAGGAGCAACGACAGTTGGTCTGAGAAGGTTAGAGAACAAGTTAAACCCGTTCGCAAAGCTCACTAGAATAACCGTCGATCGACGCAACTATCGTTCTGTCGGTCGATCGTTACAAAGGTGTATCGGTCGATGTACATAAAGTCACATCGATCGACACTTTCTCGAGATCAAAATACGACAGTTGAGATCCAAGATCTAGTGAAGATAACCTATCCGGTTAAATCAACGTTTAGTTCAAGAACCATTGAACCCTTTAGTCTAAACTAAGTGCATACATTTTACACCTGAGAATTACCTGGATCTAGCTACTTTCTCAATCTTGAAACCACTTCAATTCAATCTATTGAATCACTTTTGTTTTCGATTTATCATTTATTGCTTTTAAAACTTTAAAACCTTTTAGTCTATATTCATTTCTAATTATTTAAGTCTGTTGAGTAATCCTAGAGTCTCTGTGGATTTGATCCCTAAGTACTACATCTGAACCTCTTTTGATGAGAGTAACACTCTTTAGGGTAATTTGAGTGATATCAAATTTGGCGCCGTTGCCGGGGACTCTTTCTTATTACCATTAGATTTAATTTAGAATTTAGTATAGACTTGTTACGAAAATCTTGCTAAAGTTTTCTTTCTTAATCTGTTATTCAGACACAAAGAATGGAGAACATAGAGCGCGACCAACCATCGATCGACGGGAATACGTTTCCATCGAGCGACGATGAGTCGGAGGAATCGACCGATACGGAGTCACCAACATCGATCGATACCGCCCAGCCGGAAGCAGGTAAGTATTCTCTTACCAAGCCCGCTAATGAGAAAGTAGTCCAAACTGAACTAAATGGTCAAACGAGCAATGAAACTAGCCAAACTAAACAGGGGACTGAAATCCCTGTTAAGGAAAATTCCACCTTAACTAAAGGTGAAGATATAAAATTGTCCATACAAGACTACCTTGATCCTGGTAGGACCTATTCCAATAGGTCCACTATTAAAATACCAGGAGACGATACCAAGAAATCTAAGTTTAACGCAGATTACTACCGTATGGTTCGTCAAAACCCATTCCGTGGATCTCTCCCAGAACACCCACAAGATCATATTGAGACTTTGGAAGAATTAATACCAGATGAATATGATCGTTGCAAACTATTCTCATTCTCCCTAGAAGGAGAAGCTCTCAAGTGGTTGAACTGTTTAGCAACAGGATCACTCACTTGTTGGGAAGAGATTAGAAGAGCTTTCCTTAGAGAATTTTTCACTGATGAACGCTACTGGGAAGTAAGAAAACAAATTTCTACATTTCGCGAAGGTCCACGCGAATCATTTAAAAATGCTTGGGGAAGATTCAGAGGCTATGAACTTGAATGTCCCCATCATGGTTATTCAGAACCACAACTTCTTAACATCTTTTATGGAGGTGTTAATTTGAGCTACAAAACCACACTCGATACAGCGAGTGATGGAAATTTCATCACTAGGAATCCCGAAGGAGCTAGACGCCTTATCAAGAATATGACAACGGGAAGGTCCTATGAAAAAATGGATGAAGAAATAGAAAAAACTACAAATCCAAAAGAAAATTCTGATTTATTAGAAATTAAGAACTCCCTTAAAACCCTTCATTCCTTTCTTCAAAACAAACACCGATCTGATATAGCCCAGATCGACGAAAACGCTTTGTCTGACACCGATGATTATTCGGATGAAGAAACAAACTGCTCTGATCCTTCCTCTGTTTTTCATGTCGAGAGCTTTACCCAAGCTTATGACACTGCTTTAAAATCACGTACCGGAAGAGAAAGGTTCAATATCAGACATGCTCTTACTGGCAACCGTAAGACGAAATCAGAGTTTTACGGAAAGATAAATATGGTTTACGGAGAATTGATGGAAAAAGCAGATTCTTTAGGAGAATTAATCCGAAAATTAGAAGGTCAAGTAGCTGAGATAGCAACTGCAATAAAGAGTGATGCTGGATGTCTTCCCGGAAGGACTGATCTAAACCCAAGACGTCAAGTCAGTGCCGTAATACTGCGCAGCGGGAAAAACCTCGCAGCAGGCACGAGGAATAATTCAGATGTTGGAAAACCTGACGATGCCGATGAGACCGGGAAAAGCAACTCTCATCCCATTTTTCTTGACGAACTAGACCCAAATCCATCTCAAGACAGCCGGAAAACCACCGCTGAAAAGGCTAAGGAAAAGGCAATAGACTTAGAACTAGACGAAGATACGGAGATTGAGGATGAGATCGATCGACAGTACGGAACTGACGTCGATCGACCCAAAACACCCACCGTCGATCAACAACCCGAGAAACCCATCGATCGACGGTCTACTCAACCCGAACCCATAATTGAAAGAGTCTATAGAACTTTACCCCCTTTTCCTCCTAAAATGCAAACTAAGAAATCATTAGAAAACGCAATCTGCAAGAAAGTCTTAGATAGGATTTCTGTCGAGATGTCTCTTAGCGATGCTATAAAAATAGCACCTTCAATTAAGAAGTATATAAAAGATATGACATCTCCAAACTATCCAATCGCAGAACACAGTGTGATGATGATTTCAGAAAAAGTAAGTGCTATGATTAGAGGAGAAACTCCAACGAAGAGATCCGATCCTGGTAGTTTCGTCCTAGATTGTAAGATAGAAAACACGCGTTTCCCTAGATCACTATGTGACCTCGGTTCTAGCGTGAACCTTATGCCTTACTCTGTTGCTGTGACGTTAGGATACAGAGAGTTTATGCCAACTCCGATCACCCTGGTTTTAGCTGATATATCTATTAGGGTACCCGAAGGAATTCTCGAAGATGTTCCCATAAAGATTAACGATTGCATCGTGCCTACGGATTTTGTCGTGTTGAAATACAGACAAGAACCCAAAGACCCCCTCATTCTGGGTCGGCCATTCCTAGCTACAGCTGAAGCGATCATTGACGTCAAGGAAGGACGAATTAATTTGAACATAGGGGATATCTCGATGACTTTTGATATGGAAAAACTGATTAAGCGACCTCTAATAGATGACCAGGCCTTCTACGTGGAAAAGGTTTTTGAGGATGAAAGAGACTCTTTCATAAACATGTGTTCAGACAACCCCTTAGAAGATACCCTTAACCACGTGGAAAATGAAGTGTTCAGCATATCAGATAGGACAGACGATTACATGCAACTAATGGACGCTAGCATCGACGTTGCAAACGTAGAAGAAAATGATGATTTCGAAGTTGTCATCGATCGATACCATCAAGATACCGTCGATCGACAACCTTCTTCACAATCAAATTGGTCTAAAGATAAAGCACCAAAGGTAGAATTAAAACCTCTGCCCAGCGGTCTTAAGTACGCTTACCTTTATGACCAATCCTACCATGTTTTCGTCAACGCTAATCTCACTAGCGGAGAACTTGCTTTATTGCTGAATAAATTACGCAAGTACAGGAAAGCAATCGGGTATTCTCTCGATGACATTCCTGGAATTTCTCCTGATCTTTGCATGCATCGGATTAACTTGGAAGATGACGCTAAAACGTCAATAGAACAGCAAAGGAGATTGAATCCAAATCTGAAAGAAGTAGTTAAGAAGGAAATTATAAAACTCCTTGATGATGGAGTTATTTACCCCATTTCGGATAGCAAATGGGTAAGCCCCGTACATGTTGTACCCAAAAAGGGAGGTATCACTGTAGTGAAGAATGAAAAAGACGAACTCATTCCGACTCGTACCGTTACTGGTCATCGGATGTGCATTGATTATAGGAAACTGAATGCCGCTACTAGGAAAGACCATTTTCCCCTTCCCTTTATTGATCAGATGCTGGAGAGATTAGCTAATCACCAGTATTACTGTTTTCTTGATGGATATTCCGGATTTTTCGAAATTCCTATACACCCGGATGATCAAGAAAAGACAACGTTTACATGCCCCTATGGAACTTTCGCATATCGCAGAATGCCATTTGGTCTATGTAACGCCCCCGCTACTTTCCAACGATGTATGATGTCAATCTTTACAGATATGATCGAGGACTTTATGGAAGTATTCATGGATGATTTTTCAGTCTATGGATCAGATTTTAAGAGTTGCCTCGACAATTTATGCAAGGTATTGGAAAGATGCGAAGAAAAGAACCTTGTCCTAAACTGGGAAAAATGCCATTTCATGGTTAACGATGGAATAGTATTAGGACATAGAGTCTCCGCTGCTGGAATAGAGCTAAGATTGAAGTAATGACCAGTTTACCCCCACCTAAAACTGTTAAGGACGTACGAAGTTTTCTCGGACACACCGGATTTTACAGAATATTTATACTGGACTTCAGCAAAATCGCTAGACCTCTAAATAACTTACTGTGCAAGGATATTAAATTCGATTTTACCCCCGAATGCATGAGAGCTTTTGAAGATTTAAAGAAATCCCTTATCACTGCCCCTGTCGTACAAGCCCCCGATTGGAATCTTCCTTTCGAAATCATGTGCGATGTGAGTGATTTCGCAATTGGAGCAGTTCTAGGCCAAAGGAAAGATAAAAAGCTACATGCTATTTACTACGCCAGCCGCACGCTTGATGAAGCACAACGGAATTATGCAACAACAGAGAAAGAACTATTAGCTGTAGTTTACGCTTTTGAAAAATTCCGTCAATACTTGATTGGCTCACGTGTAATAGTTCACACTGATCACGCTGCCATCAAATATTTAATGCAAAAGAAAGATGCTAAACCTCGACTCATACGCTGGATTCTACTACTCCAAGAGTTTGACATTGAGATTAAGGATAAGAGAGGAGTAGATAATGGAGTCGCTGACCATCTTTCTCGGATAAGGATAGAGGATGATGATATCCCTATAGACGACTTCTTTCCCACAGAGAATGTTGCACACATAGATACATCCTTCCTCGGTCAAGTATCTCTCACATCTGAAGATCAATCGATCGATGAGGGAGATGTCATATCGATCGATTCACGTAGTTCTACATCGATCGATGACGAGACTGATGTAATTTCTCACCTCTCAGATAACCAAGATCACGAACCCCCGTTTATTAAGATCAACTTTGGTTTACAAGTAAATGTTTCCGGTGATGAGATCAATCTCACACCTAAGGAACTATCACAACGGGAGGTAAATGCGATTGGTAGAAACTCGGATAACCGACCCTGGTATGCCGACATAGTTAACTATTTGGCAGCTGAAGTTGAACCAGACGAACTCAAGGGATATATGAGGAAGAAATTTTTCAGAGAAGTAAGACGTTATCATTGGGATGAACCTTACCTCTATAAGCATTGTTCTGATGGCATATACAGACGATGCGTATCCGAAGCTGAAATTCCAGATATTATTTACCAATGTCACGGAGCTGAGTATGCAGGACATTTCGCTACTTTAAAACGGTTTCAAAAATTCTCCAAGCAGGATTTTGGTGGCCAATATCTTTCGCGATGTCCATGCATTTATAACCCAATGTGACAGATGCCAAAGACGGGGAAAAATCAGCAAAAGACACAATGAAACAAAAGTTCATTCTTGAAGTTGAAGTCTTTGATTGCTGGGGTATCGATTTTATGGGACCTTTCCCGTCTTCATATGGTAACAAATATATACTAGTCGCTGTAGACTACGTATCCAAATGGGTCGAAGCAATAGCTTCCCCTACCAATGACGCATATGTGGTTATTAAACTCTTCAAGAGTATAATCTTTCCAAGATTGGAGTTCCAAGAGTAGTCATTAGTGACGGTGGAACTCATTTCATTAACAAAATCTTTGATAGATTACTTAAAAAGAATGGTGTTCATCATAGAGTAGCTACACCTACATCCACAAACTAGTGGACAAGTAGAAGTCTCTAACCGGAAAATTAAGGAAATCTTAGAGAAAACCGTAGGAATCTCCAGAAAAGATTGGTCTAGGAAACTAGATAATGCACTTAGGGCCTACAGGACCGCCTACAAAACGCCGTTAGGAACAACACCATTCCACCTCCTTTATGGCAAATCGTGTCATCTACCAGTCGAACTGGAACATAAAGCAGCTTGGGCTACCAAACTTTTGAACTTTGATATCAAAACGGCTGCAGAAAGAGAGACTCATCCAGCTTAACGAGCTTGATGAAATCAGACATTTAGCTTTCGAAAATTCAAAAATCTATAAAGAAAGGACTAAAGCTATCACGATAGAAAGATCATATCCCGGCACTTCGAGCCAGATGATCAAGTCCTCCTTTATAACTCTCGATTGATTATTTCCTGGAAAGCTAAAATCCGTTGGTCTGGACCCTTCACCGTAACAAACGTTCAACCCTCCGGAGCTATCACCTTACAAAATGAGAAAGGCCAGGAATTTACGGTGAATGGCCAACGAGTTAAGCATTATTGGGCAAAACCACCAGCGAAAGTGCCCATGGTGCTGTATGAACCTGATAATTAGTTTAATCAGGAAGTCGAGCTAAAGACTTAAAAATTAAGCGCTGAATGGGAGGCAACCCATTTATTTTTTATAAAAATAATAATTCAATAATTAAAATTAATAAATGATATTTACTAGAAATTAATGGTAATTTTCGTATTTCTTAGTATTAGCATTATTTAGAAAATTTAGTAATTAGAATCTGTAAATAAAAAGGACATCGATCGACGCAGTATTACTGCCATCGATCGATGTGGGCATATCGACGGTTTTAACATTAACTTCAATCGATATCAACCCACATCCTCTTCCAAATTCACAAACACAACCGAAAACGAAAACACCCACTTTCTCTCTCGATTCTCGACGGATTTCGTCCGTTCTTCACCCAAATCCACTTGATTTTTCACTCTGTAACTGTTAAATCCACTCCCGAAATCAACATTCAAGGTATGCACTCGAAATTTTCAATTTTTCGAGAAATTAGGGTTTTCGTTTTGAGTTGGATTAGAACGCTTGATTTAGGGCGATTGAGAGATGTTTTTGTAGTTCATATTGCTTATCTAGAGTTCGGTTTGTGATTTCCCATGCATTTAGATTAGTATAAACGCGATTTGGAGTTGAGTGATTTTGCAGGTTTCGCGATTCGACATCGGTCGATATGAACTTGTTCGCATCGACCGATGCTCTCTTGTCGGATTGTTCCGACACGACGATATCGATCGATGTTCAATAGAACCCATCGATCGATATTACATTATATGCGACAATGCTAACCTTCTTTTCTTCTTGGTTTCAGATGAGCAGCTCAGAGACAAACGCGAGAAACAGAGAACTCAGGTCGAAAAGGAGGTTCGACGAGACTAGCAGCTCCTCCAACCACAGCGTCATCCATGGCCTCGCCCCGAAAACACACCATTCGATGTTTCCGGGCTATGCTGATCCTAAGGCAGCGATCAACAGCAAAGAGTGCCGTCAGCGTCCTCTGTCCGATGATTGGGACGACTACGACAGCCTCTTCTACAATGCCTGGCTAGGAATCTCCATCGAGCCCACCAAGTTCCTTGACCGACCCATCCTGAAGAAACTCGGGATCGAGGGGGATGTTAGGGACATGATCACGCAGCTTGGACTCGGTACCATGCCCTCTCGCGCTTACGACCTCTACCCCGATCTCGTCCGCCAGTTCATGGCCACTGTCGAGGTCATCTACAGAACTTCAGCTGCGAGAGTAGCGGGAGATGGCACCTTGACCTTCTTCGCCAGAGGGACACGCTACAGGATCAGTATTCCGAGCTCTGCCGCATCTACGGTTTCGATGAGAGCATCGCCTCTTACGAGTCCACCCTTCTCACACATTGAGGGATTCTGGGCGGAGAGCTCGGCACAGGAGTGTGGGGACAGAACAGAGGCGTGTATCAGACATCCGCCATCCTGCAC